>NC_090172.1:37867769-38239151 GCF_024679245.1 Pseudorasbora parva
GTGCATGATTCAGCATTATGCACGCTGTAATGACAGGTCTGAACAGCAAGTAAAACATCTCATTTCTGCCGCATTTGCCGATTTCATAAACAGATTTTCTTCTTGTCCTGCACAGATGCATAAACTATTTCTTTTATGAGGTGCAGAACTTTAGAGAAGCATTTTTGGATATGAGCTATGACTTTGAAATCTAAGAATGTGGCAGTAAAAATAAGGTCGTAAAACATGGCTAAGAGAAGTTGAAATAATGCCCTTAGAAAATGTAATGATGGATGTAATGCTCATTGTTTCACCAGCACACACACATACTTACAGCAATTCCTGGAATTCATGCAGAAACCAAAATAGTAAAATTGCACCCTGGGGTTTGTCCACTGCCTCTGTGCAGGAGTGTGTGTGTGTGTGTGTGTGTGTGTGTGTGTGTGTGTGTGTGTGTGTGTGTGTGTGTGTGTGTGTGTGTGTGTGTGTGTGTGTGTGGTGTGTGTGTGTGTGTGTGTGTGTGTGTGCTTATTATTCAGCTAGTTTGTTTCATGTGTATACCTTACTTTAAAACCAGTTTATGTCAATACAAATGTGGCAAAACATCGAATATTATATGATAATTGGAGGTTTATGCTGAATGAGTCTAGATTTAGAAGCCAGCCTTTATATTGTTGTGCTTTCATACTGTGGCATCACTGTTAATCATGCTAACATGCTTTGAAGCCTAAGAACAACACACAATATAATGCCCACTAAGCCCAGGGAAATGCACACACACCCAAATTTTACACACTCACACACACACATTTCCATACATACACAAAGAAACAGACAGACAGATATAGAGAGAGATAGAGAGACCAGTAGCACTTACATCCCATTAGCAAAATCTCCCTCTTTTTGGCTGAGACAGAAAAAAAGGTGCATGCATAAATTTTACACATTTATTTCCATGGTAACCATTCACTGTGTCATTCACATGTCAAAGTGAATCAGAGGAGATTAGGGGCATTCTTTCTCTCCTTTTTCCTTCCTTCACGCTCACACATACACACACTCTTTTACATGGGGTTAATGGAGAGAACTACATAACAAGTAGCAGCCGTAGTTAAAAGAAAAAAAGAAAGAAGTAAAACCTGATTCAGATATTCAAAAATATTTCTGACATAGCACGGATAGTTACAGTATATATATATATATATATATATATATATATATATATATATATATATATATATATATATATATATATATATATATATATATATATATATATTGTAAAAAATAAGTATTTGAAGTATTTGAAATTAATATTTGGTACAGTAGCCTTTGTTTGCAATTACAGAGGTCAAAGTTTTCCTGTTTTTTTCCCCCCGCCAGGTTGGCACACACTGCAGGAGGGATTTTGGCCCACTCCTCCACACAGATCTTCTTTAGATCAGTCAGGTTTCTGGCCTGTTGCTGAGAAAAAAACAGAGTTTGAGTTCCCTCCATAGATTCTCTATTGGGTTTAGGTCTGGAGACTGGCTGGGCCACGAAAGCACCATGATATGCTTCTTACAGAGCCACTCCTTGGTTATCCTGGCTGTGTGCTTCGGGTCATTGTCATTGTTGGAAGACCCAGCCTTGACCCATCTTCAATGCTCTAACTGAGGAAAGGATGTTGTTCCCCAAAATCTTGCAAAATACATGGCCCTGATCATCCTCTCCTTAATACAGTGCAGTCACCCTGTCCCATGTGCAGAAAAACACCCCCATGCTTCACAGTAGGGATGGTGTTCTTGGGATGGTACTCATCATTCTTCTTCCTCCTGTAAACTGTAAAAAAAATACACGTTTAGTGGAATTATGACCAAAAAGTTATATTTTGGTCTCATCTGACCACATAACTTTCCCACATGACTCCTCTGGATCATCCAAATGGTAATTGGCAAACTTAAGATGGGCCTGGATATGTGCTGGTTTAAGCAGGGGAACCTTGCATGATTTCAAACCATGACATCTTAGTGTATTACCAAGAGTAACCTTGGAAACGGTGGTCCCAGCTCATTTCAGGTCATTGACCAGCTCCTCTCGTGTAGTTCTGGGCTGATTTCTCACCTATCTTAGGACCTTTCTTAGGATTTTTTCACCAAGCTGCTTGTCAATTTCCCCGTAGCCCTTTCCAGGCTTATGGAGGTGTACAATTTTGTCTTTAGTGTCTTTGGATGGCTCTTTGGTCTTGGCCATGTTAGTAGTTGGATTCTTACTGATTGTAAGGGTTGGACAGGTGTCTTTATGCAGCTAACGACCTAAAACAGGTGCATCTAATTTAGAATAATAAATGGAGTGGAGGTGGACATTTTAAAGGAAGACTAACAGGTCTTTGAGGGTCAGAATTCTAGCTGATAGACAAGTGTTCAAATACTTATTTGCAGCAGTATCATACAAATAAATAGTTTACAAAAATCATATATTGTGATATCTGGATTTTTTTTTTAGATTATATCTCTCCCAGTGGACATGCACCTACAATGACAATTTCAGACCCCTCCATGATTTCTAAGTGGGAGAACTTGCAAAATAGCAGGGTATTCAAATACTTATTTTCCTCAGCCACTGTGTTTTTTTCAAGCCACTTTGATCCAAACTTATATAACGATACTGTATGCTCTCCATAAATATATGAGTGTCACAGCAAAGGGTTTGAATCTTAGGACCATGTGATATTTCAGTTTTTTATTTTTATTTTTATAAATCTGCAAAAAATGTCAACAATTCTGTATCTAATTGAAATGTACTGATTTATAACTATAGCTCATGGAGACAACAACCGATCTCTACTGCTGATATTTCCCATTATTAGGGCTGTAATTAGTGCTAA
The DNA here is from genome assembly GCF_024679245.1 of Pseudorasbora parva. Lineage (NCBI taxonomy): Eukaryota > Metazoa > Chordata > Actinopteri > Cypriniformes > Gobionidae > Pseudorasbora > Pseudorasbora parva. The sequence goes on from NC_090172.1 coordinate 37,870,615, forward strand.
AGTCTGGTGCAGACATTGCCAGGTATGGTAATAGTGATGTGACTGGTGGGGTGCGATGGGAGGGTGGTCATCTTTGACTTTCAAACGGACCTCATTCATCTTACTCAGTGTTCCCTAAAGACTCGTCCTCTCTCTCATACACCTCTTCTAGACAGTTTGGGGCTCTACACTGTGAGGCTGAAAGAATTGCAAAATGAAAAACAGACTTTCCATCAGACGTCTCAGGGATTGCTGCAGAAGCAAAGAGACACATAATTTATCATGATCCTGCCATCAAAACGGATCACAAAGTCCTTCATGCTGTTATAGCAAATACCATAAAATGATTTCTTTGGTGAGGATATGAATAGTCTTTCTTATGTTATTTGTGCTTGTATTTGATGTGCTGTCAACCCTGGGCTTTAGATAGGGTCAAGGAAGTAAAAAAAACCACAAAGACATATATGTGTACACATTAGAAATGCACATATATTCATATTCTGGCAAATATAATCATGTTATGGCTGATAACTGATAAATGGCACTATATTTTTTATAAGTTAATAAAACTAAACAGCAAAACTAAAATCAACCATTTTAAGTTCTGAGTGAATTTAGACATTACAACATTATAATGGAGTATGAACAGTATATTTAATTTGCTAAAGATTACATTTTACAGTGTAATTAATCAAACTATTAGAGTTTTTAAACATTAGCTTTAAAGGTCCAGTGTGTAGTATTTATGAGGATCTATTTCAGAAAGGCAACATAATATACACAGGTATATGTTTTCAGTGGAGTATAAAGACCTTACACAATGAACTGTTATTTTTTTTATTATCTTTGAATTTGCCATTTCCATACACCACTGGTCCCCTTACAGTGAAATCGGCATTTTGTGTGGCAATGTTTAGCCCTAAACAGACTAACTGCTCTACAGAACGCTATATACTCTCTTCTGTCTTAGACGACAACATCTTTGTCATGTGTCGGCCACCAAAGCTTCTCGAAAAAGGAGGGGTGAGCGGTTGTAATTCACAACCTCAACACTAAATACCACTAAAATTTACACAGTGCACATTTAAGTGTTAGATGATGGGAAATGTAACCTACATATACAAATAGAGGAAATGAGCCGGAGGAATTAAATATCCAGTACTGGCAATATGGCCAATATAGATAATATGGATAACATTACAACATACAGTATTGGGCAATGTCCAATAAAGTACCAATTTATTGTGTGCATCCCTTGTACAAATGATTGCCAGGTCATCTTCACCTGTCAGCCTATTTTCAACTCTGGCTTATCATTAGTATCCTACACATGTACAAACAGTAACCTATCCCATATTCCTAATCAGAACAGCTATGGATCAGCTATGAATTACAATATGTAATTGTACATATTGATGTACAAAAGAGGCAAATTGGTGTGCAGATACACACCTTATTTTAAACACACACACCAATTCCTCAATGCATGTATTCCCTCCGATACATACAGACTGCAGTCTTTCTGAGCCTGCATGGAGTTCAATCAATACACATCAGCTGAAATATATGATACTGTGGCTTTTATAAATCCAGACTGTTGTCAATTCACACTATTTCCTTTTGATTTAGCCTTCACAGCTGCCTAATTGAATGGACAAATGCATAATCCAAGCATGTAGAGCTAGTCAATACTGAGAAGACCAGTCAGGACCTGTAAAATGTAATACTTAATTTGCTTTGGTGCAGATTATCATTGATAACACAGAGTCAAATTAAACCTTTTGAAGAACTGTCAACATCTTATGGTAACACTTCACAATAAGGTTAAAATTATTTACATTAGTAAATGCAATATGTGCCTTGAACTAAAATACTATATATTTTGTACTTCAGACTGTATTTAATGCTCATTTATAAATATAGTGGTAACACTTTACAATAAGGTTTAATTTGTTAATATTAGTTAAATATATTCCTTACCATCAACTGAAAATGAACAATACATCATTTACTAATCTTAGTTAATGTTAATTTCACCATTTACTACCACATATGTAAGGTCAAAGGTTGTACAGCTTTAGTTATTGCACTGTGAACTAACATGAATAAGAACGTTTGTAAAGTTATGTTGAAGTTATGTTTTTACTGTAGTTTATTGTGCATGCAGATTATATTTTAAGTTGTTAAGCGAAATGTATACGTTTATAAGACTGGTTTATTCTTTCTATATAGGCTACTTAGACATGTAACATATCCACGTATGTTGATCGGTGCCTGTAATGTTTGCTGTAGTTGCGAAATTTTCAGTCAAATCCAACTTGAAGGATAAATTAATTAATTGTAAACACAAACACCCTTAACCTTAAGTGAATGAAAGGCAATAATCAGTAAATCCACTCAATAACTGTATTCGATTGTTTCAATATGCATTGACACATTACTTTATTTGAATGTTTCCTTGATATAACATGACACTGAGAAATGCATAAAAAGCATAAAACAACTGCGTAGTTTGCCTCACTGGCACGTCATCCTAAATAAACCCGTCTCCGGCGCGATGACTCCGATCTTTCAAGTATTCATACTCTTGTGTAATCGACGCGCCATCCTTAATAAACCCGTCTCTTGCTATAATAATAATCATACACTGTTTGATAATAGGCCAGAGGAGAACTGGCACCCCGACTGAACCTGCATGGTTTCCTTTTTCTCCATCATGCCCTGATGGAGTTTTGGTTCCTTGCCACTTTCGCCTTTGGCTTGGCTTGCACAGTTGGGGACACTAAAATTATGATCCAAGTTATTCAACTAAATATGCAAATAAAATGTATTAATTAGCACTTATTTAATTCTATAAACTACAATACTGATCTGCCAACATTTTTGCTATATGATACATTTAAAATAAGCTGATAACATCACTGTTTTCTCCAGAATGACTGTACAGCCAAATCAAATTTTATTGCAATATTGTCCTGTTTACCACTGTGAAGCTGCTTTGAAGCAATCGTCATTGTAAAAGCGCTATATAAATAAAGTTGATTGATTGATTGATTGATCATTGCCAGAGGTGGTAAAAGTACTCAAAAGTTATACTCAAGTGAAAGTATATATACCTAAATAAAAAAATACTCCGGTAAAAGTAGAAAGTCCTCCATTCAAACATCACTTGAGTAAAAGTACAAAAGTATTAGATTTAAAATGTACTCAAGTAACGAAAGTAAAAAGTAAATATTCAAATTAACTGTAAATATCAATAATTAAGCAGATAAAATCTTTTGGGACTGATATGCAATGCTTTAATTGAACAAATGATAAGATTAGATACTGCAATTAAGAATTTGTTAGATTTGCAATTAATACGAGACAATGAAGCATCTTAACGCAGTATAGGGGTTAAACTTAAAATAGACATGTTCCATAACATTAGCTCCATAAAACAGATGAGGAGCAAGATACTATTAACTAATTCAAAATTAATTCAAAAGCCATAACCACAATGACATTACATAACAATTAGTTAATAGTCATATAGTCAAGTCATACTATAATTTTGCCAATTGTTATGATTAATGATTAATTAAACAGACATACGAGAGTCGGAATGCATGGCTTTGAATAGCCTACATGAATTTACATCATTAGTTAATTTAATATGTTATTAGGGAATTAATGATGTCATTTAATAAATAGCAATTCATATATTACTTAATCTATTAATCATAGAGAATGTTCATTAGCTGCTGATGCAGTAATCATTAATAAATGGTTTAGTTCTTCATTAGTAATACATTAACTCATGATTATCTGTGCATTAGTTAGGCATGAATTATAATAGTGCACCCTTATTGTAAAATGTTACTGATGTTTTCATAGTAAATAGTGTGCCTCAAAATAAAAAAGTTGGGGAAACACCGAGCTAAAGTTAGTGTGGCAAACCTGACTTGTCAGCCTTGTCAAGTAGGCTACCCGACTGGATCATCCATGAATGACCAGACCGGTCTGGAAATCAAGTGTAATAAATACTTAATACTTGGAGCGGGCATGGGGAAATGTATTGGAGTAAAAAGTAAACTTTGCCTTTAATATTGTAGTGGAGTAAGAGTAAAAGTAGATGCAAATAAAATATACTCAAGTAAAGTACAGATCCCCGAAAAAAATACTTAAGTAAAGTATCAAAGTATTTTTACTTGATTACTTACCACCCCTGATCATTGCATGATCAATACTCAATACTGATGTTTAATCTAATAATAAACACAACAAACAGGAGAATAACTTGGAGAATTTGCAACCATGTTACACATAGACATTAACTATACAGGAAAAGGAAGGCGCTGAATCAGAGAGCTTAAATACACAGCAAACAAAGGGAAAAACTAACTAGTTAATTAAATCTGCACTATGTAATTTTTCTATCCGCTACAGGGCGCCTATTCAAAACAAAGGCGTAATTTGATGACGGCAATTTGAGCTCACATCCTTGGACATGTGGTCTTCACCCCACAGCCGGTGGAAAAGAATCAGGATAGGACTTGGGCAGAAATCATGTTCATGAATGTTATTATTAACGTTACTGTAGCATGAAGCAGAGCAGGACTGAGTGCTCTGGAGCTGAGCAAGGCCGCTGGAGCGATTGTTATGCAACAGCGGGACTTTTATTATGAAGGGACACAGTCGCCGGCGCCATTTCAGCTTTTTCCGGTCATGAGTATGAGGTAACACAGCTCTGTTTATCATATCAGATACATTTAAGTGTGTTTAAAATTATGTTATGACGTTAGTATGTGCGCTGCTGTGACACTTGTTGCACACTGCTAAGAAACCGAGGGTAACGCAGATATGACCCAATTGACATGCGACTTCCTCAGACGTCCCTGTCCCTTGGTTAAAATAGCAATTTTCTCAAAATTTTTAAATAGTTGGAAACATTTGCCATATTGTAAAGACCCAACTGAACAAAATATATAACACTGGCCTCGTGTTTTTGGGATATTTTACTGCAGACATCCTACATAGTGCACCTTTAATGAGACACAACACAACTGAACAGAATACTCAAATCAATCAGTAACTATGGTGACAAACAGGCAGGGAACGAGGATGATAGAAGTATTTAACAAGCTTGAAAACTGACCATGAAACTAATGCTATATTCCAGGCAGATTTTTGAGCCCGTATGTTACAACTTCAAACCACGACTCATGACTTTGTAGCACTCCAATCAAAGTCACTTCAAACTGCATGAGAGCAAGGAATTGTGGTAGATGTAATCAAAGCATGGTGGACCGGACGGAGCTTATACTCATTTACAATAATTTTTATATCCCCAAAGGTGCTTCATCTTTGCTTATTTGAGGAGATTTCAATTTTTGCTTATTTAAATGGAGGAGAAAAATGCTGCATAAGGCAAGAGAGACTGTTATACTTTTTTAAATGTTATTTATGTATTTGGAAATTTATTTTTGTATTAATTTATTCTTGCACTCAATGGACTTGAAACAAGCTAACCCTAGAAAATCTGCTGATAAGGCCTAACATTTGTGGATAAATAATGTTAGAGCAATATCTTATTTTAATAAACAATTTGGTTTTAAATGCACGATTTCCATAAACACTGCACCCATAGGGTCTGCCATTGCTGTTTTGCGGGCTATGTGATGTCAAAACTCGTAACGGGGAGTACATCGATCTAGTACGAGTTCACAGGTGGGAAGTCACGGGATTGACTTCCGTGCCGGTGCACTTTCACGGGTTGAAGGTTGGAAAAACATGGTATACGGGTTGCCTGGAATGCGGCATAAGGCCCCGTCCACACGTAGACGTGTGTATTTGTAAAAACTTTGTATCTTATCAGCGTTTTGTCCAAACGGATCTGCCGTTTTAGGAGCCTGAAACTGATATTTTTTGGAAACCGGGTCCTAGAGTGGATAAATCTGAAACCGACACCCTTGTTTTTTCGAGTGCACAGCCAAGTGTATATTTTGTATATTTTGTGAAACGGGGATGTCATCACACCATGTTCCATGCGGTAAAGACTACAAGGAATACAGCTACATGCACTGGGCAAGCGCACATCAATATTGCGTCATTTAATTACTGTATTTGCATTATATAGTGTTGGGGGAGGTAGAGTCGTTAAGTAAGGGATGATGTACACCCAGTCGGTTGTTATCGCAGAATAAACCCCGACAGTGTGATCGTGTCGGGGTCTTACATGGCTACTAGTCCCAAATAAATTAGACACAAAATATTGAGATTAAATATTTTATTAGCTCTTATGCAAAGCTTCCGCGAAGAAAAACAGTTCCAAACTGCTTTAAGCCTTTATTTATTGCTGAAGATTTGTTTTGATCTTTGTTCTGAAGATTTGATGCAGCTGTCCATCAAAAAACGTGCTCCACATGGCTCCGATGGGTTAATAGATACCTTCTGATTTGAATCAATGCGTTTGTGTACGAAAAATATCCATAGTTAAAACTTTATAAAGGAAACCCGCCTTGAAGTCTTCCATTGTAACCCATGGTGGTTAAGTATTTAACAGCCACAAGATAGCACCAGCGTTAAGCATAAAAGTAGTACCGGTCAAGATAACTTGTTGTACCGGATAAGCAGTGTGTTATTCAGTTTTTGCGGTTGTTATCTATGAATAACATACCGCTGGAATGCGCGATTGACCAATCAGAATCAAATATTACACAGAGGTTCTGACAAAATGTTAATTACTGCAGTCTATTTAAAAACGATTTAACTGATTTGAATGAGTTTTTAAAAAATCGTTTTGAAAGAATGATTTAATGACTCATAAAGACTTAACTTGTCTCATTAATTGATGAATAAGTGTTTTTGAACAAATCTCTTGAATGAAAGATTCATTGACAAATACATTTTTAACAGTCATTTGTTTGTTGCCACCTACTGGTGTAACAATGTAATGAATACAATCTTTATTTTGAAGCATCAAGTTACTTTCAAAAGGTGATGCACACTGTAAAGCAATCATGTCTCCAATTGAACATTTTCTAGTGACTGATCACATATTCATTTTTCAGTTGGCCAAATTGAATTTCTGTAAATTGACGCTATTTAATTCAGAAAAATTCAATTCGGCCAACTAAAAATTTTCAGCTGGAGACCTGCTTTTTTTTTTTTTTACAGTGTACTCTATTTTGATAACCAAATTTGAAATAAATTCAATCAGTGTCTGTAGGTTGGGAATAATTATCAAGCATGTTGTGTCATCAGCTGGCTGCCAGCTGATCACATCTACCTATAGAAATATGACGACTATCACCACATATATAAAGCTTCTCAGTACTATCAGCAGCTATCGAGTTTCTCCAGAGCTCATTTACACTTCTCCATCCCCAGCTCCTCAGTCAGGATTTGGTATTCTTTCCTTGGCATCAGTGGAACTTGCCCCTTTGCTCAATGTAATTATCTTATGCTTATTATTCATATTTTAACAGATATTAATATTACATTCCAAAATCACTGTATATTGCATCATATGCTTTAGATGGGCCTTTTGTTAATCATACTGTATCACACTGACACCCTTAAGGTTTGGGTCTCCTGTCTATACCAAGGCTGTATTTATTAAAAACAAATGTAAAAGCCATCTGAAATAATAAACTAACTGCAATGTAGCGTTGTCAAAAACAGATTTTTATTGCATAAATTGTACTCTTTCCCACAGATTTTTTTTCTCGCAACCAAAGTGTGCGTACATAAAGCCGTCTCTGAGTTTTTTTCCTGCTTATTGCACTTAAACTGTCAAATCAGTTGAAGTGAAATTACACAGTTCAGACAGAGAACGCGTGTGTAACAGTATAATGGAGCTGTGCATCATCTTAAAGTGACAGCAGCCTAATATACCTGCTACTAAATTATAAGATATAAATGTAAAAATTGGTGCCAGTTAAAATCATGAGTGGCCATTAAGTTTGGAAAACAAAGTTAATGTAATATATGATGCACCATAATTCTGTATTTTTATGTTTTCATATTTTTGATGCAACTCTACCAGTTCTTATGACTTATAACAATGCACAGCAAATTGCCTCTGCAATGTTGTAAGTACAGACTTCTAGCACAGTGAGTCTATGTGAACATCTTAATCAGGCATGAAATACATCAGTGTTTATATCCGAACTATAAACTTTTAGCACTTCTGTGATCATTTGAAGGACTATAAGACAGAAATAAGGATACTGTTTGGCTAAAATAAAGACTGTGAAGCTGTTTCATACCTTCATGACAACTCTCTCTGGCTCCGCGGCAGCATCAACACAGATCTGAATCGGTGCGATCAAACTTGTTGAAGGTTTACTAGCTGAATCATTGTCATTTAGGATTGGGTGGGTGTTTGAATCAAGATTGCTTTTAATTGATTAATTGTGCAGCTCTTTTAACTAACATTAATAATGGTTAATACATTCTGTAAAATAGTTTAATTGTTAATTTATGATAGTTAATGCATCAATGTTAACTAACAGAACCTTATTGTACAGTGTTACCATTTACCAATATGCTATTACTCAATGTTATTTGGCAGCACTTTAAACTATGTATTATATGTAGAAATCAACATTAACCTATTAATAAATGCAGGGAAATGATGGTAAGTTCATACCTATATTAACAAATGAAAACAAAGGGCTTACCATCTGGTTCAGATGTGAAAATGTCTGTTGTGTCTCTTCCAAACTGCCAAAGACTAATTTAAGTTCTATTTTATATTAATATAAAAAAGTAGTATCATAATATAATAGAGTTCCAGAGAATGTCTGCTATGTTTTGCTTATTGCAACTTTTCAGCTGCAACCTCCAATGAATTCATTTAACAAGGGTAGTGATATAGAGAGAAAGAGAGACAGAAAAAAACATTTCTTCTAACCACCGCAGCTGCTACAGTTGCATGATGCGTCTTTACTGATGATAAACTCAGCAGAATGTCTGCTGAGCAGAGAATATCTGAAGTTTATTTCAGCATATTAAACATGAAACCAAGCACTACAGTTGGGGCACTTGGCACTCTGCTGTGTATCCAAAGAAACTGACTGTAACTGATGGGCCTCTGCATCGCCAGTGGTTTCTAATAAACTATACTGAATACAGTAAGGGAATGTAATCCAATCAGAAATGTACTTTTATATGCAACATATGTTATACAGCTTGCAGCAATGGATTCCCAGCAAGCGTTTGTTGTTCAAAGATGCATTGGAAATGATGTCTTGCTCTGCTGTAGTGCTGGAAAATGAGCATCATTATACAGTCTTGCCTCTATGTCTAAAAATGTCATGTGGTTGCTGTTGCAGATATGATGTACTTCGTGTCGTGAATTGCACAGTGTCTAAACTGCAAGTGAGCAATGCGACACATTTAGATTGCTATAATTATAATCAACAAAGCTGTTTACACTGCAAGCGACAAAAGGCTGGGGTTACTACATGTTTATATAATCTAAACAATTTGCAAAAAAATGTTTTGCCATTTTGATAATAAGTCCTAAATTGCTTAAACAATTAGCTATCCTGTTTGAAAAGTTAAAAATGAAAACGTGTATATATACACACGATCAGGCATAACATTATGACCTAATATTGTGTTGCTCCCCTTTTTGCTGTAAAAGAGCTATGACCAGTCAAGGCATGGACTTCGCTAGACACCTGAAGGTTTGCTGTGGTATCTGGCACCAAGATGTTAGCAGCAGATCATTTAAGTCCTTAAAGTTGTGAGGTGGGGCCTGCATGGTCTGCAACAAAGGTATGTGGTCCATGTCAATGTAACATCCACATGGATGGCAGGAACCAAGTTTGCATCGGCAGCCTTGCCTTTCTCCCATAGTGCATCCTGGTGCCATGTGCTATCAAACTCGCTCAAATCCTTATGCTTGTCCATTTTTTGGCACTTTCTTCTGACACATCAAATTTGAGGACAATATGTTCATTTGCTGCCTAATATAGCCCACCCACTAACAGGTGTCATGATGAAGAGATAATCAGTGTTATTAACTTCACCAGTCAGTAGTCATAATGATATGCCTGATCGGTGTATGTAAATGTATGTTGTCAACCAAATACGTCATTTGATCATTAAAAGCACAATGCATATGAAGCTAAAAATAATGCCTAAATGTAAACAACGAACTTATTTCCATCTCTCATTTAACACATAACATTTAAATGTCATTTAACAACTCTAATTTGAGATGGTAATCATTTCCCAGTAAACCAGTGAGCTGATGACTTAGTTTGACCTCTTAAATAATGAACTGGGTGTGAGAAAATGGTGTACAAAAGGCCACCGTTTTAAGTGACCACACAATTTCTCTGTGGTTAGAGACTTGTGTAGGAGTTGTGGGTAAAAGGATTTAAGAACAGTGTCCCACCCGCTTACCCAGCTGGTTTTAACTCTAATGAGGCTTTAACCAGGATGTGGGATGGCTTTCTTCATACAACCTACAGGTCAGCTCCGCACAATGAAGCCCATAACAAAGACGCTGTATATCTATTGGTCCAAACTGCCATTTTTAACTAAATTGTGTGGTCAGCAGTTCTCTTGAAAGAAGTCCAACCATATAACATTCATCACATTTGAAAGGACACTTTATAGACTTTGACAACTGGCTTTACTTTTAGAATTATTGAGCTGTTTTCATTTTAAACAGAGCTCCTTCTTGAAAATGTGTTGTATAATGAGCAGGCAAAGAAAGCTGATGTTAGACCTTAAAGAATTAGTTCACTTTAAAATGAAAATCATTACCATGATTTACTCCCCCTCAAGCCATCCTAGGTGTATATGACTTTCTTCTTTCTGAAGAACACAAGTAAAACACCTAGCGTCCGCCAGACCACCTTTCGCATTCAACTTAGTGAAAAAGAGTAACTGGCGCAACGTCGGACATAGTGTAAGCGTTTTGAACTGAGAGAGGCATCTTTATTATGATCTATTATTCTTCGTAAGTTGAATACAGAAGGTGGTCTGGTGGAAGCTAGATATTTTACTTTATACAGTTTTAAATGTGGATATGTTTCCTACAAAACCCATCAATTTGCTTCAGAAGCCCTTTATTAACCCCCAGAGTACATGACAATGGAATCCCTTTGGTTATGAGCCAACTCTGCCTAACATATAGTTTCACTTGCATGTATTGCATAGCTATATAAAGTAATAACAACAACAACAACAGCAAAAAATAAATAAATAAAAAATAAATAATAATAATAATGTTTTTGCATTCGTTAAATGCTTAACTCTATCCTTGGCACTTGCACTCTAAAACAATCACAATAACATTAAATCAAAACTAATATAAAAAACTCTAGAGCAGAGGTCTTGCTTGATAATATCAAGAAAAACAAATCCAGTGATGATTTTACAATGCTCTTTTGAGACTTTCACATTATATACACCCACGCAGGGAAATTCTTTACAAATAATATAACATCCTGTTATTATGAGAAGATTTAATGGAACATTGGCCTAAGCTCAAGCAAGCGATTTTGAACTACATTACCAGATTTCTATCCTGTGCATTGGGTAGGTCAAATGTAACAGGAATTACTAAACGATCTAAATAATTTTCTCTATTGTAGCTAAACTTTTTTTCATCCACAAGAGAAAAGTAAATCATAAATGCTTACATTGCTTTAATGATTCTAATGACTATTATGGTAGCACTTTAGGTCCCACTTTATATTAGTGGGCTTAACTACATACCTACATTAAAAAATACTTATTGTGTTTATATTGTGTTACAAAACACTTTTTTTCTGATATTTAGGTGGGATATGAGTAAAGTTATGGACAGGTGTGGTGATATGGGTAAGTTTAAGGGTAAAGTTAGGGACAGGTGTGGTGGTTTGGGTAAGTTTAAGAGTAAAGTTAGAGACAGGTGTGGTGGTATGGGTAAGTTTAAGAGTAAAGTTAGAGACAGGTGTGGTGGTATGGGTAAGTTTAAGAATAAAGTTAGAGACAGGTGTGGTGGTATGGGTAAGTTTAAGAGTAAAGTTAGGGACAGGTGTGGTGATATGGGTAAGTTTAAGAGTAAAGTTAGAGACAGGTGTGGTGGTATGGGTAAGTTTAAGAGTAAAGTTAGAGACAGGTGTGGTGGTATGGGTAAGTTTAAGAGTAAAGTTAGAGACAGGTGTGCTGGTATGGGTAAGTTTAAGAGTAAAGTTAGAGACAGGTGTGGTGGTATGGGTAAGTTTAAGAGTAAATTAAGAGACAGGTGTGGTGATATGGGTAAGTTTAAGAGTAAAGTTAGGGACAGGTGTGGTGGTATGGGTAAGTTTAAGAGTAAAGTTAGGGACAGGTGTGGTGATATGGGTAAGTTTAAGGGTAAAGTTAGGGACAGGTGTGGTGGTATGGGTAAGTTTAAGAGTAAAGTTAGGGACAGGTGTGGTGGTATGGGTAAGTTTAAGGGCAAAGTTAGGGACAGGTGTGGTGGTATGGGTAAGTTTAAGAGTAAAGTTAGGGACAGGTGTGGTGGTATGGGTAAGTTTAAGAGTAAAGTTAGGGACAGGTGTGGTGGTATGGGTAAGTTTAAGAGTAAAGTTAGGGACAGGTGTGGTGGTATGGGTAAGTTTAAGAGTAAAGTTAGGGACAGGTGTGGTGGTATGGGTAAGTTTAAGAGTAAAGTTAGGGGCAGGTGTGGTGGTATGGGTAAGTTTAAGAGTAAAGTTAGGGACAAGTGTGGTGATATGGGTAAGTTTAAGAGTAAAGTTAGGGACAGGTGTGGTGATATGGGTAAGTTTAAGGGTAAAGTTAGGGACAGGTGTGGTGATATGGGTAAGTTTAAGAGTAAAGTTAGGGACAGGTGTGGTGATATGGGTAAGTTTAAGGGTAAAGTTAGGGACAGGTGTGGTGATATGGGTAAGTTTAAGGGTAAAGTTAGGGACAGTTGTGGTGGTATGGGTGAGTTTAGGGGTAAAGTTAGGGGCAGGTGTGGTGGTATGGGTAAGTTTAAGAGTAAATTAAGAGACAGGTGTGGTGGTATGGGTAAGTTTAAGAGTAAAGTTATAGACAGGTGTGCTGGTATGGGAAAGTTTAAGAGTAAAGTTAGAGACAGGTGTGGTGGTATGGGTAAGTTTAAGAGTAAAGTTAGGGACAGGTGTGGTGGTATGGGTAAGTTTAAGAGTAAAGTTAGGGACAGGTGTGGTGGTATGGGTAAGTTTAAGAGTAAAGTTAGGGACAGGTGTGGTGGTATGGGTAAGTTTAAGAGTAAAGTTAGGGACAGGTGTGGTGGTATGGGTAAGTTTAAGGGTAAAGTTAGGGACAGGTGTGGTGGTATGGGTAAGTTTAAGAGTAAAGTTATGGACAGGTGTGGTGATATGGGTAAGTTTAAGAGTAAAGTTAGGGACAGGTGTGGTGGTATGGGTACGTTTAAGAGTAAAGTTAGAGACAGGTGTGGTGGTATGGGTAAGTTTAAGAGTAAAGTTAGGGACAGGTGTGGTGGTATGGGTAAGTTTAAGAGTAAAGCTAGGGACAGGTGTGGTGGTATGGGTAAGTTTAAGGGTAAAGTTAGGAACAGGTGTGGTGGTATGGGTAAGTTTAAGAGTAAAGTTAGGGACAGGTGTGGTGGTATGGGTAAGTTTAAGAGTAAAGTTAGGGACAGGTGTGGTGGTATGGGTAAGTTTAAGAGTAAAGTTAGGGACAGGTGTGGTGGTATGGGTAAGTTTAAGGGTAAAGTTAGAGACAGGTGTGGTGGTATGGGTAAGTTTAAGAGTAAAGTTAGGGACAGGTGTGGTGGTATGGGTAAGTTTAAGGGTAAAGTTAGAGACAGGTGTGGTGGTATGGGTAAGTTTAAGAGTAAAGTTAGAGACAGGTGTGGTGGTATGGGTAAGTTTAAGAGTAAAGTTAGGGACAGGTGTGGTGGTATGGGTAAGTTTAAGGGTAAAGTTAGGCACAGGTGTGATGGTATGGGTACGTTTATGGTTAGGTCAGGTGTAAGGGACATGTCAACAGTGTAATTATAAATGTAACTATAGAAATTAATTACAGATGTAATTACATTCAGGTCATTTTAAAATGTAAATACAGTGTAAAAACATGTATGTACACAATAAGTGCATTGTATCACATTATTAATTAAAATGTTAATACATACTATAAGGCCACCTAATATAAAGTGTGTCCACACTTTATATTTTCTATGAAAAAAACTGCGCCAAAGTACTCTCAGAAGTGCTATTCCGCCATACCTTATAGTTCTCCTTTTTAATCTGCTTCGAAAAGAGCCTCGATTTATTTTATGTCACCATTATAGGTCGTTCAGCTATTCGTGTAACTGTATTTAACCCCTTTAACCCTAAGGTATTTTTAGAGGGTTTTTTTTCTGAATGACATGCAAAGCTTTAAAGACTCATATCTCCAAAACTATAACAAGGAGAGTCAAATGGTAGGTATCATTTGTTAGCAAACTTTTTATTTGTTTAGACAATATAATATTTTAGTATATTTGGACAATCTAGTGCAGAGAAACAGCTTATAAAATACTATATATATATATATATATATATATATATATATATATATATATATATATATATATATATATATATATATATTCTGAGTACTCTCAGAAGTGCTATTCCGCCATACATTATAGTTCTCCTTTTTAATCCGATTAGAAACGTGCCACGTTTTATTTTGTCACCATACTTCGATCGTTCAACTACTCGTGTAACTGTATTTAAATAGGGGAAGCGTGGAGGTGTTTGGTACTTCTAACTTGATCTCTGTTTGGTACCATAGTGAATGAACTGGGCTTAGTGGGCTAAGCTAAATGCTATCAGATCATCACTGCACGTCAGAGAGATTAAGTGCACGCACTGAGTTGAGAGAGGTATGTATCAACTCATTTAAGTTAAGGGAATAACATAGTTTAATATGAAAAGGCAGTGAAGTGTCCCTTTAAGTGTACGCACTGAGACGAGAAAGGTATGTATCAACCCGTTTTAGTTAAGGGAATAACATGTTTTAATATGAAAAAGTGGTGAAGTATCCCTTTGAATAGCAAACAGAAACAAGATAATTAACTAGACAAAACTAAACTAAACTTACTGAAAGTAACCAAGAAAACAGACAAGTGGCGGGAAACTGTGACAAAGGAACATGTGACAGAAATCAAAGCACAACTGAAAGACCAAAGTACAAACAGAGCCATGACAGAGAACATCTTATCACTTATATTTGTCTTTATCGCACTAGAGATCAGTCAGTTAATTCTTCCTGATATCTACAGATGTGTGTGCTTTCAAGTTTTCAGTCATACAGTAACTTTTCTTTAGCTCATCCCACAGATTATTTTTTTTGTATTTATTTTTTTGGTCAGGGGACTGCTATGTGCATGGCAAAACCTACATTCTGTGGTCAGTGAACTATTCTGTTGTTTATTTTGAGATGGGCTTATTGTCATGCTGGAAGATCCAACTATGGCCTTGTTTAAGCTTCCTGACAGGGTCAGTCAAGTGTTGATTTAATATCTGTGTATCCCAACAAATTGTTCAGGATATTTGGAAGAAAATGAGCCCCACAGCATTTAAGATCCACCACTATGCTTGACAATGGGGATGAGGTTTTCTACAGGGATATGTATCTTTCTGTCTATGCCAAACTTTCCTCTAGTGTTTTTCCAAAAAGTTTGATTTTGGTCTCATCCCCACAAAATATTATAGGTCTATAATGCAAAATATAGACCTCTATATTAACTAAATCAATAATAAATTGTAAATGAGTTCAGTATGCAGAAAATATTTTTCAGATATTACGTTTTTTAATTTTAAATTTAATACATGGCTTTGACAGGCATGCATAATGATAAGTGCATAACTAAGCAGGACATCTGGTCTCTGAGTCCTCCCCCAATGTAAATCTGTGGTTATAAATGGAATTGCAGCACAATCTAATTGCCTTTTGGAGCAGATTTCAGGCTGCTCCGCTTGTTTACCTTTACATAAACCTTGCTCCAGACCAAAACGATATCAGTCTGCTTCAGCAATATGTATTACTGGCTATCAGGTCAGTAATTAGTCTGATCTTCCTGTGGATTAGAGTATCAGATTAATGAAAGTATAAATCCTTTAGTTTAAACATGCTCATGTCAGTAGCCTTTTTATAGTTCTGTTGTGTTTGTATTATGTTTGAGAATAGACATGGCTGTCAACTCACTGGAATTTCTCCACAACTTGTAATATTTTAAAACACCATTTGGAGGCAATAAATAATACATTAAGGCAATTCCGAGATAGCCTTCATTGTTGTGTGTACTTAAAGCCTGTTAATCAACAGTGGCGATGGCTGACTAATGCATCCTCTGCCAAAAGTGTTCTGCGTTAAAATCTAAAGCTTACAAAATGAAACGGAAAGTTCCAGTAACACCTGGAAAACTGTAGGTGCAAAAGACTGCTGTTTGATGTCACCAAATGTAACTGAGCCATACAAATGTGCAGTGCTATGAAGAAGGAAGAATTAAGAAAGATATTATGAACATTCATTTTACTGCATGACTTTACGCTGCTGTAGATTTTAAGAAAACTTTTGGATAAAACAGTCATAATGTGATTAATTGAAACAGATTAATTGAACAGGAAGCAGTTTTGCTTCAAAGAATTTTTAAATGCCCCTAGCCAAATTCTGCAGAACAGAGAGACGTGATGCCAGTTTATGATGAACTCTAATGAGAGCCATTGGATTCATGGATCACCAGTGCCAATGATGTTTGCAGGTGCTCTCTCTCTCTCTCTCTCTCTCTCTCTCTCTCTCTCTCTCTCTCTCTCTCTCTCTCTCTCTCTCTCTCTCTCTCTCTCTCTCTCTCTCTCTCTCTCTCCTTTTTGTTTTTTTCTCTCTCTTTTTATTCGGTTTGTGGGTGGTGTTTTGATATTTTAATCAAAGCATCTGCCGTTCAAATCTGTCAAGCTATATTTTTTCCACATGCCCTTTGTATTCTACATGTCTGAGCTCTTTTTGAGGTTAGAGGTTTATTTTACAGCAGCTTACATTGCTATTCATCTTTTATTGGACCTACAGCAAAATCTGACATGTAATATAAATGAACAAAAGATAACCTATATTAAAGAGCATTAATGAGGTTTGTTAGAAAACAGTAATACAGCAGTAATTTAGCTGAAAATCAAATGAATGCTTCCATTGATGGATCACCCTGTAATGTCATCTTGGTTTTGATAGTGGAGCATTAGGAAACGTCGTCTAAACTCATTGTTAGCCCTAAAGCAAGCTTCGCTAGTAATTAAAGAGTTAACTCCAGCTTGGCTTTATTGATTTTGATTGGCTCACACACTAAATCTCATTTGGCCACAGAAAGGCATCAAGATCCAATTGGCAATTCCTTTAGAGTTTACTGAAAAGATAATTGATTGGGAAGCCATTTAATTTACTTCTTCGTCAATACTCATGTATGAGAACAATCAATAATCAAACAACTCAGTCAGCCGTGTCATAGGCATTATCTAATAATATTAATAGGACTATCTTACTCAAGCATGTTTTAAAAGAAAGTCTAGAGACTTTTTATATTTAGGTTGCGTTTGATCTTTTGTAGATCAACTGAACAGTTAAAGGGATTATTCACCCCCCAAAAAATAAAAAATAATCTGTCGTCATTTACTCAGCCTTAAGTTGTTCCAAACATGTATGAGTTTCTTTCTTCTGCTGAACACAAAATAAGATATTTGGAAGAATGTTTGTAACCAAGAAGAGAGAGCAACCATTAACTACCACAGTAGGGAAAAAAACACTATGGTATGGTTGACTACCACCGGTATCAATGGTTGCTCTCTCTGCTTGGTTACAAACATTCTTCCAAATATCAGCAGAAAGAAACTCATACAGGATTGGAGCAACTTAAGGTGAACTATCCCTTTAACTATACAAGAATGATCACACAGGATTTTACATTAGGAACTACATTTAATGTAAGTGAATCATTGCTTATTGATTAAATCTTGTCAAGGTAAAAACAAAACCATCTTTACATGATCGTTTCATCTGTGAAATGTCTGAGATATTCGTTATTGATAGACTACTTAGGGAAATGCACAGAAAAAAAGACACTCCAAACTGTGGATTTTTCTCTTTACTTTAGTCTTCAAAGTATCGTCCCTTGCCCTGATTTTTAAGATCCCTTAGCTCTGAACTGTGATCAAAGAAACTGCTCTCTGTGGACACAGAGTATCGAACCAAGCATTTGACAAGGGCCTGTCAAAAGTTGTATCCATAGCAACCTATAACATAAGGGAGGCATGAGAACACACACACACACACACACACACACACACACACACACACACACTATTGTTCACACAGACAAATCTGAGCTGTGGAAATATTCACAAGTGAGTTGCAGCAATTGTGTTGGACTAGATAGTCTTGTTATCAATTAACACATTATTATAAAAGCTGTGATGTACTAACAGTGTGTAGGAGTCTGTTTTTGTGTATATATCAAGGGACATGGGTTTCTTTTCATAATTACCAATTACCACTTTCACTTTAATGAAACGCACATGCAAACATACAACTGCATTTCATCATGAGCGTGTTTAACCTCAAGGTACAAAGTTCCATCTCACTTTATTATATAGTAGCTGTTCAGGCTATCCAGTGGTGTGTACTATAAATATTTGAGAGAACAAAAGAGCAGTTGACTAATGCAGTGTAGGTGTGCTACCATCTGTTTAAATGCATTAGCAATGACATCCAAATTTATATCTATGAGCCTTTATTTATAGCTACGACATGCAAGAAAAGACTATAGAACACCCTATCACCTGTTAATGGATAGTGCATTTACATATTTATATTAATGGTGAGCATCAAAAGAGGCTTAAGGTTTTTAAAATATATGCATATACATATATGGACAGCATTAATATGAATAAGTAAAAATATAACATGTATAAATAATATAAAATATTAAATCTAATGTAGCATTTATTAATATAAATAAATAATATAATATAATATATTATATAATGATATGTGTTGTAAAAATGCACAACACAACAAGCTTCTTTTAATTGTCACCATTAATATATGTATAATAAATGTTGTGTGTGTATATATATATATATATATATATATATATATATATATATATATATATATATATATATATATATATATATATATATGATACATTAAAAGATGGGTAGCTTATACAGAACACCCCTCAAGCATATTTTAATGATCGCCATATGTATGTGTATGTTTATGTATAATGGTGGTGAGCATTGAAATACGTTTGATCTATATGTAAATCATGAGAATTTCATCAAACTGGTACACATATATTCAGATGAAGAGCAGTTTTTGTTCTTTTTCAGTATCCATTAGTAGGTCACACTGAAAACATCTATTGTATCTCTGTTAAAGAATCACACACAAGCTCTTCTTTGAACAGAGAAATATTGCAAACACTAGTGCTAAGAGCCTTTTACAGCTATAACTTGACATTATAACAAAGACCCTGACAGATCCAATGTGTCCTCTGTACACACACACACACACACACACACACACACACACACACACACACACACACACACACACACACACACACACACACTTCCTTGTCTACTCTGTCCTTCCCCCCCACCCCTCCAACCCCCCTCCCTCATCTCTCCCAGTCAACCTTGACTGGAAGAAAAGCAATTTATTTCTACATGGCTTAGATAATGAATAATAGATGTTATCCAGTGATTTGGGTTTGTCATGGCTGTGCGCGGTACTTTCAGAGGCTCAGAAGTTCAAGGCTTGTTATTGAAATCCATTAGGAAGATGGAAAATGAGACTGATGGTAAATATAAGTGAATTTCATGGACATAACAGAAAAAAGGTAACTGCGGTTAATGTTAATCTTACTCTGAAAGCAACTGTGTGTGTGTGTGTGTGTGTGTGTGTGTGTGTGTGTGTGTGTGTGTGTGTGTGTGTGTGTGTGTGTGTGTGTGTGTGTGTGTGTGTGTGTGTGTATCCGTTTGCGTGTTTGTATGCAAGCAACTGTGTTTATTTTGTAGCATCTTGTACTGTGTATGTGTAAATGTTCCTGTGTGTGTGTGCTGAACTGCAGTAATATCCATTATATATATTGTGTTCTGCTTGCTTGTCTCCCTTGAGTTACCCAAGGGGGATGATATTACATTTCATCACACTTTCATTTTCTACTACAGATGAGGGACAGTAGAAGAGGAGAACAGCAGCAGTCCTGTGGCATGTATGAGTCAAATCTGTCTCACATATATTCACTGTCTTTCTCGCTCTTACACACAGACACAGACACAGACACGCACACACACTCACACTCATACTCACACACAAATGCAGCTCAGGGGGCTAAAGTAAAATGAGTTACCATCTGTTATCATGTGAAACCTGCCTTATTGGAACACAAACGAGAGAGGCAATGACAAAAAAGGTGCAATACTTTTTGCTATTGACTAACCACAAACAATTCCATTGATTTCCTTTGTGATTTCAATGACAGTTTACATGTTTTTCTTCTGTTGTTTTGAATCATTAGTGTTTGGCTTCACATGTACACACACGCACATAAAGATAATTTTACATTGTACCAAGCAATTTTGAGTGACACTAATAATAATGGCTTTAAACCAAATCTATTCTAACATGCACAGCTTTATTTAGCCGGCTCATAATGAAGAAACACACATGCTGAAGACATTTATGGGATTTTCAGTAATGAGCACAAACAGTAAAGATGCTGCCACTGCTGAGTGCTACATCATACAAAAGTCTTTCTATTACAAACATGGATAATGAGTAATAATAATAATCATTTTATTTTTATAGAGCCTTACAAAGCTCAAGGTCGCATTACAAAGTTAGGAATACAGACAAATAAACATCCATAACAAAGGACAGTTAACAGACCAAGAGCTGAAGAGTTATACAAGGTTTTTGGAAATAAACAAGGGAGGATGCTTGATGGATGTCTTAAGGAAGAGCATTTAGTATTTTAGCATTTAGTAATAATAACATCACTGTTTTGAAATACATGTGGCACCAAATTATACACGGTATGCATGTGATTTGCATTCTGCAAAGCTTTTCGAAAGTGTCCAGAAAAGTGGTTTATACATGTAAGGAATTATTATTATACCTGGAATTATATGAAACTTGTTTCTGATTGGTCAGTTATGGTAGTCAGCAATCAGATATTGCCTAATAATAGAGCACAACTACTTCAGGTACCTTGGTTTAGGAAGTATTTTTCCCATAGAAAAAATAAATAAACTTAATTGTAAGCCATGAACCAAATATCTCATTTGAAGCAAAAAAAAAGTATTTAAAAACTGAACAAAAGGACAAAGGTACAAAACATAATGGTTTTAATGAGGGAAAGAACTGCATTCCCATTAAGTTTCCCAGTTCTTCTTGGAGTGGGTGGGCAAGTTCTTTGTTTGACACGATTCTATGATTGATGGAGTAACATAGGGGTAATGTATTGATGATTATTTATTTATTTATTTTAAAATAGGGGCTTCAATAAAACCTAAATACCAACAATTAACAAACCTTATAGCAAGTAATCATTCAAAATCATTTCCTCTGGAGAAAATCAATGGGACTTGCATGGGTAACCTGACTTGCAATCTATATTCGCCGCTGTCCATGACATCTCTGATTTGAGTTCGCTCACCCGGTAACTGAAACCACCCCAACTTTCATTCCTCTTTTATCCCTCTGCAGACTCACTCTCCCTATTTTATACAGACACAACTTGTGCTACCTTGCGTCTCAGTTGTCGCTTGTAGTAAAAATGACCTCTGAGGACTTAAATATTTATAGAACTGTAATATTGTTTACTAGGCCAATTGTTTTTTACAATATAATGGACTCATTTGTTTCTTGAAATTATAATATACAGGTTGGAACATTTCTTGTCCATGTATTTATTTATTTGGTGAGTAGCCATGTAATCATTTTAAGATGAAGATCACCATCAGGCTATTACCCCTCACTAAATCACCATTTGACAAATGGATCGTGTAGGATTATTTTCTGCATTATATTTGGTAAATAGCACAACCACCTGTAATAGGTTTATTTTATTTATTTTTTTAAAAGAAAAACCTAAAATGTTTTATAGCGTGGACATATTCACCTCTGGCATATCAGTTTTAATTCTGTAAATCTAATTTAATTTATTGCTTGTTTATTTATATGTTGCTGATTTGAGTGACACATGCACATTCATTTAGTGAAGTTTAAAAGAGATTTGCTTATGGTGAAGGCAAACAGTTTTGCACAAATGTGATAATGTGCACCTTGACAATCACCAAACGTTTGCTATGAAAACACTCAAGCAGGGGGGCATACCAGAAAGCAGGTTATGTGACATACCCAAAATCATTTCATCGTGACGATAACATTCGCATGTTCGACACGTCTGTACATGACACTCTCAGTTTCTCATTGAAATCAGTGGAGTACCCTGCATGCCAAAAAATGACGCTTAAGGGGTAGGCCTATAGCCTGTGCGTTAAAAAGTGACACAGAGGGGTCCTGACCAAGCTTCAATATGTGACAAGTTGGGAGTGAGAACGTGTTGGTTTAAGGGTAAGTAAGTGGAAAACCTCAACTTTTGGTTCCAAAAATGAAGGTAACTATCAGGGTATGCAAGTAGTCTTAGTGTAACATGTCCACTGGAGGCTGAACCCAAGTGCAGGTTAATCAAAATCCAAAACATAAAACAAATACTTGAAACAGAAACCTCACCCCCAACAGGATAAAACATCAATACTTAAAAAGGACCATGGCAAACATGAGGGCTTAAATACATAAGGACTAATGACTAGACAAAGGACACTGTGAGCAATGATCAAACCAATGACACCATGACACAAGAACACAGGGGAATCACATGACAATGGATCACATGACAAACCAGGAAACAAGTCAACAGAAACTTACACACATAGCACTATCTGAACATAGCCTACTCCGGAGCAGGTTATGTTCCAGGGTTGGTTTGCTTACGAGGTATTCAGAATATGTGTTTTATAATTCATATAGTTAATATTAATATAACCAAATTTGTTATATAGTTACAGTTATATATAACTGTACAATACATATACACTATTATATTTATTCTAAAACACAATTATAACAAGGTAATGTTTAAATGTTAATTCAATTCAAATGTATTATTTATTTTATTGTCATTTCACACATGGATCTGCATTCAGTTAATTAGCATCAAGCAAATAATATAATCCTTATTATCAGTTAATAAAGATTACTTGTTAAACGAAGAGATTGGGAAAATAATTAACTACCAAAAAGGTGGTGGTGTGCATTAAGTAGGTTATGTAAATCGACATTAAACAAAAGAAGAAGAGGAAGTAGAGCCGCATGCTTTTTCTTAGCGCCTGTTTCCATGGCGAATCATCGTTTCCTTGCTCTGTTGAGAATGTCTTGCATGTTAACCTATGGTGTTAACTTGAGTAAGCAAGGTTTGCAGGGTAAGTGACGGTAAGTTAACCTTGCTTTCTATATCCCCCAGAGATGATACATATCTTTTGTTGTTGTTGTTGTAAAATTCTTTATTTTATTAAAAAATCTGAATAGGGGTTTTAGTTGTGAAACACAAATATTCGTTTATACTCATATTTTCTTTTTTACTTACTTATCCAGACCTGTAAATTATATATTGTGTATAGGATACCTCACCTGTTCAGTCTTTTTTTCCCCTTAAATAACAAAATGATTTAACCTGAAATTAATATTTGATGCCTATTTATTTATAATAAGTAGTCACGCAGGGTAAATGTATATCTCCTGTTCTAAGAAACATGAGTTGCAAAGGAAGTGATTGGAAACCGCAGGATGGTCAGGGCTGGGATGGTCTATACAGGTGTTAAAGAGTCAATAAAACGGACACAAAGATTGTGTTATAAATAAACAGAGAGAGGTATTCGACAGACTGAAGAACACACTCTTTTTAAGAGAGCCATCGGCAGGCAGTCGTAAAGTAAGTTGTGTTGTTGTTTTAATTATCGACAGTAAAGCAATCTGTTCATAATTACAATCATTTGCCTGCAGTCATTACTGCCAGTGGCACTGAGCAGTTTAATTTGCCTTCTCTAATCTGCAGTGTAATTAGAGCACACACAAGCAGAGCTGAATGATCATTCAACATACACACCAAATATCTCTCTCTCTCTCTCTCTCTCTCTCTCTCTCTCTCTCTCTCTCTCTCTCTCTCTCTCTCTCTCTCTCTCTCTCTCTCTCTCTCTCACACACACACACACACACACACACTTAACACATTCTGTCATGCTGCCTCTGGAACACATTTTATCCGTTCTCTCTCTCATTGTGATTTCTTTCTTTTATTGTTTCACTCATTATTATATATGCTTTAAATTATGAGATTAAGAAGGTTGTAATATATCACATATTTTTGCCAGACAATGGTTAAAATGGGATTTACTAAGATGTGGTGGTGACCCATGTGCCCTGTACACTGTAAAAATGATTAAACAATTTTCAAGAAAATATTATTTTAAGGGCACATTCACAAAAAGCCAGAGCTTTCCCCATCCAATATTTTTTCCCCTCGTCTCTAAAAATCTGCGTACACATGAAACCACTGAAGCAGACTCCAAACCGTGTAGTATACCTTCCAGACCACTGCTAAGAGAAAAGAGCTTCTGCCAAATAAAACCGAGGGTAACGCAGATATTACGCAATTGACAGGCGACTCCCTCAAACGCTATGCTGAAACGTCCCAGGTCCTTAGTTAAAATAGCAATTTTCTCACAATTTGCAAATAGTTGGAAACATTTGGGATATTGTAAGTACTCAACTGAACAAAATATATAACACTGGCCTAGTGGTTTTTGGATATTTTACTGCAAAAATACTACATAGTGCACCTCCTATTTTGGAATCTCTAGGGGGGTTTGGAGAAGGGGGAGGCTTGTCCACGGACCCAATGGACATCGCTATTCCGAGCTTGAGACTTACCAGATTGTGTTTTATTAATGCCTACCCCTACCCCAACCCTACACTTACAATAAAGCAAATAATTTTAATCCGTCTGGATGAAACGCTAAACAAGTCTTTCTAGTTGTCACTAGGGATGCTCCTTTTGGTTAATTTTCCTAACCAACACCTGCACACCAGTTATTAACCATTAACTGATAAGAGTATAATATAGAATTGTTTTTCACATGTTTATTTTGTTTCATGCACCTCCAGTATTTCTGACAACAAAGAAAAACAGAATAAAAGTTGTTTTTTCTTCGGTCAAATAAAAATAGCAGGCTTACCTCAATTCACACCATGTATGTTTTTTTGTTTATTTTTTTAAAGTAACATGTCTAAGTCATGTAGGGTTATTCTGGAGCGCAGCTTGTTAAACACCCTCTCAAGTCTTGGCGATACTTTCGTCTGGCTCCGCAGCTCGCGCCTCCAATGACTGGGGCCATGCAAAATGAAGTCTTGCGCTCTCAACACGCATAATCCCCCACTACGCATTGACGTAATTTTTGCCACACGCACCCTCGCGCTTGTGCAGACAGGGTGGTATAAACAAGGCTTTAAACAAGGCTTCAGATGGCACTTGATGGTAATACAGTGGTAACACCTCACTACAGTGGGCAGCCTTGCTCGCCTTTCATTTGTTTTCCACCAGTTATGAGCTTGACTTCTGCTGTATTTTAATACCACATAACATATTTTGCAAGTAACTTCGTCGCCCGAAATGTTCCCACACGTACTGTAGTCCTACTTCTTTTCCATTGTTTCATTTAGTGAAATGTAGTCTATGTAAGCACGTGTGGTTGCATGTGTCGACGCACCCCGTAAGTTCAGAAATATAGCATATTTTTCTTTAACCATGCGGCAAACAAACAAACAAACTTTAAAAATAAAAATAACAACTTTTTAAACAGTTTAACTGATAGTTTTAATCGGTCACAATTCTTACTTTCGGTTAACGGTTAAACTGTCAATATAAGCATAGTTGTCACAGTTCTGTTTGTGTTTTGGACTTTCAGTTTGTATTTCAGTTTCATTCCTTTGTTCAGTTTCCCGCCAATCCTTTGTTTCCATTGTTACCCTTGTTAGTTCATTTATCACAGCTGTGTAGTTAATCATCTTGTTTCTGTTCACTACTTAAGTTGAACCCTCAGATTCAGTCTTTGTCTAGTCACTGTTATGTTGGTGTATGTTTCCTTGCCTTTCTGTTTGTTCCTGATCGTCATTATTAAAGTTTCAGTTTGTATTTTGATCATCTGAGTCTTCAACCTGTTCCTGGTTCACCAACATTTACACTAGTTAAATTGTCCACGGACCCAATGGACATCGCTGTTCCGAGCTTG
Source organism: Pseudorasbora parva (assembly GCF_024679245.1). Taxonomy (NCBI): domain Eukaryota; kingdom Metazoa; phylum Chordata; class Actinopteri; order Cypriniformes; family Gobionidae; genus Pseudorasbora; species Pseudorasbora parva. The sequence continues at coordinate 37,896,969 of NC_090172.1, forward strand.
AGACAGACTTGATAATAGCTTGTCATTTTCTCACTCAAACCACAGCCAACCTGCTGCTGCTTCTGCTTTAACCCTCTATAGTACGCAATATGATTTCAATGAAGAAAAACATTTTGTGGTGTTTTTCCTGCTTAAAATAGGACACTTTAACAATAGCAATAGAAAAAATCATAATTTTTGTTTTTATTTATTTTTTAAAAGTGTGTTGCCTCAAGGCAACTTTGTACCACAATGGACAAATTTAAACATTTTACGTTTTCATGTAGAAAAAAATAATATATTTATTGAAAAAATTAATTTCTTTAACGAGAGACTTGAAAAAACATATTTATCCAGTTTATAATTTATTACAAATTTCATATTTAATAAAAAGTAACATTTCAGATTCAGCTGTTGCTTTCAGGCAACACTTTACCATTGTGGAACACAAGTATTACCAAACCTAAGGATAGGTTTGAACAATAAATTGGTGTTTCATTTGATTAAAAATATTCTAAAATAGACTATGTTGCCTGGAGGCAACACCGTACTTAAGAGGGAAACGCTGCCCATAACTGCTTTTCTAGGATCTGGAATCCTCCGTAAGCATTCGTAATAATATCATATTATTAGCTAAAAGGAGCTAGCAAATGATCCAGTGTGTATCTGTATTTGCACTCGTCAAATGATTACATTTCCAATGTGTTTTCGCTGAACCACAGACATGTTTGTAGACTTCTACAACGCAGTTTGCCAATCACGTTTTGAACTTGAATCCACTCACTGCTCGAGTGTTTGTCCAGGTGCTGAGTTCAGTTAATACGAGCGTCTCTATAAGTGCAGACATCGTGAAAATAAGAGATTAATTGTATACCAGCTTCACTGCGGAACTTTGTGAGATTGCGTTTATTGAATGAGTGACAGCTTTTAGTGATTATAAAGGGAGCACTCTTTGCATGCTGTCTGGGCAATATAATTAGGCCTATTGTTTATTTTTTATTAAGGTCTATATATTCAGAATTTGAATACAACTTTTGTTTCCCATTTGTGACAAGTGGCCACATACACGCTTCAATACACTGACCCATCCACATATACAAGCGGAATTCACTCGAAAAATCTGATGACTGATAAATAATCATGTCGAAATCAGGCTCATAAAAATGTCAGGAAAACGCGATTCCTGGCTGCATGTCATTATCCATGGATCACTGAATCTGTAGTAAGTTGTAAGGAACACCATATCGACCCCAACCTTTAGTTTAAACTGATAATCGTTTGCTCAACTCACGTTTTCCTCTATTAACTCCAGTCACGCAGCAGCTCTTCTGCCACTCAGTCCCGGCTGAGGGGGCGTGTTCCGGCAGGAAAGTAACGTCGATGCATTCCCTCTATAGGTAGATGTGATCAGCTGACAATCAGCTGATGCGAACTTGACTAATGTGACCTACCAGAACGGACATACTCTTGACTAGTGTTTTTAAATCCCTTCTTAAAACTCACTTTTTGAGGGTTGATTTCATAGCCTAGTTGTTGTTTTTTCTGTGCTTTTTTAGTATATTGTATATTTTGGATATTTGTATAAGTATATTGTTAAGATTTCTTTTGCATTGTGTCCTTTTTTAAAGCACTTTGAGAAGTAGCATTTAAAGGTGCTGTATAAAATAAAGTGTGTTGTTATTATTATTATTATTTTTAAACAGCCTAGCTAATGAAAAATGCTCATATGAACATTTTAAAGTATAAAGAACAAGCATGTGCCACACTGCAAAATAAATGAAGGATATATAATTACATAGTTAAGCACACAATTACAGTAAACACATAAATGGTTTGTTGGTGTATTTACAATTTATTTTAATTTTTGTACTGCTAGTTAAAATGACTTAGTTAAAAATGAGCTAAAGCAACACAATTGCTATACATTTTGTCCTAACTTAATTTGTTTGTGTTCAATCAACTTTAATGTAAGTCAGATTTAAGTTACCTAATCCGTTTGTGTTGAGATTACATGAACGATTTTTTTTTTTTTTGCATTAACTGAAACTGGGCAGTGCTTGTTAGTTAGCAGCATGGTTTGGATATGGCTAAATCAAGAGTAAATGTTGTTATTTTATTATGCAAAATTGTTATTTTATGTATTTTTGAGGAAAATGAGAATGGGGGAGACTTGATTGTGTGTAATATTCAATTGTGTTGGAATTATTAGTTTTAACTACAGGCGGCAGTGGCTCAGTGGTTCATGTAGATTGTCTACAAACCGGAAGGTTGGTGATTCGATCCCCGGTTCCACCTGACCAAGTGTCGAGGTGTCCATGAGCAAGACACCTAACCCCAGCTGCTCTCGACAAGCTGGATGGCGCCTTACATGGCTGACACTGCTGTTGGTGAGTGAATGGGTGAATGTGAGGCTAGATGTAAAACGCTTTGGATGCCCATGGGTCTGTTAAAAGTGCTATATAAATGCAGTCCATTTACCATTACAGTTTAAAGGTTACCATTGTGGAGAAGAGTGGAGCATTTGATTAGGCTGATTTTTGCTTGGACTAAAACAGCTATGTCATAATGGCTTTTCTGAAGGAACTTTTAATGCTTAGCATTTAAAATGCATCGTGGACTATATTGCTAACCAAAAGTTTGTCAACTGGCTATTGCAGTATTATGATTCAGTGTATATGAAATTGAAGTGGATGAATAAATATAAAATTGAATGCCTGAATCATGTCAGGGAGTCACTTAAATGTATTCATTCCATGATGTTGAAGTTACATTAACAAATTATATTTGTTTAACTTAATTGATTCATGTGGGACCAATGCACTCAATTAAATCATGTAAATCCAACACACTTTTTTTCAGTGTAATATCATGTCAATGTCAATGTAACCAACATACTTATGTGAACAAGATTTGTCTGTTATACCTTTCACATTATTTTGCACCAAGAAAAATATATGAAGGTTAAAACACACACACACACACACACACACACACACACACACACACACACACACACACACACACACACACACACACACACACACACACACACACACACACACACACACACACATGTTGGTCTATGTGCTTTACAGGGACTCTCCATAGGCGTAATGGTTTTTATACTGTACAAACCGTATTTTCTATCCCCTTACACTGCCCCTGCCCCTAAACCTACCCATCACAGGAAACATTCTGCATTTTTACTTTCTCAAAAAAACATCATTTAGTATGTTTAAGGCCATTTGAATTATGGGGATATTTGATATGTCCTCATAAACCACATTTATAGAGTAATACCAGTGTAATACCCATGTAGTTATACAAATTTGTGTCCTCATAAACCACATAAACAGGCTCACACACCATCATGTCAATGTCAATGTAACCAACATACTTATGTGAACAAGATTTGTCTGTTATACCTTTCACATTATTTTGCACCAAGAAAAATATATGAAGGTTAAAACACACACACACACACACACACACACACACGCACCAGCCAGTATGACAGCAGTGATAATGAACTGAGCCTCTCTTACACACAGTAAAACAGCACAGACTCTCTCTCTCTCCCTTTCCGATGACAGCTATTAATTCTTGTCTGCACCAACTTGATGGAGGGCTAACAACATTTTATATTGTTGATACACTCTAGGCTGTGGCTACATGTTCTCAATTACTGATGAAAGATAGATGGTAACCTGGTTACAAATGGGCACCACTGCTTAGATGATGTCAAGCACCTTTATCACACACTGATATGTGTTCGCTGCTCCGAATCCTTGTGCGTTTCCCTCTGTCTCTCTGTACAATTATTACCAACAGTAATGGCTTGTCCTGTACTGCACACATGCTTTTGAAATCAAGTGTATGAAAGATTTAGATGTGACGATGTTGTTGAGTGGATGACAGCTTGACTACTTTGACATGTTTTAGCAGCGCGGCCTCTGTGAGAGTATAAAAACAGCACTGAGAGGACTGTTGAAGCATTTTAAATGCAAAGTACTTGCTCATTTTGATGATATTACGCCGCACACCGGATTTCATATTGAAATTCCTTTCATCGTAAGAGTAGGGTCACGCGCGTACGGCTGGCAAAAGGATCGATTTCATTATCAAAGCAAACCATGGGAGGGATAGCAGGACTAAAGAGGTTACAATATTAATTCAGCACATTTAAAATAGTCTTTTCTGCAGCTTTCTTTGAGCTTGGGACATGAAAGGTGTAATGTGCATCCTTTAAAGTCTGCTGATTTGTGTTTCATGTTTCATAAGAGTTAAAGGATGAGGTGAGGAGGAAACGCAAGGTGAACAAGCAAAAATAAACGGCTGCGTTTATAAGCACATCTTACTTGTGTGTGTGTGTGTGTGTGTGTGTGTGTGTGTGTGTGTGTGTGTGTGTGTGTGTGTGTGTGTGTGTGTGTGTGTGTGTGTGTGTGTGTGTGTGTGTGTGTGTGTGTGTGTGTGTGTGTGTGTGTGTTTGAGGGTTTCAGGTCTCAAGGTCTACGGCTTGAATATAAATGTGTTCTTACATAATGAATGAGCTTTACACAGGCTAAAAGACAAACATCAGAGCCTTTTACATCAGCAGTGTATTTTAGGAGCAGGATGCTGTCTTCCTCTTTCTCACTGCTGCACAAAAGCTCTTTTTATTCTTAGACAATAATGAGAAGAATTTTGGAAAGAAACAGATAAAGCAGTTAAAAACAAACATGCTGGACGAGTTGAAACATCAAATCCCCTTCAATCATTGAGAACATCATTGGCCAAAACTGATCTTAATGAATTAATCATGCATCATGGACTCTCTCCCCTTTTACAATTACACACACACACACACACACACACACACACACACACACACACACACACACACACACACACACACACACACACACACACACACACACACACACACACACACACACACACACACACACACACACACACACACACACACACACACACACACACACACACACGCACACACACACACACACACACACAAACACACACACACACACACACACACACACACACACACTAATGCATGCGCACAGCTGCTGTTTTGTTTATAAGGCCCATTTAAGATGTCTTATAATGCATTGTGTCATGGAGCATTGGGTCAGGCCAATGGAAATTAAACTCTTCAGACAAGATAAACATTATATTACATCATTACCCTTTACAACACATGTAAATTAAAACCATTATCTAAGCGATTATCCATTCATCTTCACCTCTACTATTCTCTCTCTCTCTCTCTCTCTCTCTCTCTCTCTCTCTCTCTCTCTCTCTCTCTCTCTCTCTCTCTCTCTCGCCATATGTTTGAATCTCTACCATTCCCTTTTCTTCTCCTTCCCTCCCTCCCTACAGTTTGGCATTGGTTCAGTCAGCTCTTTTGTCCTATCAGACTGTGACTGTTTGAGCTGCCCATTTTCCACTGCTGAATTAAACATTAAACATTAATGCTCTCTGACAGCAATAAATAACATTTAGCACAATGGGGATCTAATAATGACCTGACTCTAGGCTGAGCCCCATCAGAGCCCTTCCTTTGACAACTGCTGAAATGTGATTATCAGGCAGCTGTCTGAGACAACTGTATCTGAATAACTTCAGCATGGGAAGGGGCTTTGATCTCCCCCACGCATGAAATTATAGCAGAGATCTGTTTGAATTACATTTTCTTTCTCTCTTCGAACCAATTATCATTAGAATCACATGTATTATTCCAGTGGATTCTCAGCCCAGACTTATGTGTGGAGATAAATACGGAGTAATGGGGCTTCTAAGACTTCTGAAAAACGGCTCTGTTCCAGTGACTATTGTCTGTGTGACTGTGCATTTATATCACTGCTCAGGCGAACAATTTAAGTACTAGTTCTGTTCAATAATACAGACAGCAGGTCATAGCCCTAAGGTCAAAGTTCACATCTATTTCACCCTGGCGAGTTGAAATACACATTGTAAACAATGTGTCCCATATCAAACGGCTATATATGTACTCATGACGTGAACTCTCTTAATGTAAGTGTTGTGTTTAGTTTCATTGTTATTTAGTTTTATTTCCCCTTTTCCTGTTTGCCTAAAACTATCTTTCCTTGTTTATTTTCATGGTTTCAGATTGAATTACACAACGGTTCCATGTTGGTTGATGATCTTCCCTTGTGTATTTCTCTTAATTATCCTTAGTTTTTGGTCCTGTGTTAACATTAGTTTCTAGTGCTTTGTTTGTTCATTCCTAGTGTTTATTAAAAGTATCTCTACTTCATACAGGTGCTGGTCATATAATTAGAATATCATCAAAACGTTGATTTATTTCACTATTTCCATTCAAAAACTGAAACTGCAGCTAGGCAATTCAAAGGAGATTCACAAATCTAAGTCAGCTGAGATTCACAAAGAGTGGACTGCAGCTGGAGTCAGTGCTTCAAGAACCACTACACACACACTACTTATACAAGACATGGGTTTCAGCTGTCACATTCCTTGTGTCAAGCCATTCTTGAACAACAGACAGTAACAGACAGCATCAGAAGCGTCTCGCCTGGGCTAAAGGCAAAAATTACAGGACTGCTGCTGAGTAGTCCAAAGTTATGTTCTCTGATTAAAGTCAATTTTGCATTTCATTTGAAAATAAGGGTCCCAGAGCCTGGAGGAAGAGAGGAGAGGCACACAATCCAAGTTGCCCGAGGTACAGTGTAAGGTTTCCACAGTCAGTGATGGTTTGGGGTGCCAGGTTTTTGGAGGTCCAAGGTCAACACAGCCATATACCAGGAAATTTTAGAGCCCTTCATGCTTCCTGCTGCTGCCAAACTTTATGGAGATGCAGATTTCATTTTCCAACAGAATTTTTTTAAATCCCTTCTTTGTATTGATCTTAAGTAATATTCAAATTTTCTGAGATATTGAATTTAGAATTTCCTTAGTTAAATATTTGAAATATATCAGTCTGTGTGTAAATTAATATAATATAGTTCTTCACACCAAGAAATACACACACAGCACACTGTGAAACACACCACCGAATGAACGCAGCTAGCCTTCTCTGTTCCACAATGATTCTGAACTGGCTCTTGGAGAGAAAGAAAACACACATTGGGGTGGTAAAACACGATATCACTTTTCTAACTTTTGCTAGCGTGTAATGTTGCTGTTTGAGCATAAACAACATCTGCCAAGTTATAACACTCAAAGTTTAAAGCAAAAGAAGATATTTGTTTTTAAAGAAATCAGTTTCTAAGGACTACAGCAAACGGCCGGTAGGGACTACAGACTTTTCCTCCAGAGTTGCTGACATCACCAGCCCGAATATTTACATAAACCCCTCCTCCGAGAATATTAAATAAGGGGGGCAAGGCCATTTTTTACTGCTGTGGAGAAGAGTTAGTAGGCTGGAGTGCCATCGGTCGTGCATTGCAGACGAAACACTTATATTTTCAGTAGGACTAAAATCTTTGCGTGGCAGGGGAAGCTGCCACAATAACCTGCCAGGACTGAGATGCGTGTGAATTAAAGGAAAACGCTGTTCTTTTTTCACTAAATGCAATTCTGCCCTTTTTACACAAACTACAGTACGTGAGAGCCTACGGTATGCACAATAGGTTAATATTCACCACTAACCAAACGCATTTTGCCTAGCTGCCTCAAGATCTCTCACTGTTCTACAGCTGCATTTAATGCACGAAAGCAACATACAGTGCTATCATGTCCTTATTTTACTTATTTTACGACCTGACCATGTATTTTAATCCACTAATTTGTCTGTAATGGAGCGTGCCTCCCATCACCTGTAAGCGTCGCGTCTGCCTCGAGATCTCTCACCGTTTTACAGCTGCTTAGACCCAGAACGATGCAGGATAGCAACAAACTGTGCAATCATTGACTTATTTGGAGTATTTTCAAATGATTGTGCCCCCCCCCCCCCAGCCAGCAGAGGGAGCCATTTCCGCATGTTTTCAACTCGCACGTGGGGGATGGGAGATCACACTCACAGCACTCAGCTCGCAGCTGCAGCCTCAGGCATTCATGTTTAAATGGTGCGGCCAGCAGAGCAAAGTAAGTCTTTCACTTCTCAAACTAATTCCTATGAAAGTTAAGCTTTCAAAGGCATGAAGTGAAAACGCGCCAGACTGAACATGTGCTGTGAATTTATGCCGCGGATGCGTTTACCTCAGCTCTCATCACAAGCTCATCCATGACTGTCAATGTGACTCCTGCAGCGTTTTGGGCTGTGAGACTCCCTCAGCGGCTAAATCACAAATTGACCAGACACGTTCAGTTTTTAATTGTAGTGTCTGTTCTCTAACTAAACTGATTTTATGAAAATGACAGCGGTCGCGGTGGGAAAGTGATCAGTGATTCAGTAATCTAGTAAGTGGCTTTGGGAGTGGCCTCGTAGGGCAGCGAAGCATTCTGGGAATTGTTGTCTTTTATCCCCATGAGACAAAAATAAGTTTTCTGTCTTTTCTCAGTCTAGAAAGCACTAAATTAAAAAAATAATTTCACATTTCTACTAAATTAATGACCCAGTTTAAATATAGATTCATCTTCCCAACGCTCAAGTACTCCTTAACTTATATTTTATTCCATTATTTTTGTTTGCAATAAGTGCGCACGTCACGTCATCTAAGCATTGCGCCTGCCGCAGTCTTTACAGACTACTGGTAAAGGTAGGGGGTTTTAGAGAAACGTGCATAGGCGGTTACCGAATCAGAACACACTGGGCCAGCTAACCAATCTGAGCCCATTGCATATTTTTGAGAGAACGGCTTCATAGAACCCGGAAACCATCAGACTGTTTTTACAAGGAGGGACAGAGCAGTGTAGAATAAAGGTAAAATATATGAAAACAAAGTATGAACACATTACAGTGCACCCCACAAACACAAGCCTTTGGGGAAAAAAAATTGACCACCCCTTTAACAAAAGACCACAACCAAATTATTACACTAATAACACTAAATGATAAACACACAAAATAAAAACATTTACAGACACTGTGCACAGGCTCAATGACGTCACCTACCGCGAAGCAGGTGGACAGAGCCTAATTGGCACCAGAAGGACAATAAATGAAACAAGAAATCACAACGAAAACAAATGAATATTCTGAAACCAAATCAACAAACCGAAAATAAAATGAAAAATGAAACTCTTATAAACAAAATCAAATTAAGAATAATTAATGGCGCCGCAGACACAAGGCTTGTACACAGACAGCCCTGGCCAGTATTAATCAGCACCATTGTCCCCAACAGCTCAGATACACAGACAACTAAAATACAAACAAGATCATAAGCAAAACAGCAGTGGCATCACACATAGCGTCTTCAGCAAGCAACAAGGATTAGGTAGCTTGAAGTTCAATTCCTCTTCTCTGATTTGGGTTGAATAAACACCAGATGCAAAGCTGTATATGGTAACTCACAACAGGTAGCGTGAATCAGTCTATAGGCCAGCGTTTAACACATGCTCTTGGCTCTAAGCAAACTCCAGCACAAACTTGCCACAATGCAGATGTCACCACCAACATTGCTCCAAATGGGGACCAGGAAAAGGAAGTGCCAGAGGGAAAGAAAACTAAGGATCAACAGGACCATACAAACCCATCAAAATAAAGGTCCTTAAATACTATGGCTGCTTGCACCTAAAGGTTTATCAATCATACCCAGGCAGACCAATCAGGTAGTCATTTACTCTGCCACGTTTGTTTCCATGGCTTCTAATTGAGTTACACAACTATTCCCTGTTCTATTGATGATTTTCCCTTATGCATTTGAGCCCTTTGTTTTCCTAGCTCCCTGGTTCTGTGTTAACGTTAGATCCTAGTGCCTTGTGCTTAGTTTTTTTTTTCTAGTGTAAATTAAAAGCATGAGAAAAGAACAAAGAACGGCACTGAAGTCATTCTTAAAAAGGGAAGATGTGTTCGGAGTTTTTCCCGTTTGATACGGTGAAAGTTTAATCTTCACATGTTTACTAGCTTCAACTAGCTCTGCTTCATGTTGCTCTGGTTGGTGTAGCGCTATCCTATCGCGTGCAGAGGGAGTTTGAAAGACAACCGTTTATCCCGCCCCTCGGATTGAGCCCTGTCAATGGTAAGTTTCCAGACCAAACATCTTGATGTGGATCTTGCTTTTCAGGCTACCAGCTCACCGTATCACATACACTTTTAAATGACAATCCATCAGTACACACTTTTGTTATCTATAATTAATAGTTCAAATATGTTGTTAAATGATTGCAAATGCAAAAGATGCATTAATCATTAGCCGCTTATTTTCTTTATACACTTTGTGCCAACTGAAAAATGAAGGCAGTAATATGGAAAACACATTCCAGTGCTATCTGTTCAAATATATGTATAATAAATTATTCAAACAGATTTCTGTAGCAAAAATAACAATGAGCTGTCAGGTAAGAAACAATACATGCTTTAAAAAGCACAGTGCCCCAGATATAAGCGTGCATTTTTATCCAGCTTCACACTTGCAACTCATCAGATGCTTCCAGACTATAATTAGCATAATGTAGCACAACCCTAAAAAGATGTGACAAATGGGAGAAACTGCCTGTGCTTTCTCAGTTTATCTGACCTTTGAATAGTCTTTACACTAACCTTTATGTTATTGATTTTGCCCTTTTTCATAATGGCCGGCACTTCCACATAAAAAAAAAAAAAAAAAAAAAAAAAAAAAAAAACACTAATATTATGATCATGTGTATTTTAGTTGTAAGGGTATTTGGCAGTTTGCCGCTCACTAAATGCAAACAGAAATATTACATATATAAGAATTTGTGTGCCTCCTTAGAGTAACACTAGTCAGGCAGTTCTTAATAATCTTAATCAACCAAGATGAAAATAGGACCCAATTAGGTGGCCTTAACTACTATGCAATAACATTGTAGTTAATCATTTGATACAATGGACTTATTGGCCCTCATTTATCAAAAGTACGCACACCAAATTTCCAGCGTACACCTGGCGTACACCCAAAACCACGGTGACTTTGAGATTTATCAATATGGACGTTGGCGTACATCACTCTCAAATCCTATGCCAGCTCAGGAGGAGGTGTACGCACGTTTCCTAACACCACAAAACGCACTGACAAAGATATGCTATATTATGACCCACTATAAAAAAACAACAACAAAAACAACATAGTAATTTTAAACTTCAGTGTTTATTTTTGTGCAATGGACTTCAATGTTTAATTTGTGTGACTTAACCAAAGCATTTGATTTGTAGGCATATGTATTCCTTCAGTTGCGAGCCTGTGCGCTTTACCTGACGTTTCAGGGTTAGGCACGACAGCTGCGCAAGGAATGTGATAAACAATAATAAATAATAATAAACATCATTAATAATAAAAATCATCATAATAATAATAATAATAATAATAATCTTACAAATTGTCATGCAATTATTAATGTGAATGAATGGTACTCCACATCACATCATCATTACTATTGTACACCCCAATACATGTGATGTGATATGAAATTAAATGCTAATTGTTTCAAAACACGTGCTGTAAAATAATGCATTGTAATAGGTAATTTCTCATCCAAACAGCGATATAAACTGCTGGAGTGTGCTTCTCAACCCCCACACTATTAACAGTACTCGTAATTTGGGTCCATATTTTGTTTTTGTAAGCGCCTTTAATCCCACTCTTTAAACTCCCAAATAAAACAATTTAGTTTTTTTCCACCTGGTGATGGTCACGATCTCCACGTCGGAGATGTTTAACTTTTTTGCCGTCTTCCGTGTGTCCATGACGTAAAATGAGGCCGTGGGGGAGGCAGAGACTTGAATATATAGGGGCGTGTTATTCTAATGATGATCGTTTTCAGCCGTGGCATTTATCAAGGGCAGGTATTGCGTACACCTGGATTGCAGAGGTGCGCACAGCTTCATAAATCAGGTGGTAAGAGGAGTGTAAGCATAATCTTATGCCAACATATACACAGTTTCTATGCAAGATTTATAAATGAGGGCCATTGTGTACATACATTTGCATTGTACTTACATTTAAAAAAATACCTGCATGTAATTACGTCTGTAATTAATTTCTGTATAGTTACATTTGTAATTACACAGTTGGCACTTCCCTTACACCTAACCCTACCCTTAAACTTACCCATGCCACCACATCTGTTCCCAACTCGTATCCACCTCAATATCAGCAAAATGCTTTGCAATACAATTTGAACAGAGTAAGTACATTGTATTTATTTTTTGATGTAAGTGCATAGTACTTAAGGCTACCTAATATAAAGTGGGGCCATTAAATAAATAGCAGATATTTCTGTTTTTAACTGTGCTTGATTTAACATGAATCATATTCCCTTATTATGCTGGTGAACATCAGGAGTATTAATGTTCTTATATAATAGATTGCTTCAGCTCTAATATCCGATTGGATGAGACACTGCTTAACGTGGTGACTGTGGTAAAATCACTGTAATGTATGGCCTCTTGTGGTTTATAGTGTTATTTTACTGCCTGGAGCAAGAACCACAGCATTTACAGAGTTGAGAGAAATAGTCACGTACAGTCGTTCATACAACATATTTATCACAATCCAGCAGTGTATGATTGCATTCAAGGTGCCAACAATCTGACATATGTGTCCTAAATTCAGTGTGTGTGTGTGTGTGTGTGTGTGTGTGTGTGTGTGTGTGTGTGTGTGTGTGTGTGTGTGTGTGTGTATGTGGCCTGGTAATCCCTACGTAATGGGGACTCCTTGTGGGGACATTTTTAGGTCACCATGAGGAAAACATCTTATAAATCACACCGCAGGAGTTTTTTTGAGAAAGTAAAAATGCAGAATGTTTCCTGTGATGGGTAGGTTTAGGGGCAGGGGCAGTGTAGGGGGATAGGATGTACAGTTTGTACAGTATGAAATCCATTACGCCTATGGAAAGTCCCCATAAAACATGGAAACACGACGTGTGTGTGTGTGTGTGTGTGTGTGTGTGTGTGTGTGTGTGTGTGTGTGTGTGTGTGTGTGTGTGTGTGTGTGTGTGCCGACTGATGCAGTTAGAAAGTATTCTCTTAAACAGAAAAAACATGGACTCTGTAAATGTAAAGTTCTCTATTTAAAGTTATTCAGTAAAAATGTGATGAGAGCTGGTTGTTTGTGTTTATATCAGTTTATTTAGGTCCTTGTGAACTGATTCTAAACACTTGCAGCTGCTGTGGGCATCATCTTTAATGTGCCATAATAGAATTGAATCTAAAATAGAGAAAGTTGCCATGTTAAAGGGAGTTCTGCATTACCTCCTCCACTCACGCTTACAGCACTATGAGACTCATTCATTTTCCTTAGGTTGTTTGAGTAGAAACTGATAAACATCTGTTGTTTGACATCACTCTCTTAATCACACATTCAACAATTCCAGACAGGTGTTTAATTTCAGGCAACACACACACTTTCAACAATAGCATGAGTCACATATTCTCCCATTAACACGGCTGAGCTCATGACGGTTTTTAGCATATTAAAACATATCATGCTTTTAAGAATCTTTCCACTTAAAGATTAAATCTCCATCTCTCACTCCCTTGGCCTTTTTGTCTTTTCTTGTAGATTCCTTCTGTTTCCAGACGACTTGAGGAAAGGGGCGCTTTGTTCCAGGCAGTAAATAGAGTGTTATATAATCAATCTTCTAGAGAAGTTTTCAAAAGTCATAATATTGAGAGGAGATGTCAGCTGAGCCATTAGAGTGATTCATTCCTACCGCTCTACATTTACAGCCTCTACAAGAGCAATGCTGCTTCCCTCTTTGTGCCTCTGACACCATTTCCTCTCCATTTTCTTTCTTCATTTAAATGTGCAAGAAGTGAATTCAATTATAGGGGCTGTTGGTAAAACGCGGAGATAAAAAGAGAGAGAGACAAATAAGTTTCTTGTCTTTTTCAGGGCAAACACAAAAACATCCTCATTTTGGTTTAAGTAATCATGTTAGCTGTGAGATGTTATTAACATAAGGAGAAAAAAAGCTAATGGAAGTCTAGTTTTACACCACCAACTTTCTATGCTGACATACCCCAATTTTGCATTTGATTCTGCAGAGGACTCAAGAGAGAAAAAATAAAAGCAAAGCAAATGAACAACTGCAAAGTAATGAAACATCATTCATTAATATTTCAAGAACACTAAAAGCCCTCTCAAGCGATCCCAAACCATTTCAATTGAATCATTGTAATGAATTCTTAAAGCAGGACTATAATAAACATATAACTTGGCCACCCTACCTAAAATACCCACTCAACGTGAAGAAATGTGAGAAAGTTCACACCAAATGATCTCACTTCCAGCCTGATTGACTGATTCTGGCACTTTCGCAGTATGTATTTAATCTGCTGACTGCAAAGAAACATAGAATGTTCTGGAACCTACAGCTGTGTTTAACTGTCTCCCGATCTGTCAGCGATCTTCTCAGAGTAACCGTTTGTTTGCTGTAGTGGTGCTTGGCAACCGAGAAATTGCTCGAGCAGGCCTCTTATACAGTATACGAATGCTGGAGCCTGGCCAACACTGAATATTAAGAGAACTGAATCATTTGCCTGCCCCTTTTCTGCACTGCAGCAATTATAATTTCATTAAAAATGAGGGCTTAAAGGTGAAATACAATGGCAAACTGTATTGTATTTACCTTGACATATTTTAATAATAGGAGTTCTGTACATGGAACTAACATACCATGAGCCCCAAACACCACTGTTTTCTCCTTCATATGTTAATCTTGCACTTGAAAAAGGCCACTGAAAAATGGGCGAATCCCAACGTAAGAACCTGTGACGTAACATTCGGCATCATTAATATTTACGCCTCTATAGCTCCGCTTCACCTTCTTCGTTGCTCTGGTTGATAGAGGGACTTTGAAATACAACTGTTCATCCCGCCCCATTTTTTTTCCATAACTAAGACAAGACGAGATGACACAAATTGTGAGTAGATAAACATGCAACATCGTTGATGAAAAAATGTAGTTTAAAAAATAAAGTTTGAGTGTTTGTGCTGGCGGTTGCCAAATTTCAGTAATTTAAATCCCTAAATCAGAGCTTGTTAAAAGAACATGTTTTCTATCTGGTGTTTTACTTCAAATGTGCAATCTGGCAACTATGTGCACTAAGCTCTCACTCGTGCTGATGATCTGAAAACACCAATAAACAAGCTACATTTCAGCAAACTTCATTTGAGATTTTCTGCTTTAAATGTCATTCAGTCGGTCTCTATTCTGTCACGACTCACGAGTCGCTTGTGCAGTTTGTAATTGTATTTGCTGAATAACTGCACTTGTGTGAGCTACTGAAATGAGCCTTGCTGTGAAACCAATCAGAGCAGAGCTCAACATTATTATTCATGACCCTACCAAATATACGTCTAAAACATACCATTTTATTAAAATCTTAGGGTTGTAAATGTTAAACCGTATCTGGAGTATTTTCCCCGCAAACCTTCTATGTAGATATCAGAGAAAAAATGTAAAATATTGTATTCTATGGTACCTTTAACATCATCGTAACATCCCGGACATGTCAGTTCTTGCTTTTCTGAGCCAACTAGAGGTGAGGTGTTGGATGCGCTTGTATGCAAAGAAGGAGAAAACTCTTCATTTATGTACTGCTCGTGTGGTTTATAACACGAATAAGAAACAACATGCCTAGGTTGGAATTAATTCAACTTTTTTGAATGGCAACTTATTTAGTTATTGGCACTGCCAGTAAACCAAACCACAAATTCCATTACATTTTAAAAAGTTCCAACAGCATCAAACCACTGTGGACCTCTGAGATCAGTAGTAGTTATTTGCGGTCTTAAACACGATTGATATTGCAGTGTTTTTGGAAAACAAAGTTCAACTGCGTGATTATGGGGCAAGCTTGTCAGTACAAATATATCAGAGATGTTCTAAGGTCAGTGAAATAGAATGAATTTGTAAAATGTTTATAATGCCTGATTTTTCAATTGTCTTACTTGTAGAATTTAAATGATTGTTAGTTTTAATTTAAATGATTGTTACAGAGAATATATGTAACTATAATGAATGAATGGCTTTTTTTTGTTATGACAGAACTTGAGAATAGGACTTTGTCCATTCAAGCGTCTTTGGGTCATTTTAATGCTGAAAATGTGTGGCAGTTTATCCTAGTGTCAAATCTGTTTTTTTGTTTTGTTTTCACAGAGCCTCTGAATGCACAGGACATTTTAAACCACTGTATATGAAAACACGTTCATACATGTAAATGAACAAAAATAGCTTATAGGCTCTCCTGAATTTTAATGTGCCTGTGCAGTGTCTTTTCATTTATAATATGAATATGCCCACACTGAATCAGCTGACTTTGTTTTATGTATTCTATGCAAATTTTAAGGAAAAAATGTGTTAAATTCTAAGCAATGGATTTAAATATGGTAAAGCATGTGTTAATTTAGTCAAAACATTTTAATAGAATAACACCCGAGAGCCACATATTCTTTGAAGCCTGTTCTACCTCAGAGTAATGAATAAAAAAAGCAAAATGTGAGAAAGTTTAACATAAGAAATTATGTGACATTGTAAGATATAATCCATAGATAGGCCCGTCATATATCTGACGAATTTAATGAGATTAAACATGTTTCCATACGAACTTCCTCAGAATTATGTAACTGTAACTTGTTGAGAAAAAACTAACAAAACAAAAAAATATGCTAACAGAAAAAAACACACAGGTTTCTCATCAGCCTGTGAACTTCAAACGCCTAGAATGCGCTGCAGTACTGGAATGAGGCAGAAGGAAACAGGAGCCAAAAGCCAGTGTGAACAAAAGAGACTGGAGCAGATTATGTGTCTTCAAAACCTAATTCCTTTTACAATTCAATTCAACTGCTTTATTAATCACAGAAATGTTCCCTCTCGTGCTGTTGGACAGAAGTTCATACAGAATTCATACTCATAAAGGACAGCGATGTGGTGAGCCCATCTGCCATGCTTCATTGACGCTGGACTTTAAGCAGCCTGTCACACAGGTTGAGACGTGACAGAGAAGCTTGTGTTTCAATCAGACAGTTTAAAGATGCTATTTATCTATTAGTCTCGAGTCACTTCACAAAGTGGAGACAGAAAGAATAGGCTAGATAAATGGGCACTGATTAAAATTAAAATGGTTTTTGTATCTGCTCTTTTCAATTTGGAATCTGTGTGATTATTAGAGGATACGTGTGTCTTTTTGTTCCTCTCACATCAATAACACTGAAAGAGATTTAATGCATACTGATTACTCCTGAGGCAGACACCTGGAGTCAGAAAGAGGCAGCAGCGCTTACAGTCTGAATCCACTAAAAATTATTTTAAAATAGATGATCATCATAACCACCCCATCCATTTTTAACCAATAGAGTACTGGAATCGTCAGATATACTGACCCGTCCTTTTAAAGCATGAACATGTAAATTCTAGCATAACATCCCAAAAATAAGATTCTACTGCATAAAGGTAAAACCGTCTCTCATCAGTCTTCACTGGACATGAAATAGTAACAGGTTTGTTTAAAATTCTAATTTCATTACAACCTCTCAGGTCTCTGCATCATGCCAGGAGTTCAATTTAGATAGAGTAACAAATATTATGGGTATATGTGGTTTTTGAGGACACAAATGTCTAGGTCACACTTTAGATTAGGGCACTAATAAACAGTCAATGTCCTAGTATGAGTGTGCAATCTCGTGAAATGTATACGCCAAAATGAGTTTTGGCGTGCATATTGTACAGGGTTTTTCGCGTGCATATGATACGCTCTTTATGGCGTATTATATGTACAAACCCCCCATCCCACCACCCTAATCCTACCCAAGGGGGTAATCTAGCACTCGGAAAGTGTACCACCCACAGGGGTGGCCATACCTAACCAAGCCATCACCTGCTGTTAGCATCCCATTGACTCCCATTCATTTTTGTGTCAAAATGACAAAAATGACAGTGAATAACATTATATCTGAGGCGTTTAAAGACTACATTTGTCCATTGTTTATTTATAAAGAAACACGACAATGTATAAAAGGCTCCATTACCTTGTATCTTACACTATCACCCTGTAGAAGCTGTTTTTGTAAAAATTGCGTCATAACCAACGCGACTCTGTCACACAGTAGAGAAATTACCGTATAGACAGGTGGAGACGCTCGCAGACAATCTTTTACTGTCTTTTAGACAGTCGGGGGGACGTGAAGACATAAAGTCCGATAAAGTCAAGGGAGAAGAATGGGGAGAAGCCGATAGTGAGCCAAAGGCAACGGGACAAAACCTATAAACAACGTGATTCAGATTTTACTTTCCACAACTACTAGAATACTTACAACTGTCAGGTTGCTTACGTCACATCTACGTCGTCAAGCTCAGTCTGAGCCTGCGCAGTTCGCTCAGCCATCAGGAAGTGAGTGCTTCTAATTGACTTCACTTTTCGCCATTGAAGTCTATGGGGTCGCTGTGTCCATTTCTTTTACTGTCTGATCCTACCCAAGACTGTGTCATATGCATGCCATAAAGTGCGTGTCATATGCAGGCGAAAAACTGTGTAGCATTTGCACGCCAAAACTCATTTTGGTGTATCCATTCCACGAGGTTTCACACTCGTAACTATTGATATGCATTACCATGAGATTGTGGTGGTATGCATGATAGTAAGCATAGTTAATAGTGAGAATTGGCTAAAGTGTTACCAATGTTTATAATGACATGGTTATTACAACATAAACATGGTTTATGAGGCATGTGTGGATTAGCAAAGGAATTGACAAAGGAATCTAAAGAGAAATGAGATCTGGGGTTTATTCCAGAAAACGTCTCGGTTACATATGTAACCCTCGTTCCCTGAGGAGGGAACAGAGATGTAACATCAGTGACTGACGAATGGGGGTTTCGCCTAGAAGCCAATCATCTTCGAGATCTTAGAAAACGCCCAATGGCAGAGCCAATGCCATGGGCATGCGAGATTTGCATGCGTAACTCCGCCTACCCACATGGGTATATAAGGAAGTAGCTGGCATGTATCGCATTATGTTTACCTGCTGAGGAGCCAAGACTGAACTCTCGGCCGTTCCAGCGGTACAGCGGATGTGGCAGCGGGACGTTACGAGGTGAAATACGTAACCGAGATGTTCCCTTTCGTTCAGTCACTCCGACGTAACGTCAGTGACTGACGAATGGGGGTCCCAATGTAATCACGCCACTCGGCTGTCTTCCAGTGCCCTGCGCATGCGTGAGAGCCCTGATGCAAGTTAGGACGGTCAAAGGCCTCTACTTAACGCAGGAATACCAAGGTACACTGGGAGGCATATTCCAGTAGGAGATATGCGCCAAGATGACTACCCGTAGGAAGGACTTAAGGAAACATGTATGACCCGAGGGGCTGCAAACGGAAGATCACTGGGGTACCAGCCGCAGGTGGATTTTTAACCCCAGGGGGTGGCAAGGTTGCCAAGGGAATACACCCGCTCAGGGAGGCTTACAGTGGAAATACACATGTGGGGGTCGCCGGAGGGGAACCATCCACATGGGGCACCTGGCCAGACACGAGTGTCTGGGCTAAGGGCAGACTTACTGGCGTCGGCGTCGTCAGGGCTGGAGGAGCTCAGGGCTCTCGGGGAGCTCACCTGAAAAGAATATCGCACGTATCCAGTCCGTGGAGTGGAATGGCGAGCAAGCGAAGACACCTGAGCCAATCCATTACCGGCCACTTGTAGAGGCGAGTACATAGTCGGATACAGGCTCCACTCGGAGATTATAGAATCTGGCAAATGTGTTTGGTGTCGCCCAGCCTGCAGCTCTGCAGATGTCTGTCAGCGGAGCGCCATGCGCTAAAGCCCAAGAGGAAGCCACACTCCGAGTGGAGTGGGCCCTGACCCCAAGGGGAAATGGACGCCCCTGCTGCTGGTAAGCCAAAACAATGGTGTCCACTAACCAGTGAGACAGCCTTTGCCTTGAGAGAGCCTTCCCTTTCAGCTTCCCACCATAACAGACAAGAGCTGGTCTGAGGTCCTGAACACTGCGTCCTGTCTACGTAAGCGCGAAGGGCGCGTACTGGACAGAGCAGTGCCAAGGCTGGGTCTGCCTCCTCCAAAGGCAGCGCTTGCAGGTTCACCACCTGGTCTCTGAACGGAGTGGTGGGAACCTTGGGCACATATCCAGGCCGGGGTCTCAGGATCACGTGAGAGTCAGCCGGCCCGAATTCCAGGCACGCTTTGTCAACCGAAAATGGCTGCAGGTCCCCTACCCTCTTGATGTAGGCCAATGTGGTCAGGAGCGCTGTCTTCATAGACAAGAACTTAACATCTACTGACCGCAAAGGCTCAATGGGGCCCTCTGCAGAGCACTTAGAACTACTGAGAGGTCCCAAGAGGGTACGAGAGGAGCGCGAGGAGGATGTAGTCTCCTCGCACTCCTCAGGAACCTGATGACCAGGTCGTGCTTACTTACCGGTTTACCGTCCAAGAGGTCATGGTAAGCGGCGATAGCGGCCACATAAACCTTCAGGGTGGAAGGCGACAGCCTTCGATCCAACCCTTCTTGGAGAAATGAGAGCACAGACCCGATCTGGCTTTTCCGTGGGTCTTCTTGGCGGGAAAAACACCAACTGACGAAGAGGTTCCACTTCAACGCATAGGCCTGTCTCGTCGACTCGGCCCGAGCGGAAGTGATGGTAGTCACCACCATAGGTGGTAGGGTACTCAAACCTGCCGCATCCCGTCCAGGAGCCACACGTAGAGGTTCCAAAGATCAGGACGCGGGTGCCACAGGGTGCCCCGTCTCTGAGAGAGGAGATCCTGTCTCAGAGGAATTGGCCAGGGAGGGGCTGTCGCAAGGAGTACTAGTTCTGGGAACCAGGTCCGGCCGTGCCAGTACGGGGCGACCAAAGTGACCTGCTCCTTGTCCTCCCTGACCTTGCACAAAACACATGCAAGAAGGCTCACTGGGGGAAACGCATACTTGCGTAGGCCCTGCGGCCAGCTGTGCGCCAGTGCATCCGTGCCGAGCGTGCCCTCGGTCAGGGAATAGTACAGGCTGCAATGGGACGAGTCGTGGGAGGCAACAGATCTACCTGTGCGTCCCCGAACTGATCCCAGATCCGCTGGACCGACTGGGGATGGAGTCTCCACTCTCCGGGGATTGGCTGAATCCGTGAGAGCTCGTCGGCTGCAAGGTTCAGGATCCCCGGGATATGGACAGCACGAAGGGACCTCAGGCGCTTCTGACTCCATAAAACGAGATGGCGGGCGAGTTGGGACATGCAGCTGAAGCGTAGACCGCCCTGGTGGTTGATGTACGCTACTACGGCCGTGTTGTCCGCCTGAATAGAACGTGTTGACCCTTCAGCAACGCTAGGAAGCGGTGCAGGGCGAACCGTACTGCCAGCAACTCGAGGCAATTGATATGCAGGCGGCGCTGGCTCGCTTACCGGGAGCCGGCGGCTGCATGTCCATTGTACATGGCACCCCAACTCGTGGTGGACGCATCTGTTGATACAACAACATGCCTGGAAACTCGTTCTAAGGTCACACCTGCCCATAGAAAGCTGAGGTTCGACCACTGGGTGAGTGTCTGTCTGCAGGCCAGAGTCCCCGGAGCGTGCCAGACTGCCATGCCCATCTCGGGATTTGATCGCAAAGCCAGTGCTGAAGCGGTCTCATATGAAGCAATCCGAGCAGCGTCACTGTGGCTGCAGATGCCATATGCCCCAGGAGCCTCAGAAACAGTTTCAGTGGAACCGCACTCTTGCTCTCTAACTGACGGAGGCAAGTCAGCAGTGACTGCGCACGCTCGCCGGTAAGCTGCGCGCACATGGTGACCGAGTCGATCTCCATACCGAGAAAAGAGATCCTCTGCACTGGGCAGAGTTTGCTCTTCTCCCAGTTGACCCGAAGGCCCAGACGAGCTAAGTGGTGGAGAACCAGGTCTCTGTGTTCGCACACCCGGTCCCGAGAGTTGCCCAGTATGAGCCAGTCGTCAAGATAGTTCAGGATGTGAACCCCTTGTTGCCTGAGTGGCGCAAGGGCTGCCTCGACAATCTTCGTGAAGACGCGAGGGGACAGAGCTAGCCCGAATGGTAGTACGGCACACTGATATGCCCGCCCTTCGAACGCAAACCGTAGGAACGGTCTGTGTCGCGGAAGGATGGACACATGGAAGTACGCGTCCTTCAGGTCGATCACTGCAAACCAATCGCATGGACGAACGCCTTCGAAAACGCCTAACATAAACGCCTTCGGCGTTTCGCAGTCAACATCCTGAATGGAAGCCTGTAAAGGGATCGGTTCAGGACGCAAAGGTCCAGGATCGGCCGTCACCCACCGGATTTCTTCGGTACAATGAAGTAAGGGCTGTAGAAGCCGGACTTCATCTCGACTGGAGGGATGAGCTCGACCGCGCCCTTCGCCAGTAGGGTCGCGATCTCCGCACGCATGACTGGGGCATTGGACCCCACCATGGTGTACCGGACACCCCGGAAGCGGGGAGGAGCTCGCGCGAACTGAATCGCATAGCCGAGCCGGATGGTCCGCGCGACCCAGCGGGACAGTCCTGGCAGCTGTAGTCACGCTCCCAGGGAGTGTACCAATGGGGTCATACGGAGCACCGGTGTACCCTTGGTGGGGCAGTGTTACCGGCCCAGACTCGGGTGGCATAGCGGCCCGGTGTCGGGGCGGCGGTAACAACTGCGCCCTGACAGAGGAGACCAGGGAAGGACTCGCGTTCCACTGGGGTCTGCTCTGAGAGGGGGCTGGCGACAGATAGGGACGAGAGCGGCGTGGCCCGGGGGCGGCGCACACTGCCGTCACCGGTCTCTGGGTGCTCAGGGATGGGTTAATCAGTTCTTTCTTTACAAAGGGTGCTGCTGA
This sequence comes from Pseudorasbora parva, assembly GCF_024679245.1. Lineage (NCBI taxonomy): Eukaryota > Metazoa > Chordata > Actinopteri > Cypriniformes > Gobionidae > Pseudorasbora > Pseudorasbora parva. Next base: position 37,919,846 of record NC_090172.1, read on the forward strand.
CCCGTGGGCCAACAGCTGGACCAAGGATTCTCCCCCGGCCCTCCACCGGGGGAAGGGGCGGACCTGCCACCATCCCCTGAAAAGAACTGCCCATCCCAGAGCTGTCCGCGTCCGGAGCGCCGCTTAGCCTAGTGTTCAGCAGGCTGCGGGGCTGGCGCGGACTGGGACGGCTTCCTGCAGCGTGCTCCGCGGCGTAGACAGGGTGAAGGCTGCTGCTGTGGCCATGCGGGAGGGGGTCGCAGGAGGTCGCCCTGGCGGCGAGGAGGCTGAGGCAACTGTGCCGGCGGCGCTTAGGTGCAGCAGTGGGCCGCCGGGGCAGATGGCCTCAGTCTGCCTCTGGGGACGGCCAAGAACTGTTGGGCGCAGTCCTCAACCGTGCCGCCGATAAGGCCAGCCTGGGATATGGCCACCTTGAGATGCGGCAATCGACCTCTCGCCGCTATCTGGAGTATGAACGAAACGAACGGGGCGTCAGCAGACGGTCCCGCTGCTTCAGTCCAACACTCGCTGGAAGCGATGTGCAAGAGGGCGGGAGTGGCCCGAGGAATGATCGTCGGGGTTCTTAATACCACAGCACCGCCCTCAGGTCACCCTGGCCACCAGCCAAAGTACCACCTCTCTTGGAGATGGTAGATCGGGCTGTGGCAGAGGGGACTCTCTCTCTTTACAGAGATCATTGAGTCTCGACCACAACATCGCGATGGTCATGTTCCCGCAGAGGGAACACAGCACATCCACAAACACTGTCCGAACGTGCTGGGCCAAAACACGTCGAGCAGTGAATGCGTCCCAAAGACAGCAACAGATATCGATCGCACCCGGAAGTGCGCGGGCAAACCGTCTTGAAAAAGACGTGCCACACGCAAGCTCTTTTTGTGAGAGGAAGCTCTGCAGAGTGCGGAAGCGCCCAGGGAAAACACACACAGCTGTTGCAGATCACTGCACAGATCAGCAGGCAGGCAATGTGAGATTGCTGGAACGCGCCGTACACCAACACCCTGGAGAACCGCTCGTCTCGAAGACTGAAGAGAGGACTTCAGAATTCAGGCATGCAGGAGTGAAGAGATGCTCTTGGCTCCAAAGCAGAAACATAATGCGATACATGCCAGCTACTTCCTTATATACCCAGGTGGGTAGGCGGAGTTACGCATGCAAATCTCGCATGCCCATGGCATTGGCTCTGCCATTGGGCGTTTTCTAAGATCTCGAAGATGATTGGCTTCTAGGCGAAACCCCCATTCGTCAGTCACTGATGTTAAGTCGGAGTGACTGAACGAAAGGGAACTAATGCTGCGTTCCAGTTCGATTTTAATATCCCCTTCATTCGCGAACTTCCCTCCATCTCGTTCACTTGGATGTGCGTCATTGCTTGCGTTGCATGAGTGCCCACTACTGGCGGAACCTTTGCAATCGACTGAACTGGATCCTAAGCCCTTGATCACTTGGAATCCACTATGGAGTGTATTTATTTATTTTACTTTACGAAATTGTTTAATGCAACATTCTATATGTATATAGGTTGTTTTTTTTTTTAAATGTTTTTAAAAATATCATAGAGTTGTTTGTGGTGTGGTAAATTAAACGCGATATGTGGTGATGTCACAATCGCGTTGCACTGTGGTATATGAAGCTGCCTGAAGTGTACATATGAAGTAGACTCAGCCCCTCGGTCAAAATCGAGCAAGGGTCTGTTCATATAAACTTCCCTTGTCCACTTCACTTCAAAATGGTTGCGGGGATTCCCCCGAGGGGAAGTGCTTAGGGAAGTTTGGAAGTGCGTGTCTAATAGTGGAGTGGAACGCAGCATAAGAAAGAGTGCCGTTCTACTTTCTCTTCTTCTATTGTTTAATGGCAAGTTACATAACATACTTAGTACACAGCGCCACCTATTTGATGGTTATGCAATAATTTTTCCAGTGTCTTAGTTTAGTAATAGGGCCGGGACTTTAATCAGTTAATTAAGATTAATTAATTATGGGACTTTAACGCGTTAATTAAGATTAATTACGCAAAAATAAATAACAATTTTAACCACACTTATTTTTGCCCCGCGGAATGTTTTTTTCAATTAATGAGTTTCGACGGACCAATTATACTGAAACGGCAACTAGCATTCATAAGTAAGTCACGGCAGCAACAAACCATAGTGAACATGAACGAAGAAGCTGATGAGACCGCTTTGCTTGGCCCCGTGGATGGGAATTTTTTTTTTTTTAATTAAAGGGTGGAAGTGTCGACAAGAGCATGGTTGTGTCCAAGCTATACAACAATGAATTTGCGTACCACCGCAGCACATCGAGCCTCAAATATCACAAATATGCTTTTGCTACACTTAATGGCAAACATTGCACTGGTCTGCTGGATTGAAATAAATAAACAATATTTTGTTGATTAAGCTTATGTATTCAGTCATTATTTAATGGTATACTAAAAATCCATGTGAAAAATTACTTCTCTCTGTTCTCAGGTCAAATATTTATATGCAATTAAAATGCGATTAATTTCGATTGATTAATTACAAAGCCAAAGTAATCTTTATTCACTGAAAATACTAAATATTTTGCACTAAATTCATTTAATGCAGAACCATGAGTGAGATGACAATACAATAAAGAATAAATATAACATTAACATTTTAACATTTAAACTTGTTATTAATTTATTTTTATTCTAATTATTTAGAATGAATGTATAATATTGTATATTATATAACTAAAACAAATTTGGTTTTATTAATAACCCTATTAATTATATAAAACACATCTGAATACCTCTTAAGCAAACTAATTCTTGATCATGAGCTGCTCCGGAGCAGGTTATGTTCAGAGGTGAAAGTTACCTCTGTTTTTGGAACTGAAAGTTGAGCCCCGCCCGCAAAAATTTTAGGTCGGGCAATTCGGTCTGGCCTTGCTCCATAGAGGAGTAATTATCCCCGAACAGAAACTGTTCGGACCAATGAAATCATCAGGGCGGGCTTTAGCCGATGACGGACAGATGATAAACAGTAACGTAATCATGCACGTCATCAAAGGGGCTTGGATTATATTTGTTTGAATCCTAAACGGAGAGCTTGTTTGTATATGCATTCACCATCACAATTTCTCTCAGAAATGATGATCATGTTGGGTAAGTACTCTGTGTATCATTAAATTATTTTACAACACTGCCAAAGTTCGTGTATTCCAGCCTGATTTCAGTGCGCGTGCAGACAGGGTTGCCATGTTTTTACAACAAAACGCGACAACTACTAGGGGGGTTCTCCGGGGGGAAAAATGGCGTTTCGGGGGTAAAAGGTGTCTTATTTTGGCAAGGTTGCCTGCTAAAATTTGCACTCATGGGTCTATATATCACATAATAGTCGCATCAACCCGCGGACATAGAAAAGAACCCGCGGAAAAAACACGGACTTGGCAAGTGCAGTTGAACTCTGTTGACATTTGACAATGCGTCGCTTCGTTGCTCTGATTGGTTGTTGGTCTATCCAATTGATGTCTTTCCTGGTTCGGTTGAAACACGCCTCATAATCACAGCCCAATGGAGCCGTTTCAGACTCATATTCTGACCAGAATTGAGTATGACCATGTCAGGCTAGCATAGAGCATAAATAATACCTGTAAAATTATAAAGCTCAAAGTTCAATGCCAAGCGAGATATTTTATTTAACAGAAGTTCCCTTTCAAAGCCTACAGCGAACGGCCGGTTTGGACTACAGCAGGAAGTGCAGGGATGTAATGACGTCACTAGAACCGTTTGTTGACTAACTCTCCGCCCACAAGAACACGCAACAAGGGGGCGTGGTCTCGTTGCTCTCCCACGTGGAGAAGAGCGCGCATTCAGCGCTTGCATCTCCCCATTATGGTAAGAGGCGGGACCTTTCCGGGCAAAGTGCGCTAAGCTGCTGTCCAGTCACAACACGGGAAGCGCTGGCCCAATCAGAACTCGTTACGTGTTTCTGAAGGAGGGACTTCATAGAACAAGGAAATCATCAGGCCGTTTTTAGGACAGAGAAAACAGCGCTGTACAGATAAGTAAATTGTGTGAAAAATACTGAGTTTTTTTACATGCGAAACATGAACTCATGTTATATTGCACACTGTAAACATAATCAAAGCATCGAAAACACAAAGAATGGGACCTTTAAACATATCCGGGTATGTCACATAACCTGCCTTCTGGAATACCCCACATGCAGGGCCGTTTCTCAAAACCAATACGTGAACTTCGGACTTCCTTCCTTCCTTGGTAGTTTGGACTTTTATTAATAACCCTATTAATTATAGGGTTAAGTCTAAATTATAGGGACATAAGTCTGGTGATTTTGAAAAACTGATCTCTGTATGTTTATTTTCATTACTTAAACAGATTAATAGCCACACAACTGTGGTCCAGGAAGGCGTACATTGGTTATTTACCTTCACTACATGTATATTTATAACAAAACAAATATAAAACACAACCCTGCCTCTCTTTTCATTTACATTGAAAAAAATATTAAACAAATTAATATGTGGTTCAAGAAGATATGGATGATAAAATACATAATAATATTAAGAGCCCAACTAATGGAAACACTAATCACCATTATGGTGACTTCACATGAAACACATTAGAGTTAAACCCCTGTTAATTCTCAATAACAACTTTTGTAGGCATCTAACAGAAATAAAGTCAGCCTGGATAGTAATAGGTGAAGCTGGTAATGATGTTTGTGGCGTTATTTAATCTTCCTCTGCTGAGGTCTTGAGAGATTCAATGTCTTCTTTTGTATTCAGATGATTTGAAGGCTGTGACTGGAAAGTCAGTAGTAGTTCTTGTATTTCTGCTTGTCTCTTTTTTTTGTTCTCTTCTTTCCTTCAGTGTCTGCTTGTTAACAAGCTTATTAAGGCTGAGATGAATGCATATTTAATGTACACATATTTTGTGGCTCAGATAAGGTCCAGTTCTAGTTTGTTTATTTGCTGTTGGCTGATATAGCATTGCTGTGGCCTGCTTGTGGCCCAGTCCACCCAAGGGCCATCCACGCAGCATGTGGGCCAGATCATCATTCCACATGTGCCAGATGTGGGCCAATCTGGGCCGATACAATGTTGCTATCTGGGCTTTACAAATGGAAATGATATTGAAATAAATGTAAGTTTTAATTGAATCCATCCAGAGAGTGTTTCTTTGGTCCAGAAACAGTAGGCTATAAATGAAGTCTAAATGAGACCTTATAAGTCAAAAGATTAAAAATACATCAACAAAGACCACATTTGACCACATGATTTTAAAATTGTATTGAGGTGACATGGACGTCAATATTGGACAGTCAGAAGATGTCATAAAAGGACTTTTCAAAAGATATCTTTTGAGGTACCTTTGCTAAGTGGGCATGTATTCAAGAATGTGTGTGTTTGTCTTCTTTAGGGATGTGGTCATCTGAAATAGCAATAAAAGATCATAAGAATAATTAAATAGTTACATGGGAATATCTGTGAATATTAAAGAAAATACTGGGAAAACTGGGGAAAATGTGTATAGATTTTATGAGCAGAATTTCAGTCCTTGGCAAAAAAAACCCTTAGCAACCTTTGTTTTGGCCCGTCATGCCATATGACACACATCTTTGTTTATTTTTTCATTGCAATGTATGAAATATAAGTAAATTAGATTTTGTTTTAAATATATAATGCAACATATATTTTCAGCCCAAAGCCCTCAAATCAAGTTTGATTTTAAAGATTAGAGTCTACCAGATGAACAATGAGATCATGAGATCATTTTGCTGTGTCATTCATTCCACCGTAAGTAATGGCTGTGACTGGGTAAAAAAGTGGTCTCAAGAACAAAATCGTCAGATTTCAAATTGCATCCTGCAGCAGCCGAGGAACTTTATTGAGATTAATGGTAATGCTAACAGATCGCTTTCTGCAGGTGTTACAGACCTCCTTGATTATCTTGTTCAGATTTTATGCAAAACTCTGCAGGACGATTGCCCTCCAGAGCAGATTTGAAAAGCCCTACAATCCACTATTACGCAGCTTAGACATTACTAATCACACAGTACTGAGGATTACTACCATTCAAATCACTAATGTATCCTATTTTCCTTTCAGTTCAAGTTATTATATTGTGACTGTTAATTGTGTTTACATATAGCAAGGCACAGAAAAGGATGACAGAAATTAAATGAATGGTAGGCCTACTACTTCTGTTCGCCATGCATAAAAATGCTGCTTGTGCTTGGAATGGAAATGGCTGATGAAAGGAGCGCAGAATGGACTGGGGGATGGGACAGAATAAGGGAGGGAAAGGGAATAGAGGACAGAAGAGGAGGTGGGGGAGAAGTTGTTTTCTGAACCCAAAGACATGAACCTGGCAACCCCATTATTCAGTGTTTGAATAGAATAGGCACTTCATTGCTTCTCAAATCAACACACACACTGATTAACTCTTGCTGGGAGCGCTGGGGCTGGCCAGCACCTCTCAGAGCTGTCAGCACACACATAAATACTCATTTTTAGTTATTAGCTCAATTATTAGCTTGAATTTTATATCAATAAAAGAGGCACACATGCCCAAAAATATTATTCTGCTCCAGACTCATTCTGTCGCTGAAATTCATGAAGCTAAAAGGAAAATATTTTTCCTTAACTTAGTAAAGATATAGGTTATCCATCCATCCAATCAATCAACCCAGTGCTGTTAGTTAACTAAAACTATTAAAGACACATCAAATACACATAAAACTTAAAATAAAAAATCTAACATTAAAAATATTCATAAATAATGCAATACATTAAAAAAAAAAATCTCAATTGTTTATACAAACATACTGGTACTTGAGACACAATAATCACAACATGTAACTTAACCCCATGAACCCCTTAAACTACAAGCACAATTCCTTCTTTACATTCCTTCTTAACACACACACAATTATCTGTACAATGTTTTAATGCAGAAAACACACACATATTCAAATATGCACACTGACTCATCCCATGGGCAAACACCTGTCTCACACAGTTTTTTTTTTTTTTTTTTTTTTTTTTTTTTACAGTCAGCAAACAGTGTTAGCATAAAAGGGCAACAGGTGAGCTCTTCTGTTTTGAAGCAATGGATGCCAGTATTGGCAACATTTCTATTATTTACTATAGTTTTTTTTTTTTTTTTGTGACTTTTTTATGTTGTTTTGTATGTAGATCACTGTACAGCTCTGTAAAAAGAATTAAGAGACCACTTAACATGGATTTCTCAATGTTAAGTGGTCTTTAAAAAAAAAAAATCAGAGCTGTATGTGCAACTTTGTGTTGATTGGGATGTACACTGTGTATATTGTTTTTGTAGGAAAAATAAAATATATTTTTTACTGTGTATTTGTGTGTTCGGAGTATATCTCAAATATTTTATAACACACTCATGTACAGGTGCTGGTCATATAATTAAAATATCATCAAAAAGTTGATTTTTTATTTTTTTTATTATTACTAAATATTTCCCAAAAAGTTAAACTTTTACATATTATTCATTCATTTTTTTATTATTTTATGTATATTATATTCATATATGTATAATATATGCACGTAATGTAATTCATATGTATAATATGCCATAAAGTCCGTATCAAATGCATGTGAAAAACCGCGTACCATATGCAAATTGCAAATATTTGCTGTTGCAGTTTTCGGTCTTCTCCGTTACTTCTCCACAAACAAGAATGTGCACAAGGGGTGCCCTGTGTGTCAAAAACAGTGTCCCTTTATCCATGTGTCAGATATTTGACCTTTTGACGTAAATGGGCACTACAACGTTGATGCACCATGTACTCCTAAATAGTTTTGCGTTGCACCATTAAACTTAGTTGAAGCCTAAATCTACGTATAAACTAAATATTCACGGAAGCCTCCGATCATGAGTAACATTAACAGATGTAATACAGCAGGCAAACTGAACTGCATCATGCTCTTGTTTTACATGATAGACAACATGTAAATTAACGTTATGTGGCTCTATATTAACTCTATATAGCTTTGTTGACCTTGGATCTCAGAAAACCCAGTGGACCAACACCAGCAGATGACATGGCACCCCAAACCATCACTGACTGTGAAAACTTTACACTGGACCTCAAGCAATGTGGATTTTGTGCCTCTCCTCTCTTCCTCCAGACTCTGGGACCCTGATTTCTAAAGGAAGTGCAAAATTTACTTTCATCAGAGAACATTGGAACTTTGGGCCACTCAGCAGCAGTCCTGTCATTTTTTTCTTTAGCCCAGACGAGACACTTCTGACACTGTCTGTTGTTCAAGAGTTGCGACACAAGGAATGCGACAGCTGAACCCCATTTCTTATATATGACTGTACATAGTGGTTCTTCAAGCACTGACTCCAGCTGCAGTCCACTCTTTGTGAATCTCCCCCACATTTTTGAATGAGTTTTGTTTCACAGTCCTAAAGTGTGGTTATCCCTATTGCTTGTACACTTTTTTCTACCACATATTTTCATTCCCTTCGCCTCTCTATTAATGTGCTTGGACAGAGCTCTGTGAACAGCCAGCCTCTTTTGCAATGACCTTTTGTGTCTTGCCCTCCTTGTGCAAGGTGTCATCTTTTGGACAACTGTCAAGTCAACAGTCTTCCCCATTATAGTGTAGCCTACAGAACTTGATTGAGAGACCATTTGAAGGCCTTTGCAGGTGTTTTGAGTTAATTAGCTAATTAGAGTGTGGCTCCATGTGTCTTCAATATTGAACCTTTTCACAATATTCTAATTTTCTGAGATACTGAATTTGGGATTTTCCTTAGTTGTATTTAGATATCATAAAAATAATCAGAATTAGTTTAGTCAGCTAGTTTAAAGGTCACGTTCTTCACGATTCCATCTTTCAAACTTTAGTTAGTGTGTAATGTTGCTGTTAGAGCATAAATAATACATGTAAAATTATAAAGCTCAAAGTTCAATGCCAAGCGAGATAGTTCCCTTTTAAAGCCTACAGCGAACGGCCGGTTTGGACTACAGCAGGAAGTCCAGGGATGTAATGACATTTACATTTACATTTAATCATTTAGCAGATGCTTTTATCCAAAGCGACTTACAAAAAAGGGGAGAGCAATAGAAGCAATGAAACAAACAAGGCCAACAACCTGTAAGAGCTGTAAGAAGTCTCAATTAATTAGCACAGTACACAAGTTTGTTTTTTGTTTTTTTTAGCCATCTACAATACAGAACACTGGATTTTGATAGCCATGATAACAACCCATTAGGACTAAGGCTGTTGCCCCAGCTGTTGTCGTTAATGCAGATTCAGTGGCCCAATGGGTTGGTTTTGTATAGCATTCTAGCTAAACGCACAGCAATAGCCATCTACAACAAAAACTCACGTACGCAAAATACAGTACACCGGATTATGATAGCTATGATAACATCACTAGAACAGTTTGTTGACTAACCCTCCGCCCACAAGAACACACAAAAAAGGGGGCGTGGTCTTTTTGCTCTCCCACGTGGAGAAGAGCGCGCATTCAGTGCTTGCATCTCCCTTTTATGGTAAGAGGCGGGACCTTTCCGGGGCAAAGTGCGCTAAGCTGCTGTCCAATCACAACACGGGAAGTGCTGGCCCAATCAGAACTCGTTACGTGTTTCTGAAGGAGGGACTTCATAGAACAAGGAAATCATCAGGCCGTTTTTAGGACAGAGAGAAGTCAATTGTGTGAAAAATACTGTGTTTTTTTTACACGCAAAACATGAACTCATGTTATATTGCACACTGTAAACATAATCAAAGCTTCGAAAACATGCAAAAATATCAGTCTGTGTGTAATGAATGAATATGATAAACAAGTTTCACTTTTTGAATGGTATTAGTGAAATAAATCAACTTTTTGATGATATTCTAATTATATTACCAGCATGTGTAACACTGAAACAAAAAAACAGTTATTAGGAGTAATGGATAAGAAGTGTTTTACATTGAGCAAATCAGTGTTCAACTGGTTCTTATAAATGTCTATTTATATGATGGTTTGTGTGTGTCATTTGAAAATAAAAGAAATAGCTTTGAATGTAATGTTTATGAGAATATGAGAATATGGTGGGGTTTTGCCGATTGTGTGTGTGTGAGCCTGTTTATGTGGTTTATGAGGACAAATTTGTATAACTACATGGGTATTACACTGGTATTACACTATAAATGTGGTTTATGAGGACATATCAAATGTCCTCATAATTCAAATGGCCTTAAAAACATACTAAATGATGTTTTTTGAGAAAGTAAAACTGCAGCATGTTTCCTGTGATGGGTAGGTTTAGGGACAGGGGCAGTGTAAGGGGATTGAAAATACGGTTTGTACAGTATAAAAACCATTACGCCTATGGAGAGTCCCTGTAAACCACATAGACCAACATGTGTGTGTGTGTGTGTGTGTGTGTGTGTGTGTGTGTGTGTGTGTGTGTGTGTGTGTGTGTGTGTGTGTGTGTGTGTGTGTGTGTGTGTGTGTGTGTGTGTGTGTGTGTGTGTGTGTGTGTGTGTGTGTGTGTGTGTGTGTGTGTGTGAGTTCTGAGTATGAGGCATGCTTTCAGAAAATGTGTGTAAACAATCGAGAAAAACTGTAATAGATGTAATAAAAAAATTCACTGAAGGCAAGATGAACTTGAACCCATGTGAAGTTTATTGAAACTAATCCAAAACAAACAATTTGAACAAAGACTAGACTAGACAGACACATGGAACCAACTCTCCAATAGTAAGATGATAAACCCAGAAAGATAAGGAACAATGGTAACATAAGGGCTATAATATATACACAAAGACTAATGAGCAAACAAGAAACACCTGAACACAATGAACCAATAAGAATGACACATGAAACAAGGTAAGCACATGACAAGATCGCATGCAGAAAAGGGAGATCACATGACAAATCAAGGAAACAAAGGAATTGTGACTGTAAAAAAAAAAGACATGGGCTGCATCCAAAATCACAAGCCCAATCTCACGAAAATGCGGATAAATAGTACGAGTGTGCATCTCGTGGAATGTATAAGCCAAAATGGGTTTTGGCGTGCATATGGTATGCATTTTTTTTGCATGCATATGATACGCACTTTATGGCGCATTATATGTACGACCCCCCCCCCCCCCCAACCTACCCAAGAGTGTGTCATATACACACTATAGACTACAGATACTTTTAAGCGTGGTCTTAAAACCCACCTTTTTAGCAGAGCTTTTAATTGACTTGCTACTTCTTTATTTTATTTTATTTTATTTTATTTTTCAGTTTTATTTATTTATTGTTGTTGATTGTTTTGTATTTTAATTCTGTAGCACTTTGAGATTTTGTTTAATATAAAGTGCATTATAAATAAAATGTATTATTATTATTATTATTATTATTATTATTATTATTATTATTATTATTATTATTATATACACGCCATAAAGTGCGTATCATATGCATGCAAAAAAATGCGTAGCATATGCACTCCAAAATCCATTTTGGTGTATACATTCCACGAGATTGCACACTCGTACTATTGATACGCATTACCATGTCATCGTGTTGAAATCACATACTTCTCTACCAGGCAAAAAACAATATGTGACAAAATAACTATGACCAAATTCACAGTACTCATAACAGGGTAGGCAAAAAGTACACGGATGACCTACTTCTTCCTGTGAGATTCCGATTTGTTCATACGATGGACACTTTACTATCCCATGAGGCCACTCAAGAGGATTTATGAATGGCAGTGAAGCGACAGAACTGAGGCTGGTAGGTCACATGATAATGCCATGGCAAATGTATACCTCCCTATACTAATATACTTTTTAGAGGGCATAAGGAAATTACATATTTTGTAAAAAGTACCTATGCAAGAAAGTTTGAAATAACACTGGTGCTACAAATATATATGTCCGAGGACTGAAGGACATGACTTTTATTAAATGCAATAGTCTGTCACATGTCAAGTTACCAGGCATGCTGCTAACTATCTGAGAGAATAAGAATCAATCATGATGGCTGTGACAGTCTCTTTTGTTTGCTACACAAGACAAACACAGCTGCTAACAGACCTAGATACTCTCCACTCCTTTATCTTACCAACACACCTGTCTTCAGGCACTTATGTATTGCTCAGCTACTCTTACATTAACAGCACTCAGTTCATCTCAACCTCTCCATTATGGACAAACAGTCACACAGTTTATCTAAATAGCAGTTATTTGGGTTTTATTAAACATTGCTTCCTTATTCATTCTGGTATAATGGCACTAAATACAAGAACCCCTATACATATTTTCCATGGTATCTACAGTCTCCAAAACACCACAATTAGGATATTGTTTCTACTGAACAATAGTTTATTTCTATTTTTATGGTTATATATTTATATTTTAAAATGGACACCAAAACTCGGATAATAAATGCTACTGTTGTTTATTGGTAGTTCATAATACCTAATGCATTGCTTCTTAACACATTTAACCTTATTGTTTATGACAGCATTGGGTAATATTAACATCAAGTTTATTGTAATTTTATGTAATATAAAGTTTATTTAACAGCAACTTCAGGCTGAAAAAAGTTACAAAGTAATGAACCATTGGAAGATAATAAGAATTTGATGTAACATAATTTGCATACATTAAAATACCAATATACCTACTTTATTTTGTAAAATAGTTCTAAAGCTCCGAGGCTGTGAGGAAAGATTATTCAAATCTTCTTTTTGTTTGTTCTGTTAACGGTAGCTCACCACGCAGCTAGCAGAGGAAGGAAATGTTTATATTAGGAACAAATAGCATCTGTTATTGTCTAACCTTTTTTAAAATAATAATTCAGTCATAACAATCACCCGCTTATATATTTTTCCTCAAGGACTAATGTAAACAATATAATAATAGCCTGACCATTACATGCAATGGAAGTGTAGAAAGAAAGTAGAGTTTAAGTCTCAAGTGGTTGTTTTGCACAGTGGTTGCAGTCTAACCCAGGCAGGAGTCTCTTATTTCCTCTTATTCCTATTACTATAAGTGCTAAATGTTTTAAATGTAGTTATTTTGGAGACTTATGAGCCACTCTCCTCTAAAAGAACAAAACCTTGAAAAGTGCTGTTCCTACATCCCTGTCATATCTCTTGTTCCCAGACTATATATATATATATATATATATATATATATATATATATATATATATATATATATATATATATATATATATATATATATATATATATATATATACTGTATATATACTGTATAACCATTCTTGCACACACAAACACAGTTAAAAAACAACAAAAGCAACTTGTGTTTTATCGTGGTTGCATTATTCTAACACGCATACAAAAACTGAGTCTGTGACTCAATCTATTTGCATGAAATATTAGTGGTAAGGTCACAGCAACTCACAGAAAGACAGACATAATCCTCAAAATCCCTTTCTTCATACTCTCTCTCTTTCTCACACACTGAACTTTTTTTCCCTCAGTCTTTTCCTCTTTTTGTTTGAAATATGTGTGTGTGTGTGGGGGGGGGGGGGGGGGTTATAATGACATGGGTATGACAGGCATTACAAGGAGAGGGGTAAAATATGAAGACATTCCCTATGTCCCCACTTTTCAAAATGCTTATAAATCATACAGTTTTTTTTTTTGTTTTTTTTGACAAAGTAAAAATACAGAATGTTTCCTGTAATGGGAAGGTTTAGGGGCAGGGGCAGTGTAAGGGGATAGAAAATACGGTTTGTAAAGTATAAAAACCATTACCCCCATGGAAAGTCCCCACATTTCACAAAAACAAACGTGTGCGTGAGTGTGTGTGTGTGTGTGTGTGTGTGTGTGTGTGTGTGTGTGTGTGTGTGTGTACAGATAGCAATGCTTAAATTGATAAGTTTAATTATATCAAGTGATGTGAGAAAAGGCTATAAATCTCCTCCTCCAAACATCCTCACACACAATATAGCCTGCTAGCCGGGACTCCTTCTTTATGTGTACAGATGTGACGCAAAGATATGCTTGAATTTCCAGCGGAAATCCACCAGTACCACTGGAATTAAAAACATTATTACAAGCTTACAGTTGAAAATTGAGCTAAGGTAAACAGATAGTTTTGAACACTGGCTATGTACTTGCTAAAAACATATTTTGGATCATTTTTAACCCAAAAAAGTTACAGACTGCATCTTTAAATAAATATTTAAACCCTGTTTCTTAGAAATGATGACTGTCGATACCACACCAAAACAAAGCTCAATTTCTCAATTTTGTAAACTATTGTATCTTTTGTAACAGTGTTGTGCCTGAATTAATGGACTCCCAGAAGCCTGCAGGTTTGTGTCTCTTCCCATATATATGTCTGAAAACAGAGAGACCCTATATAACCAGATCTACATGGAAACTGACAATATATGTTTGATCATTGCTGGACTGAAGAACTCAAACTGAAACCACATCAACTGTTAGTTTTAAAGTAAACTTCAGGCCTCAGGACTTTTTATCAGAAAGCTCATGTGTAAGACTTGACATCAGCACTGCTGTTTTCTTCACAATGATCTAGAGAGCTAGTGCATTCATTATTTGTCTCATTGTCTCTGGTCAATAGTATGTATGGTTTTATGTTTGTCTTTTCTTCATTTCTTTCTCACTCTACCTTCCTTCCACCCCCTCCTCTAGGGCACTGGTAGTGCTTCAAGCTTGAAACTCAATTTCTCAGCCTTTGAATGGACAGCAATTGCAGTGAGCTAACTCAATTGTTGAGATATAGCAGCACTGGCCCTTCAATAGATTGGGGCCTCAGCTCTAATACTACATCTCTCATGAAACAGGCAAACACATTGCTATTCCATTTCAACCACTGCACTTACAAATTGAAGCCTTCAAATGCAGGCTATGCTCAGCATTGTAGAGGAAACAGAACAAATCCCATGAATATATTTAGCAGCAATTTATTTATTTATGTTACAGTTCTGTGAAATCACAGAATGTTGCTTTTGGTTTTTCTATAACATACATTGAAATGTTTAATTTTTTTTATTTATTTTTGACCCGAAGTGAAGCAACCAATGGCAACAAAATACAAGTACATATACAGTACTCAGAATAAATAATTACACCTCTACACATAAAGACATTTTCATATTTCCTAATTATCACTACTGCAATTAATGGAAATATGACACAAATTAAATATACCATATTGGGTAACACTTTATAATTACTGCGTGCTATGAAGTACTAGTTAAGCATTAGTAAATAGTTAATTCATCATTTAGAAAGCATTAATAAGTGGTTTTTAAATATAGCTAAAATGTATAAGCATATCTATGTTTAATTATTGTATTTACATACTTTATTAATGATAAATGTATAATTTCTAAATTCAGTATTACATTATTTACAAACCAGTTAATTAGAAGTTGTCAGTGTTGATAATTTTTTTAAAAGTGTGAGTTAATTATTATTAAACTATTCAAATGTATACATATTATTTAGACATACAGAAATAGTTACTCATTGTGTTAATACATGTTTTATATAACTGTTTTTGTGAGCTCATCTAAAGTTAGGACTATTTATGCCTTATAAAGCTTTTATAAAGGAGATTTAATATGTATGAATATTCATTTATTTACACTTTCTAAATGATCTTATGAACCACTGACAATGTCTAATTAACCGGTTTGTAAATAATGTAAAACTTAATTTAGAAATTAGAAATGTATCATTTATAAAGTATTAAAATACAATTATATAACACATGATATGCTTATAAATTAAGAATAAAGCATATTTTAAAAAACTGCTTATTAATGTCTTTTAATGTTTTATTAATGATGAATTAACTATTTACTAATGCTTAAATTAACAAGCCGACTTTTTGGGACTTTAGCATATTCACTGTATCCCCCAGGAGTAGATAAGTCCATACCATTCCTATCGTGCCATAACTCATAAGCCTAGCTTAGCACAAAGACTGAAGGTAAATGGCTCCAGCTAGCCAACTGCTCAATAAGTGACAAAATAATGGCAACATTTTCCTATTTAAATGTTGTGATGTGTATAGATACATCGTGTACTAAGACTAACGGAAATGAAAAGTTGTGACTTTTTAGACTGATATGGCTAGGAACTATACTCTCAATTCTGCATCATAATCAAGGATCTTTGCTGCCATACCATGGGTGCAGCGGCACAATGATATTACACAGCGCCTAAAAATGGTCACCAGCATGCTCTCTGTGCAAGCAGGTTGTCACGTTGGTTATATTGACGGAAGTTAGCCTATTTTTAGGCGCTGCATATATCACTGTGTCTGTTCCCATGGTACGGCAGCAAAGTTTCTTGATTATTACGCAGGAATGAGAGTATAGTCCCTACCCATATCGGTCTAGAAAATCACAACTTTTTCTGAAAGTACACAATATAACCGATAACTATACATATCAAAACATGTAAATAGGAAAATGTTGGTGTATTTTGTCACTTTTTGAGCAGTAGGCTAGCTGGAGCCGTATACCTTCAGTCTTTGTGCTAAGCTAGGCTAGTGGTGGGTGCGTCAGACAGAGTTATCGGATGCCCAGAGATGAGAATTGTATGTATGGACTTATCGAACTCTGGGGGATATGGTAAATAAGCTATAGTCCCCAAATGTCGGTGTGTTCCTTTAACTAATGATTTATAGTGTGCAGTTATTATAACGTGTTGCCAAATAGTGTCTCGGATCAGCAAAATAAGTAAATTAGTCAATTTTGCTTAAAATAAGGGTTGCAATAATAAGTACACCCTTGATTAAAATCAACAAACATGTAATATTCTAGTATGCCCTCCAAAACAAATATACTGAACCTTCTTGGCATTGAGTGTAAATATTGACATCCTCTCTTTACTCCTGGAAGATGACCTCCTTGAGTGACTAGGTGTTTTGAGTGTTGATCAACTTGCCTTTAGACAGTTCCCCACAGCAGCTGTCCAGTTGTGTTAAGGTTGGATGAAATACTTGTCTACTGAAGGATTTTCACCTTGGGAGAATGTAGGCTACAAGTCATTGACATGTTAAAAACAGTGCCCAACAACGCGAAGAATAAGGAGCAGGGAGCATCTTCTGCATTAAGATTTTGTATTACATCACACAAAGGTGTGTTAATTCATGCCATCATTGATAAAGCACAACTCCCCCACTCCTTCATCACTCATATATATCTATAGGAGAATTTTACTACCACTGAACTTCACTGCGGGGACCAGGTATCATGGTGTCATGAGACCAAATGGATCATTTTGGCTCTAATAGCGTATGGCACTTCTCAGTCTTCTCCTCCACCATGCAGTGCCATACGCTATTAGAGCCAAAATAATCCATTTGGTCTCATGACACCAGAGTATGGATTACCAGAAGTCTTAATATGGGCTTTGGAAAAGACTAAAAGAGTTTCTAGGGCTTTACAGTTACGGTGTGAACAACAACAATGCATTTCACTTTTGCACATTGCATCTTACTGTGAGGTGAAACAGTCACTCTTCTCATTGCTTTTTTCAGATTTATGACACTTGCTTGGCAAGTCTTAGAAAAGTAATTAATTTGGGTAAATAATCTTTTCTTAGAAAAATCACTCATCATTCACAAGTCAATTTTTTTGAGTTTCTGTGTTACTTGTGCTATATTTTCATACTTAAAACAAATTTGCTTGTACCATTGGCCTATTTTGTGCAAAGAAATAAGTCTTCTGACAATTCTCTCCCAAGTGGTTCCATTCTTGTTAGCATTAAGTCTGAGAATGATTTAATGCTGTATAACACTTAATTGTCAAGAAACAACATAATTTAAATGTTTGGTTCAACATTCTCATGTTGATCAAAAATGTGCCTATTTTTTGTAACTTTCAGGAGTACTTATGTTTGCAACACAACATTTTACCACTTTAAATAATATTTCCCTGATTCATATTATTGACATCCTTCTTTGTTAAATTATCAACTTCAAGAATTTCTTCAAGGAACACTAATATGGCTTCTGTGTACTGTGGGATTGCACAATTCTGGGATTTTTTTTAAAAGTTGGAAACTTTCCATGGGAATTAACAGCAATATATGAAAAATACCGTGAATTAATCAGAATAAACTAGAAATTTTACAGTGAATCTAAATAGAGTTGAAAAACAACATCTTTAATAAAAACAACTAGACTAAATGGAAATTCATCTGAAATTATGCTATGGACTGTATGTGTTCAAAGTTTATTTACTGGTGAGATAGAAATGAATAGAGTGAATTCAGTTAAAGGGGAGATGAACTGAGAAATCAACTTTCCCTTGAGCTTTTGATATATATAAAAGGTCATGTAATACAAGAATATCCTGTAAGTTTCAGAGCTGAAGAGTCCTTGTTAGTCAAAGAAAAGCTTTTATAGACACCAGGCCCAGAAAACGATCGTGTTCTCATCTTGACGTCATCGACTGACGAAACACCACCTCTACAGAATAAGCACGTGTAATTCAGTAGCCCAGCCCACCGACTCATCGGATCACGCTAGCCAGCAGCAATAAACATGCCAAAGAATATAGCAAGATATTGTGCTATTCCTGGTTGTGGAAGAACAGAGTCACTGCATAAGCTTCATTCGGATCCTAATATTAGGAATGAGTGGTTGAACTTTAATTTTAATGAAGTTCCAGCTGACGTGGGGAAGAAATGGTGTTCACTTCATTTCATTTCACTGCGGGATCGTTTGAAAACAAAATCTCACAATGCTATTTCTTCTCTATTGGATCTGACAGGAATGGTGCAACACACTTATGTGAGTAAAACGTGTTTTTTTATATGTAGTATTGCATTGTTATTGATCGTTTTGCTTGTGTACATGTTCTCATACCTTTGCAGGACTCAGACATGTATGGGCCAGGGCTCATAAAGCCCAACGTCCTGGGAAGGTAGATGAATATCATTATATTCCTTTCTGTTGTTCACTCTCTCTGGACTTGACATTTGAAGGGCACGCACGTATGAGTATGTGTGTGCGCACGTTTCGCGCTTATATCGAGTGATCGTGCGGGGTATGTAATACAAAAATAATAGTCCAATCACTCGCGGGTGGATGAGAAATAAATCATTGTGTTTGTTTGATAAAGATATACTTGAATCATTCTGGTTGCCGCTTTCAAAACAACCCCTCCCTCATGTGAACTGATCGGGGAGGGCATAGATATGATAGGAGCTGAAGCTCATTAAATGTGCAAATCCAATCCTAGCCGTTGGCGTTTACTTCCAAGTTTCCAGTGCTTCTCAAAGCCCAGCGTTTTGGAGAGAGCCTCAAAACCAGTGTAGAAAATAGCCTATTACTTATTAGTTATGTTTTTGAATGTAAAAACCACATAAGCGTCATTAGTTGACCTCAGACAACAGTATACATTTTTTTTAAAAGCCAGTTCATGACACCTGTAATGACCCCATATATTAATGTGAATTTTCAAACCTGTGCACAGACACTGTACTCTAACTTTTTAATAACTAATTACAAGTTCAGGAAAAAGACAAGTTAATTTAAGATTTTTAAGATTTTCCAGTTTGTCATATATGCGAGTGAATCAGAAAAAATACGTCACATACGTCACCATACGTCATCATTTCACCGTAAAATTTCATTATAAAATATTTGCCTCTATCCATTTAACACGTCTCATTACCACTAAATTTGTATACATTTTCAGAGTTTCAGCATGAAATTATTAATCAGTAATTGTAATTAAAGTCATCTAAAAAAGCAATTAAATTTGAGATGAAGTTGGGAGTTATTTTAAAGCCCTTTTTAGGACCTAATAATAAACATGATTTCTGCAAAGGCGCACTGGGCTAAACATTGACGTACATTAGCAACAGAAGAAAAGAGCTCATGAACAGAGCTGTGTAATTATGTGGCAATCCTCTGCGCCCGCTGGGTTTGCTATAAACTGCTGATGGGGAAATTTGTGATAATTGTGAAATGCCTGATTTTGATTTTCTTTTTACATAAATGCCTAGATAATTCCCAATAACTCAAAGCTCCATAAATCATTAACAATTACAACTAGGACATTTGCTAAAAAAAAAAAAAAAAAAAAAAAAAATTTCTCACAAAACCTCAAGCATTCAAGCAAGATGAAACCAAATCTCAGCATCAGTCCTCCTGACAGACTGAATCATGGTTCTTCCTGAATGTGAGAAGACAGACCATAAGTTAGAGGCGACTGTTGTGCACGGTTGTTATTCTCTCACAGAGTCAGCTGTGCAGAGAGAGAACAACATCTCAAACTTAATTACCTCTCAGGTCTCTGCATCATGCCAGGAGTTCAATGTAGATAGATGTCAGAAGAACACAAATATTGTATGTGTGTGTGTGTGTGAGAGAGAGAGAGAGAGAGAGAGAGAGAGAGAGAGAGAGAGAGAGAGAGAGAGAGAGAGAGAGAGAGAGAGAGAGAGAGAGAGAGAGAGAGAGAGAGAGAGAGAGAGAGAGAGAGAGAGAGAGAGAGAGAGAGAGAGAGAGAGAGAGAGAGAGAGAGAGAAAACAAAGAAGCATGTTGCATCCAACATCAACCTTCCAGGCACCTCCACTGTGAACGTTTAACACTAAATTACGTTTTATTGAACAACATCTCTGAACTTTTATTCATCTGCTCACATTAATAAATAGCCAGAAGCTTTTATCTTATGAGCCCAGAGCTGTTACTCTGCCACTGGGACTAAACACTGAAAAGTAACAACATGTTTACCTGCTATCCTGACAGTGATCCTTCAGTTTTATGCAGTAAATGGCTGTAGTGTTTTCTGCTTTATTGAGTATTACTTTTGTTTTATTGAGCAATTACAGCTCCATTGCCTACATTGAGTGAGTTAGCTCGCTGCTCTGGTGCATAAGGTTTGAAATGAGCATTTTGTGTCATTCTCTGATAACACAATGAGATTATTCTCTCAACACAACACTGTCAACTATGCTTGATGGCTTTTTGGGTAAATAACAATGAAATTTAACTAGTGACAGTAGGAAAGAGTCATGTGTTCCATAGGAGATAAAATAATGGCACTTTTTCAAGCTCTAATCACCATCATAAATATAGCGTTTATATGAGTCATGCACACACTGTACGGAAGATTACAAGCCTAATTAGATCATGAAAGCCAGCCAAAATATGTCATCAATTACACACAGCTGTGCATTACTGCATGAGCTGTATAGAGAGAGAGAGAGAGAGAGAGAGAGAGAGAGAGAGAGAGAGAGAGAGAGAGAGAGAGAGAGAGAGAGAGAGAGAGAGAGAGAGAGAGAGAGAGAGAGAGAGAGAGAGAGAGAGAGGAATGCATATTTACGGATCTCCAGGTGCCAGTAATGGAGTGATTCTCCACAGGACAGAACACAGAAAACAAGAAAACACACTTTCCATTCAGCTCTGCACGACACCTGATTTCTCCGTCTAAATTGCATTTAGTATCATTTTATTATTGATAGAAGGGTGGGAATTCATGTTTGGCTTAAGCCCTATTCGGACAGTAATTGTTTCTCATGTGGACGTCTGTAAAAATAAATTTGCATGCCGCCTCAGTGATAAAACCTGTAATAATTTGGATAGCAAATTATTCATGGTGGAGGAGCAAGTTTTTCGACCCTACGAACCTAGGAATGCCCTGCTCATGTGGTCAATCTCATGATTGCCAGCTGTAAATAAAATGTCAAATGCTTGGAATAATAAGAATAAATTCATATTTAATTTAATAATATGAAAATACTGTTCTGAGTATCATTTAAATCTGTTTAAAAATAATAGTTAAAATTGTTTTCTGTCTTGTTTTTTTGTCTCAAAATTATGTGTCATTTTAGAAAAGTGGAAATTAGTAAGTTAATACATCCTATAATTAACATAAGGATGAGGTAAATATAATGCTGATTGGTTATTTTATCACTGCTGTAATAACAGCCCATTTCAAATGTTAATGTGCTTTTCTTCTCTTTCCTTTTTAGAGGTAATAAAACAAAAAAATTTAAATACTTTCCAGCATTTCAGTAATAAAAGTGTAGGCTAGATCTTTAAAATGTATCCAAATTACAGCGAATCACAATGATAGAGTGCTCCGCAGTGGTCAAAGCAGTAGTGAATTTTGAAGCAATCTCATTTCGAAAACTCGGATTCTGACGGCAATTAAATTACTACACGCCCATGGTGTTTGTCTAAAAACAGTAGGTCATTTGGCCGGGCATTTTAATGCAGGTGGTATGAGAAAAACACTGTCATTCTAGATTCAGATGGCAATAAAATCACATACTAGCCCCTGTAAATTATGAAAATATGTAACGACCCCATGAGAAACAATTACTGTCCGAATAGGGCTTTAGAGAAAACGTTCACCTCTCAGCTGCATGGGCAGCCATATGCTCACTCTCAAAGCTTTGCACAGTCCTATAGCTTGTCCTTGGTTGACATTTTATTCAGTAACATTAGGCAGTTTTGATGTATATGCGGTTTAATGTTGATGATTGCACTATTTTAAAGGTATTTTAAAGGCTTAAAGGTGTCATGCTTTTTTTATACTGTTGTCTGAGGTCAACTAATGATGTTTGTGTGGTTTTTACATTTAAAAACATAACTAATAAGTAATAGGCTATTGATGATTTGATGCTGTCTCCTGAACGCTGGGTTTTGATGGGCGTGCTGCAATGGAGACTTGGAAGTAAACGCCCACGGCTAGGATTGGATAAGATTTGCATATTTAATGAGATTCAGCTCCGCTGTCAGTTCAGTTCAACTGAGGGAGGGATTGTTTTGAAAGTGGTAACCGGAATGATTCTCTCGACCACAGGGCTCGTAAACGTCTTTATCAAACGCGATTGATTGGAATATTTTTTTTTATAATTCTTTGGCCCGTCTGATCAGTGGATATAAGCACGAACCACACACGCACACACACACACACACACACACACACATGCGCGCACCCAGATCAAGAAAGGAATATTATTTCATTATCTATCTATCTATCTATCTATCTATCTATCTATCTATCTATCTATCTATCTATCTATCTATCTATCTATCTATCTATCTATCTATCTATCTATCTATCTATCTATCTATCTATCTATCTATCTATCTATCTATCTATCTATCTATCTATCTATCTATCTATCTATCTATCCCTTATGACTGGTTTTGTGTGTCCAGGTTTACATTATGCAATTGCTTGTTTCTGTTTTGTTTATGTGTCTTTTGATCAGGAGAGTCAGAACACTTTTCAGAAGGGTACGCACACGTGCACACGCACACACAGGGTTTATAATGTTTACTTTATATAATAACGACTGTTGTACTGTACAAATGTATGTTTTGAGTGTCTTTTAAGTACAATTACATAGCAATTCATTGGTTTTGTTAACTCTGAAACAATTTTTTGACGAGTTGCGTTGTGGTAAAAATAGCTACGGGTAGCGCCAGCTGATTGCCGAGTGCAACCATTATACGTCATCACCCTAGAACGCAAACAAAATGCCGCCGCACAGTCGTATAATGCATGTGAATGGTAGCACATGAGAGTATGAGAACTATGATAGTAAAAAAAACATGCACATACAAATCCATATTAAACCCTGCGCCTCGTAATGACAAATTGATGTCTTAAGACACAAAACGATCGGTGTGTGTGAGAAACCAAACAGTATTTATATTTTTTTGTTACCTCTAATACGCCGCCCGTGGTCCAAATATAAAATCGATTTTTTTAATAAAGTAGATCTTTCATGGTTTTCTACTACATATTTTAGTAAGAGACATCATTTATGTTATATTAAGCCATATAAGTCTCAACACCAGGGGATCCCTTTAAGACAATTAACCAATGATAACAAGACACAAGGAAAGCACATGACATGATCACATGAGGGCACAATGAAATAATGTGAAAAACCAGGAAAGATGACTTTGAGCATAAACTTCAAAATAAAAAAAACATGGAATACAAACATGAAACAAAAGCAAAATATACCGTGATGGATACGGTTAGGGGTTTATTATAAAGTGTTACTAAATATTTAGCCAGCAAAACCACAGACTTAGGCCATGTGTCCACCAAAGTGTTTTTAGCCAGCTGAAAACACTAGGCGCTCAGCTGAAAACACCTCGCTGTGTTCGCTTGAGAGCGTTTTGGCAGGCAGCGTTTTTTTTTTTTTTTTCTTCAGTGGAGACTCTTTGCTTGTTATGATACGGAAAATCCGCGGATGTCTTTCTAATTTCACAGGTAGTTTGTTCCTGAATTGATTCTATATAAAATTGCAGATACAATGTAAAGTATTTGCGCTGGCATTTGTTTTAAATCATTTTGTTCCATTATTATTGTTTGTTGCCATCTGATGACGACACGCAGAATGTGGCGGTTGGTCTGTGTTGTGTTTGTCCCGCCCCTCCTCCACTGTGATTGGACGGTTGGGTGAAAAGTGACAGTGACGAGCGTCTGCGTTTTACTCAAAGTTGAACATTCTTCAACTCTCGGCAACCAGTAAAAAACGCTGAGCGCTCAACGCGTGGCCGTGAACTACTCGCTCAGCGTTTCGGTGCACTCCAGGCGTTCTAACAATGCAGCGCTCTCATTGAAAACAATTGAAAACGCCACCCAACAGTGTGAAAAAACGCTTTGGTGGACACACGGCCTAAGAGCCATCACTATGTTAAATACGGTGTGCAGAGCCCCCGCATTCATCTGCAGACACGAGTAACAGGATCTATTTCAGACACACCTCAGCATATTAGATCAAGTTAAAGGGATAGTTGACCCAAAAATTTAAATGTTATGTTTATCTGCTTAGGGCATTCAAGATATCGGTGACTTTGTTTCTTCAGTAGAACACAAATGAAGATTTTTAACTCCAATCATTGCAGTCTGCCAGTCGTATAATGCATGTGAATGGTAGCACATGAGAGTATGAGAACTATGATAGTAAAAAAAAAAAACATGCACATACAAATCCATATTAAACCCTGCGCCTCGTAATGACAAATTGATGTCTTAAGACACAAAACGTTCGGTGTGTGTGAGAAACCAAACAGTATTTATATATTTTTTTACCTCTAATACGCCACTATGTCCAACAGCCTTCAGCACAAGATCACTTGCGGTAAGTGAGGTCTATACACACTCTGGCATAGTTTACGCAAATGATGCAAGTCATGTCAGAAACGCTATAGTCTCAGCCTCAGATGATTATCATGATACCCAACACCCCAATGAAAGAAGAAATCTGTTTTATTTACAATTGATGACAGTAACTTAAAGGGGTCCTTGATTATGATTTCATTTTTTAACTTAGTCAGTGTGCGAGGTTGCTGTTTGATCATAAACAACATCTGCAAAGTTACAATGCTCAAAGTTCAATGTAAAGGGAGATATTTTCTTTTACAGAAATTGCTTTTTAAGGACTTGAACAAATAACTAGTATAGGGACTACAAAAAAGCTTCTTTCGTGACATCACAAACCCTAAAATGTACATATACCCTGCCCCCAGGAACACACAACATAGGGAGTGAGGCCATATTGGGCTGCTTTAGAGAAGAGAAAGAGTTGTTGTAGTAGAGCACATTTAGGAGTCTGCTCAAGCTGTCATCTTTTGTCAATCTTTTCTCATTTGTTGCAATACAGTACGCAATACAAATGCAATAGCAAGTCATAAAAGATGACAACAGTTATAACCGTAATTAAACTAATCTATCTTCATGCACCATATATTCTCTGGCTCTGTGCATCTTACACTAGTTCCGAAACAAGCGATTTATAGATTATCATGACAGAATATGTTAATTGATGACGATATGACGACATGACGATAGTTAACTCCACATCAGCTACATACATTTATCAACTGACCATTCAGAAACGTCCTGTTGCATTCTACTTTGTCAATCTTTGTGAAAATCTACATCATTGTCCAACTCCAGTTTGAACAAAGGCTGAACAGTTTCTGACATTTTCAGTGTGTGTCTGCATGAGGTAACTAGAGCTGCTATAACAGGGTTAGGGTTAGCTGCTAGAAGCTCTTGAAGTTCTGCCCTCTTCTAGAAAGGGGGGTTCATTTTCATTTAAAAGGACACATAAAAATGGCTGCGCTGCATAGATATATTTACATTCCAGCGTATATGAAAAAAAAAGGCCAGTGTGTCTACAGGGAGTGAAAACACATTGCTGTTGTAACATGTTGACACAACTCAGAAAATGCAGCTATTATTAAAACACTGTCATTCTTAAAGGGATAGTTCACTTTAAAAGGAAAATTCTGTCATCCTTTACTACCCCTCAAGTTGTTTCAAACCTGTATTAATTTCTTTCTTCAGCTGAACACAAGGGAAGATATTTTGAAGAATGTCAGTAACCAAACAACTAACTGAAGCCATTGACTTCCATAGTATTTTTTTTTCCTACTATGGAAGTCAATGGCTTCAGTTAGTTGTTTGGTTACTGACATTCTTCAAAATATCTTCCCTTGTGTTCAGCTGAAGAAAGAAATTAATACAGGTTTGAAACAACTTGAGGGTTAGTAAAGGATGACAGAATTTTAATTTTAAAGTGAACTATCCCTTTAAAGTATTGGTACTAATAAAAATAACGTTTTGAACAGCAGGCTTTTTTTATACTTGTATTACCACGCAACAATTCTTCATATAATAGTTAAATTCTATGAAAGATCAATATAAAATTTCTAAAAAAGGCAAACATCAATGCAGCTGGAAACTATAAATCATTTCAAAGAAATAAGCCTGTTAATTTAGCTGGTGTTCTGGGAAACCGAATTCCTAAGGATTGAACAAAACTGGATTCTGAAGAACTGACAGATCCTTTGATGTTGTCTTAATATATCATCATGTTGCTATGATATCATGTCATAATTAATGTTTTACATCTGGTTTGGAAAACAGGCAAAACTCCCTCATTATTTATAACAAAAGTGGTCTTGGAACAGATTAATGTGATATTAGTTGTGGAAACCTGATAAATAGGCTTATGCACATACAAAAAAAAAGAGAAAAAATAAAATAAAAAATCCTAAGCTTAACCTTCAAAAAAGTACTGAAACTGCACCAATCTTTTAGAACTTTAAACACGACACACGCGCACACACACACAGTAGAGGATAACACACAGTAGAGGATAACAAATTATTTTAAGTACTGATCTATTTATATCAGTCACATAAGAACAAAATGGCCCTGGAATGCTTCTCCCTTGGAGTCTGTTTGAAGTGCTGGTTCCTATCAGAACTGCATCAAAGCAGGAGAAATGCTGAATAGGAATTTTTAAAGTAAGTCACCTCTATATTAAGAGGACACGGGTATACACAGGCACTGTGTTTAAAGGCAGCTGCATCCCTCGCTCTACCTCACTTGCTAGTTTTCTTGCAAGTCAATAAAGAACTTCATTTATAGTCAAATAATGCTCTCAAAGATCCATCTCTACTTTTAAAGCTTTAAAACAAATGACATGAAATAAAATATTTTCTGACCTTGAAACCAAGGACATTCATGTATAGATCAGGTAATTTATAATTTGAAATGTTTGGGAAGGTTGTTTGATGCATGTGTACACTTCAAAGTGCAAATAAAGAGCTGTAACTGGTTTTGGGCCTGTTTGGTCCCTGCACTTCTTTGCTAAATACGCAATACATCAAACATATCCAGAAGGCAGTTCCAGCACGTCATATATCATATTTCCTAAATAACAAAATACATTACCTTTCAGAAGTTCTCTGTCAGTTATTTATTTATTTATTTATTATAAGTGATTTATAGCTGTATTCAACAAGAATTCATAATTAATAATAATAAAAAAAAAGATTTCCATGTTCAGTTCTTTAAAAAAAAAAATCAAGGTTTCCACAAAAAAAAGCAGCACAACCATTTTAAACTTTGTTTCTTGAGCACCATAAATAATTATTTCTGAAAGATCAGATGTCACAGAAGACTGGAGTATAACTGATGAAAATTCAGATTTGCCATCACAGAAATTAATATTTTAAAATATAAAGAGAAAAACATGTACTTTAAATTGTAATAATATTCACATCTCAGCCAAGCAATATGTCTTGGCTATATTAATAGTTTTACTTACCCTCATTGGTAACACTTTATTTTAGGGTTCAATTCTTATTAGCATGTATATTACAGAATATTGTCTGTTTATTAGTACTTACAAAGCACATATTAATGCCTTATTCTACATCCCTTAATCCTAACCAATACCTAAACTTAAAGGGCACCTATTATGCAAAATTCAACATAATTAGATCACATGTGTGTTGGCAGTGTGTACACAATGACCCTATAATGGTAAAATTCCACCCACTCCTTTTTTATAATCCTCATAAATCATAAGCAGTGTCTCAGAAAAAGCCATAATGCGATGTCACGTTTCACAGCCTACTCAAGGACCCGCTAACATCTAGCTCTCTGTGCGCATGCGCCGGGTGTGTGTGCTCAAGTTGAGAGTGATAAGGCTTTAAAACACATGCAGATGAAAATATTTAATGGTAATGAAGAACTGGAATGTAACATGAGCATGTCTGCAATAGCAACCTGTCCTTCAAAAAAATATGACTCTATAGGTCGTTTTTCAAGCACCTTATTACGACCTATATTTACGTTTTAAAGTCATGCGCCCTCTAGCTGGCATAAAAATAATGACAATGTCGTGTTCCGTTTGATGTCATGAAATTAAGTCATGAAGTGTCGTTACCAATCAAAATGCGTTTTCATTTTAATGCAATGTGTGGACTTTTTACCACCATTTGTCATATTTCCAATTAGAAAAAAAAACTTTTATTTACAACTACACCCACCCCATCCCTAAACCTACACAGTGATTTATAGTGCATACCCACTTTATGAGCACATGTGTTCCCTGGGATCAAACTCACGATTGCATGATCACATGTTGTTGTTGTATAGTTCAATGCTTTACCAACTGAGCTATGCAAAACCTGAAATATTAAGCAGATAAAAGGGAAAAATCTTTAAAATGAAAGTTTAGAAAACGCTCCTGTGCATCTTATTTAATTAATTAAAATATTGTTGATAGGGGCACAACTTTAGT
The DNA here is from genome assembly GCF_024679245.1 of Pseudorasbora parva. NCBI lineage: Eukaryota > Metazoa > Chordata > Actinopteri > Cypriniformes > Gobionidae > Pseudorasbora > Pseudorasbora parva. Next base: position 37,948,921 of record NC_090172.1, read on the forward strand.
AAATGCTCATATGGGTTGTATTTCAAGGAAGTGACAAACGACCTATAAAGGTGTATTGGTTGGAGGACATGTTGCACTCATGTTGAACAGTCAGACTCCATGTTTCAGTTTTCATTTGCAAGCTGTGAAGACTCCGCCCTCTGGAGCCAGGAGAAGCAACTCATTTGCATTTAAAGGAGACTCATTTTCCTCAAACCCAAAAATTGCCATTTTCAAAATGGTATATTAAATTATCTGTCAGAAATTTTGATCTGAAAGTTTAGAGACACACTCTGGGGACATCTGAAACTTATATGACATCTTGTAAAAAGGGGCATAATCAGTGCCCTTTAAATGCTACAACAACTACATAACTAATTAGGAGTTTATTGAGGGAAAAGTCAAAGTCAATAGTACATATGTGTTCCCCATACTAAAGTGTTATCCAATCATCTCCTTGATATCTTCACTTAGAGAACTGTTTCATGTGTTCTTCCCTGCCCATATACCACCAATATATAAATACACCTTGGTTCTTTGTGCTGTACACTGGTGTCAGTGTGCCAGCTGCTAATACTTTCATAGGGTGCACCTGGAGCATCTGGTGCCACTTGTGTTAGGCCATATAGAGCAGAGAATGGAAGAAGCTCCCCAGGGTAACTGAACCTTGGTTTTCCTTGCATGCTCTTGTGCTCTTTCCAACATCATATAATAAATATATACATCAGTGAAATGCTGAAACATACTTTTTCATATTTGCTAAGAGGCTAAACCATATACAGGAAGATGAAGAGGTTACATGCAATATTAAGACGAAGCGAAGGCTAGATCATTTCAGAAGGTTCCTAATTTATCAGCCCTTTAACAATTTGACAAATTAATTGCTAAATGTTCTTGCGTATAGCACAAGAGGCTTGACACAAGTTTAAATGGTAAAGGAAAGCAACCCAACTCAAAGAGGGTTTTCAGATATGCTGTGGCTACTCCTTTCAGTATAACTTAAAAATTAGGTAAGAACATTATTACCAGCTCCCAAACATAATTAACTTTTTTTTTTTATAGTGAATGTTGCACTCAGTATCTCAAGATATATTACACACTTTCAATAACTCCAATATAATTAAGTAGTCATTTTTATAAGGAGAATAATCATTTATCCTTTTCTGTAATAGGCTATACATCAGCAGGCACTGGTACATTTCATTCTTTCAGAGGAAAGAGAAAAGCCGAATGTTAATGATTTGCTCCCGCTAGCATAATTTTAATTATGGATTTTCCCGACATGATCGATTTGAGGAGAGCCATAGTAATACAAGTTGTACATTCCACTATATTAAATATTTGATATCCATTAAATTTTCATGATTAATGTCCTGGAAAAAATCCGTTTCTCTAAGCCCTTTGGTTTTTATTGCTGGCTAAATTAACAGTCTTATTTCTTTGCAACGAGTTATAGCTTCCAGCTGCAATGACGGTTTCCTTTGTTTGAGAGATTAAACAATTTTTATATTGATCTTTCATAGAAATCTGCCCTTATATGAAGATTTAATTAGTATTGCCTCTGTGAATCATACAATGCAGGATAAAGCTTTTGAATCAAATCTCATTCTTTTCATAAGGCATTGTTTATATTTCCCCATTATCTATTTTTTTTTAATAATACTACATAGCCACTGAGCTTCAAATTCATATCACATTATGTTATATATAATTCCCCCAAAATGAAAATTATGTGATTTACTCAATTAAAATATTGTATCTTCTTCTTTTTTTCACATACAATCAAAGTCAATGGGATCCAATCTGAAGCCTTTCATTGTATGCATAAAAATCTTCAAAATATCCTTGTTTGTGTTCTGCAGAAGCAAAAGTCATACAGGTTTCGAATGACACGAGGGTTAGTTAATGGCAGATTTATTTATTCATTTTCTTTGTGAACTAATTATTAATACCAAAAAATTGTTTACTGAATAGTAAACTGACTGTCATCTGAAATAAAAAAAAATTTGTGGGTGACCCAGACGTGAAGGTGTAAATCCATTTTTATAAAGACCGTTTTGAAATGAAATCCTTTATGTTTGAATATACTTTGTCACTTCTGTTTAACATTCTCCTCACAGCTTCTGTTAGAATTAGCACATTTCGACTTGAAATACAGAATTAATTCTCCTGTCTCTTCTAAATGTGGTATTCCTGTTTTAAACAGATCTTATTTACAGCAGCACACTCTTAGGAAGAGGAGAGGTGAGCCACAGCACCCTGCTGTGTAAATCTTAATGATATTGGCTCCCTCTCCTCAGGGAAACAGTTACTTTTATGCCAACTTCTATATCACACATGTCTGATGGTGCAAATTTAATCTCACACTTCTGTGAGATGTGATTTTTTTTCTCTCTCTCTCTTTCTCCATCTCTTTCTTTTTTATTGAGTGTTACAGTGGTATTTACAGTACGTTTTATTCTATGATATAAAAAGACCAGACTTGAGCTCATTATTATTTTCTTACTTCAAAGTCTTACACAAAAGAAAAATCCATCTTTTAATAAATAGTAATTTGCTTGCTTGAAATGCTTGACCCTGCACACACTAACCAGGCTGTTAAACAAGCAGATGAATTTGAGATAATGTTCCATAACCTCTAACTATATTTCATACACTCTGAATTCCACAAGGAACACTGAATGTAGTGTTAAAGGTGTCGAAAACATCTTTATCAAACAAACACAATGATTTATTTCTCATCCACCCAAGATTTATAGGAATATAAATTTTGTATTGCATGGCCGTCCGTTCACTGGATATACGAACATTTGAAGGGCGCGCGCGCACGTGTCTGTGTGCGCCCTTCAAATGTCAAGTCAAGAGAGAGTGAACAAGCGCAGATCAAGAAAGGAACATTAATTCACTATATGAGATTCGCCGGCCTGCCGACGGGCTTATGTTTTGGTAGCCCGTCTGGAAAACACATAGCCCCGGGACGCTGGGATTTGTGAGCCCTAGCCCATACGTGTCTAAGTCCAGAGTGCTAAAGGAATGTTCTGTTAGACACATACACAATCAAAACGATCTATAACAATGCAATACTATCATATAAAAAGACATTTTACTCATATAAGTGTGTTGCACCATTCCTGTCGGATCCAATATAGAAGGCACAGCATTGTGTTTTAATCTCAATATGTCTGCAACAAATCCAGCATCTTAAACTTGTTTACAAAGGATTCTGCAGTGAAATGAAGTGAGCAATATCTAGATATCTTCTTCAGCATGTTTATTGCTGTTGGCTAGCGCAATCCGAACAGCGGAGAAGTGGTGTTTCGTCACGTGATGAAGTATAGATGCGCACACGATTGTTTTCTGGGCCTGATGTTTTATATATCAAAGGCTCAAGGGAAAGTTGCTTTCTCAATTCATCACCCCAATTGTGTGTTTGAGATCAGGACTAGAGTCATATAATATGATATCTAGTCAGCTGCATTATACAGTATATAACATTTGTCTAATATAGTTATATTGTAGCTAAATAGTAATATTGTACTGTTCTGATAAAATAATGTCTATACAGTCAAAATGTACCCTGAGAATTAATTAATTAAGATACTCTATGCAATGACCAAACAAACACTAAGCACAATCTACTTTTTAAAGTCCATACAACTGCAAATGGACCACAGGGAGATGTTACACACTGACACAGATGTTCATGTTTAACTAGCTACAGATAAGCCCATCTAGCTGAGAGCAAAACAAGGACTGGACAAAAGGGAAAAAAGTTGTCTTATTTTTGACTTAACATCCATTTGGTCAAAACAAAGATTTGAGATTCTCTTAATGGGAAAGTTCACAACAACAACAAAATATTTAGAAAATAAACGGCTGTCATTATGTATTCACCCTCATGTCCATGTTCCAAACTTGTGTGACTTTCTTTTGTCTATTGAACATAAAATAAGATATTTTGATATTTTTTGCCTATAAAATATAAGTCAATGGCAATCAGAGCTATTACACTAACATTATTAAAAATATCTTCTTTAGATAGAAGATCTTTCCACAGTCACACTGGTTTGGAACAACATGGGGGTAAATATATCTAAATGATGTATGTAAGTATGTAAAATGATAGAATGTTCATTATTCCTTTTACATTTTGATGCATTTGGCATATACATTTCTCTAAAGCACCGTGCAATGCATTCAAGCAACATGCATTACTCTGGTAATCAAATTCATTGCTCTACCAGCTGAGTTACAGGGACATTAAACATCTGCAATTGCACTAAAGTAATGAGCTGCTTATCTTGTGGGTTGAATAATAGCAAAAAATAAATCTGCAAGTTTCAGTTTTCCTCCTACATTGTGCAGTGGGTTTTAACAACAAATAATTTTAAAGCATTTAAAGTCATGTTTAACATTCCAAGTTATATCAATTTACTAGCCTAGAAATCTAGACGCACCCTAGCGGCAGCAAATCTAATCTGCCGAGAGTGTCGTCTACCAACTCTCAATACAGTTCTGAGCTGTAAACGGCAAACTCTGGTCAGGCCAATCACATCGTGTTTAGAGTCGGTGGGCGGTGCTTAACATAATGATGGCAGAGTTACGCTTGCGTGCTTCTAGTAAACACACTCAAATCAGCTTTGACCGCGACTCTGGAAGACTTGGAGTTAAAGGTTTAGTTCACCCAAAAGTGAAATTGATGTCATTAATGACTCACCCTAATGTCGTTCCACACCCGTAAGACCTCCGTTCATCTTCGGAACACATTTTAAGATATTTTATATTTTAGTCCCAGAGCATATGCAGTCTATGCACACTTTACTGTCCATGTCCAGAAAGCTAATAAAAACATCATCAATGTCATGTGATTTCAGCAGTTTGGATCGCGTGTCAAACTGCCAAACTGCTGAAATCTCGTGAAATTGGCGATCCAAATCACTGATCGATTCACTGATTCATGGCCATTTGACTCTTTATTTGAGGAATGCGGAAGAGAAGACAATGCTGAATAATGTCGTAGTTTTTGATATTTTTGGACCAAAATGTATTTTTGATGCTTCAAGAGATTCTAATTAACCAACTGATGTCACATATGGACTACTTTGATGATGTTTTTATTAGCTTTCTGGACAGTATAGTGTGCATAGACTGCATATGCTCTGGGGCTAAAACATTAAAAATCTTAAACTGTGTTCTGAAGATGAACGGAGGTCTTACGGGTGAGGAACGACATTAGGGTGAGTCATTAATGACATCAATTTCCTTTTTGGGTGAACTAACCCTTTAAGCTTTTCTCTGAGAAAAGGCACTGAAGTCATTCTTAAAAAGGGAAGATGTGTTCGGAGTTTTCCTGACCGGATACGGCTAAAGTTTAATCTATCAGCTAGCTCCGCTTCACCTTCGTTGCTCTGGTTGGTTGTAGCGCTATCCTATCGCGTGCAGAGGGAGTTTGAAAGACAACCGTTTATCCCGCCCCTCGGATTGAGCCCTGTCAATGCTGAGGTTCCAGACCAAACATCTTGATGTGGCTCTTGCTTGTCAGGCTATCAATTTACATGAACAAACATTTGTTGACAAACTAACAATATAAATTAACATTAACCTATTAGAAAAATCACTGTTCGTTCATGATACCTAATGAATTAACCAATGTTAACTTTATTGTGCTAGAATTTAACAGTTTGATTGTGCAAATTCAACACTATCACCGATGCACATAATCCACACAACTATAAGGATGCATCTGTATAAACTGGACAGCTGGATACATGTATGTCATAACACAGTTTCATTCTTCTTCTTCATACAACAACAGTATTTAGAGAGGAAAGAAAAGCTCCCTTGGCTTTTCATCCACTGCCTTCTGTTGCTTAAAGAAATTATGTTCTCGTAGCCCAAAGAACCTCTGGCATGTAGATTGTATTTCAGTGTTATTTTATTGAGGTACCAAGAAGGGACCAGAATGCCATTCCAGAAAAATCACACTTGACCATTTACTGCTTGCCTGGGATTTCTCCCCTCTTTCATTACAACCCATTTTTTTCCATTCTTTTTCTAACCCCCCTCACTCTCTCTCTCACCCCCCCCCCCCCCCTTCTCTGTCCCTCCCTTCAATCTCTCTCACTGCATTTTCTTTATCATAAGTCCCTTGTCAGCACACGTGTTTTCCAATTCTCAAGTTCATTATTGTTAATAAGTCAAATGTATTGCATCTCTCTCCATCACGTCGCTGTGTTCATCTACAGCACATTTTTTGTGCAATGTAAACCAATTTACTCTCTTTTCACCAATGCAGATAGTATTAAACAATGCCCTAAGAGCACACAGCTGTCTGAATACGAATGATTTATTGCAGAGTAAGAAGTCTGTGCGTCGCTTTCTACGACTCTGCAGTGTAAAATAAGCTCATTTATATTCCATATTGCCACAGCTGCCGCACTTAATATTACTGTCAGTAGAAGCTGAGCCGTGAATTCTTCTGGATACAGCCGCAGTGGAAAGGCCCCTTGCCATCTTTGAGAAGTGTACAAATAATATTAAACACATTTTATCATATTATGTGTTGTGTAGGAAAGCAGCTCTCTGATAGAGTGAAGCAGGTTGAAGCAGCCTGCAGGCACACTTGTCTGATTAAGGGTTTGTGTTTTCTGAGAGGTAAACATTTGATGGTCTTCCCTAATGTCGTAAAAGTTCTGCTGTCTTTAAAACAAAGCTGGAGGTGAAGGATAAAAAATATTTAAATGCCTAACGATTGGTCTTTGACGGAAGATTCTTATTATCTGTAAATAGTAGTATTTTTGTTGTTGCTGTTGCTGTTGACACCAACAGGTGGCGAAAGTGACTGTCTTTATAAGTGAGTCAGTGAAGCATTCATTCGACCAATCATTCAAAAACTAAACAAGTGATGGGCTGCATTCGAAATCACATACTTACCTAGGCTAAAAACAGTATGGGACAAAATAAGTATGAAATCACAGTAAAAGAGTAGGCATAAAGTACCCAAAAAGTACCTTTACTATGACATGAGGCCACTGGAGAGTTACATCGCTTCAAGACAGTGAAGTGATGTAACTGACGTTGGATGTAGACGTCACTCTGACGTTGGGTTCTGACGCTGGCAGGTCACATGACAATGATGACATGGCGAATGTAGTATGTCCAGATTACATTTTTACTACACACATTAATACTATATGGAACATACTTTTTCAACGGACATGAAGTAATTACTTATTCAAAATAAGTACCTTCTCAAGAGAGTATGTGATTTTGGATGCAGCCATTGTCATTCATTCAATTGATTGGTTCAGAAACACTGTCTGTATCCGAATATGCATACTTCCAAACTAGTGTAACGATACAAGCATTCATACCTAAAAAATTGCTTTTTATTTAAAAACAGAACCATAGTTTGTTCAGTAATGCATGGTGTAAAGAAAAAAGAAGCACTGTTAGATGACACATTGATGAATGTACGTCTGGATTTCATTCATACTACACATGCTTTTTCATCCGTTATAAAGCAAATACTTATTTCAAAGAAGCCATGGGAGAAAAAGTATTGGCAGTGACAGTGCTTTAGTTTTTTGCTTTAGTTGTGGTGTTGATTTTTTTGGCCCCGACACAAAATGACCGGCTAACATCATTTCACTAATCATCATCATCAGCACATGGGAAAGTTTGAACAAGTAGTCAGGTGAAATCACTCTATCATTCTGAATGAATTATAAGAACAGACTGAATGCAATAAAAAGAGGGAAGAAGTGCTTCCAGTAATTAAGTTAGTAATTCTTACTTCCAAAGAAAGACGTGCAGTCATTATCGCTGTGCATTATTTACTTTAGTCTTTAATATATTTGAGTCATTCACTGAAAGAGGTTTCGCAGTCTAGAAGACTTCAGGACATCCCAAAGTGTCCAGCAAGCACCAGGACTGTCTCCTCCAAAGGAGTCGGCTACATAACTGTCACACCATTGCAGAACTGCTTAATATAGACAGCAGGTGGGTGTGATGCATCTCCACACACAGTGAGGTGAAGACTTTTAAGACTTTTGGATCAGTGGCAGTGTCAGGAAGGACAGCAAAGAAACCAATTCTCTTCAAGAAAAACATCAAGGACAGACTGAAATTCTACAGGAAGTATGAGGATTAAACAGCCGAAGACTGGTGCAATGTTATTTTCTTTGATGAAGCTCCCTTCTGACTGTTTGGGAAATCTGTAAAATCGATTGTCTGGAGAAGAAAAGGTGAACGCTACCATGAGTGTTGGGCCGTGCCAACAGTGAACATCTTGAGCCCATCCACATGTGGGGTTGATTTTCATCTAAGGGAGTGGTCTCTCTCTCAATTAATAAAAGACTAAATAAGAATGGAAATAAGAATGTATCAAACGCCTGCAAGAGCAACTTCTCCCAACGACCAGGAGCAGTTGGTGATGAGCACCATGTCACAACACAAGAGTGATAATGAAGTGACTTGGAGATGATTACATTGAAATGTTGAATCTGTGGCTATAAGGCTATAAGCAACTCCCCGGATCTTAATCTCAGAGAACCCATGGTCAGCCGTCAAAAGGCAAGTCTACATTGTAATCAACTCTAAAGGGCTAATGATGGATCAAGACGTTTTTTTTTTTCCACCAAAAAAACTTATGAAATGTGTATCTTTGTTTTCCAGTATACCATACACTCTTAGAAGGTCTTTGGAGTATACTCAAATTTTTATATATAACCTTTTAAGGGTTCCAAATACGTAGCGCCGATAGAACCTTTTCTTCTAAGAGTGTAGAAACAACAAATACAGAAGCAGCAAACTTTTCAAAACAAGATTTATGTCACTGCCAGAAAACTTTTGGTCAAGGATGTACCTACTCATAGATTATGCAAGTTATTGAATCAGAAATGATTTGTTCAAAAACATGTATTCATTCAGGAATAAAACAACTGATGGTCTTTATGAGTGTGTTACTGAATCATTCATTTAACTGATTCGTTCACAAAGACTGATTGAATGAAATACTGCTGTAGCAAAAAGACAACAGTTGATTCTGCTTTGTCTATTTTTGATGCACCAACAAAATGCCCCCAACTAACTCAAAGTAACTGTCAATATTAAATCCAAATTCTAATTGCAATCATGCTTATTTGTGTGCTTATGTTAAGATAAAGTGAATGCAAATCAATTACAAAGTATGTTCTTTTTTAGGCATCATCATATTTGAACGACTACATAAAGATGAAATTAAGGCTTGAAATGACATACCCTATGAGCTAATGACATTTATTTAATGACTGACTGCAGAAAACTGCAGGGAACATGAGCTTGTAGTCATGGTGATAGTCAGGCATTGAAATGTCTTTTCTCCTTTCTCTGTCTTTTCTTCACTCTCAAGGTTTAGTGCACCTTTCTTTTTTTTCTCTACCTCCTTTTATTTGCATCAATCATCTGTAATTAAGTCAAAAGAGACTAATTGTTCTTTATAAACTACAAGGTTATAATTGGAAGCATTCCATACACGTATTTCCAGCACTCCCAATAACAATGCTACTTTCAGCTCTCACACAATATTATAGCATTGATTTACATAGCATGGGGTTACATTTGAAGAGAAAAAGGATACTTCACATAGTACAGTACAATTAATGTGTTCAAAGATGAGAATTATAAAATATATTATATGATATTTCTCAAATAAACTGGTGTGTGTATTTATCCATTCATTTACCTGTGTCATAGCTAGCACACTTATGATTTACTGTGTATATTATTAGTTTAATAAACAGGTTTAGACAGGCTAGGAGGGGCTATAAATGCCCTGGGGAGATGATACAAAAGAACAGAGATACCACAATCACGTCATCTGTCTTCACAGACAACTCCCACCACTCTTTCACACACATACACACACGCGTGCGCGCGCTTAGCATCACAATTCAGGTTTACAATGAACACGAATATGAAAAAAACGGTGCCTACGTTCTTTTGAGTGTATGTATGTGTGTCTATAATCAAATTTCAGTGCTGGACTAGGTTAATGGCCATTCCTTTAATTAGCCTCACTGCCACAGAATAAGCGCCCTGCCCCTTTAAGAGCACAATAGAAGCGCATTTGTATTCACACAGAGTACAACATGATGTTCTTTGGGTGACCCCCACCATTAGCGGGCAGAAACCTGGGCACAGAACAATTTGCCTAACAAGAAAGAATCTCTGTGTTATAAGAGAGAAAGAGCAAAGCTTGACCTTAGCCAAAAATGTCAAACATCCACTAGTCTTCAATATGACTTAGAGTAGTTTGTCATCAGATTTAATCAGAACATATAGTGCCGGAGTTTTTGCCCTTTGAGGCTTATGAGGGGTTATTAGATTCAAGACTGGAATACTAAATGTGGAATAGATAGTGAGATAATGGAATAGTTACATTTAGTTGCAAATGTCATGGTTATTAATATAATATATTATAACATTTAACATTTATGTTTCCATTTTTGTTTTAGATTATGCGGTTGTTTGTTAAGTTTTAGCTTGAATGTTCGCTGGTTCTCATCTACTTTTTCCCTAAACCTTTAAATTAGTTACAATATGAACCAATATAAGTAAAATGGAAAAACAACAGCTATACAAATGTTTCTTTTATAATCAGTCAATTTATTTATTCATTTGTCTTGATATTTTTTGGTTAGTAAAGATGGCGTTTTCCGAATATGCATGGCATGTTTATGCATTATGGAACACAAATCTGAACGACAGCATGGGCCTTTTCACCTCATGTCGTAGGTCATCATCCTGTGTTTGAAACTGATGATGCACATCTGAAAGGTTGCGAGAGATTATCAATAGTTGACCTTCTGATTGGTGGCAATATGCAGGTTTTGGTCTTTCCGTAATCATGCTCAGTCTCAGGTGATCCTCAGATCTGTGGAACATCGGGGTTTAGAGGTTAAGTTTTATCGCTAAAGGTTGCTTTTTCAAAACAATGGCTTAACTTGATGACTCCATGAATGAGCCTGGAATAATGGGAGTTGTCATCACCTACAGAGCCATTCTGACAGGACTCGCTAATGTATTTCAATTTTATTAACGTTACTATGGTATGAAGCAGAGCAGGGCCATTTTACATCTCTGTTTTAATTCTGATTATACGTAAGCTGCAGTCGGCCGCTGCCGATAGCTTTCATTTGGTTGTTTATTAAAGTAATTGCAATTAAAGTAACGTCCGCCATCTTTGACAAGCTAGATGTTGGGTCTGGGAAAACACACTTGGCAGGCCTCTGTCCAAGGGGCAGGATTAACGGTTGTCTGTCAAATTCCCACTGCACACAATAGGATAGCGAACAACCAGTGCGCTATAAGCGGTGAGACAACAATCACAAGCTGGTTGTGGCTGAGTCCAATGCGTTTTCCCACAGCAGTGATAGTTGATAGATTAAACTTTTGTCATATCCGGTCAGCAAAACTCTGAACACATCTTCCTTTTTTAACCCTTAAATGCATACCTCGGGTCATTAGCGACTCGAGACGTCATTCACTACCCTCTTCCTCATTCATTTTTTAAAGTTAGACATCAACCTTCTTTGAAGTCCTCAAACAATCCATTTAAACAATATAACAAGAAAAAAATAATATAATTATAATTGAATGCCTGTTTTTTCACTAGATTTTTGTCAAAATTGTATAGGGTCTCTAACGACCCGAGGTATGTATGATTGTATATTTTATTTGCACAATGATTCTATAATCATAAAAAAGGTGCAATACACCTTGATTCCACAAGGTGGCAAATGTCTGATATGCAATGATGAATTGACGTTTCACTCATACAGTATAGTTACCTCTGACAGAAAACTAAACTTGAAATGGCTTAGTGATTTACTGCAGAGAGCAAGTATTAAACACAATCAAATATTAGTGTCACTGTCACTGATGTTGGATTTTGTATACACTGAAAATGAGTTTGGAGAATATGCGTGAGATTGCGAATATGAGGCAGATGCTGAATGTACTGCACTGTAAAAAAAGGTTGTTTTTTGTTGGTTTAACTTAAAAAAGTAAGTAACCTGGTTGCCTTAAAATTTTGAGTTTATTGAAATTAAAAATTTGAGTTGATACAATGAATGAAATTAGTTTAATAAGTAGAAACTCAAAATATTATTATATCTGAACCACAACATTTTTTGATAAATCATGAAAATTGCACTATTTGGCATGTTTCACTGTGTCATCAGAAATAAAACACACACAATTACAAAATTTACAAAAAACACACAAAAAAATGTTCATTGTATTAACTCAAAATTTTAATTTCAATGAACTCAAAATTTTAAGGCAACCAGGTAACTTTTTTTCTAAATATTTTTTTACAGTGTGGGAAACGAGCTCTGATGAGGACATATGATGATGGTATTAAACATCTGCTCAAACTGAACCCTTCCAAGTCCAAAAGGTAACGAAATAGGTTTTATTTTATTCTTCTGTAAGTGTTACTCTAACATCAGGAGTTTTATATATTATCGCGACTGGTACAGGTCTGTCCAGGTTAAATAAGGATCCGGGTCGCTAACGACCTGAATATGTAAGAATGTTTGGCGAAACAGTCATGCATTTAAGGGTTAAGAATGACTTCAGTGCTGTTCTTTGTTAGCAGGGAATTCACGCAGACCCGTAGCAACTCTGCCGTCATTATGTTAAGCCTGCCCACCGAATCTATACACGATGTGATTGGCCCGACTAGAGTTTGGTTTTTTAAGGCTCACAAGCCAATGGAGAGTTGCCAGATGACCCTGGCTGTAAATTACATTTGCCGCCGCTATAGGATGCGTCTAGATTTCTGAAGGCACTGAAGTCATTCTTAAGAAGGGAAGATGTGTTCGGAGTTTTGCCGACCGGATACGGCGAATGTTTAATCTATCACCAAGCTCTGTTTCAGCTTCGTTGCTCTGGTTGGTTGTAGAGCTATCCTATCGGTTGCAGAGGGAGTTTGAAAGACAACCGTTGATCCCGCCCCTCGGATTGAGCCCTGTCAATGGTGAGGTTCCAGACCAAACATCTTGATGTGGGTCTGGCTTGTCAGGCTAGGGTTTGTCTAGATTTAGGCTAACATCCGCTTCCTTCTTCCCTGAACTTGAACATTGTTACGGTTACATTTGATCACTTAAATTCGCATTATTTTATTTTATTCAAATAAAACATGCTGAATTACTACTCATACAGGTCACTTTATTTGATTAATTAAAATTGTGGGGTAATGCAGCACTGTTTTACTTGGTCAAAACAATCATATTAAAAATATACTTGTGTTAAAAGTTATGTTAATGTTACTGCTTTAGCTCAGTGGCTAGTATGACAAATTTGTTGCACATTGCAGTAAGCTCATTAGAATCTCATGACTTCTGTGTCAGGAACAATAAATGAAAATTGAGCTGAAGACTCAATAGCAGGAGAAGAATACTGAATTAACAAAATAAAAAACAAACACAAACCAAAAACCCACGAGGGGGAAACCATAAACTACATAGAATACCAAACTCAAACCATATAGTGATGTTAACAGTGACACTAAAGCTCCGAAACTAGGGCTGTACTAGAATAATCGAATATTCGAATATTCGTTCGGTGAGGTGGCATTCGATTTTCAGTTTTGAGATTCGAATATTCGTTTTTTTTTTTTTTCCAACACGTGACTTCCGTCGCGGACTCCTTCTCACTCATGCTTGAAATAATAATAATAAATAAATAAAAACACTGCAACATGCTTTCAATAAAAGCATCGCACATTTTAAAGATTTAAATTAACAAAAAGTCAGAATAAGACAAAATAAATCCCTTATATAGAATAAAACTAATTGTAATAGATATTACATTTTGTGTCATTTTAAAAACAATTCATTTATTCTTATTCAACTGTTTATAAGCATGCTACAGTGTTCTTTATTTATTACAGTTCATTGAAATCACTATGTGTTACTAATTTAATTTCTGTTTTGGGATGCATTTGTTTTAAAGAAAGGTTCGTTATTAATACCTTATTAAAGTTCTTGCTCTCAACAGACTTTGTGTTTTGTATCACTTGTGCACTGTCTGTTTTCGGAGCATAAACCTGCCCGTGTAATGCGTACCGGAAACTGTTCTATTTAAAAGATTATTAAATGTTTATTAATATTTAAAGAATGTGTGCCACCTGATCATATTGCACCAAATGCAACACTGCACTCCACTGGGTCTGCCGCAACACATTTACGATGCCGAAGAGTGAAACGTGAAGTCGTGAAAGATGATACAAATGCAAACCGACACTATTATTATATATTTAGCCCCACCCACCGAAGCTTCGAATATTCGATATTGATTGCCACCTAAGCTTCGAAGCTCAAAAAATGGCATTCGAAACAGCCCTATCCGAAACATTAGTCAAAAAAATTAAACGCTTTTCAGTGAAGCTTTGTATCGATGCTTGATTCGTTCTATTAAAACCATGTGACCAATGGTGTCACGAATCTTCGTTTCACACACACCCACGACTGCTTCATACTCTTATTAAAAAAGGTTTATAAATGCGTGACACAGGGCTCACCCTTGTGGGTTGTTAAGATGTATTACACTACATTGAAATATTTGTTCTATTGCGCGAGTATAGGAGATGCATGTTGTGTATGTGTGTGCGTCTTTTCATGCACTGGCATCTATTAAGTCTACTTCTTTTGTTCTTGAGTTTTATTTGTTTACAAACAGGAACAATTTTCACATTCACAATACAAATTATTTTTATTGGCTTTATTGAGCTACTAGGAGTATACAATGGAACAGATTGTTGTCGTGTATTTAATATATTGACTCATTCATTCATTTATCCATTAATAATTGTTTTGCTTCTAAGATAGACTATACTGGGTTGGTTGCAAAAAAAAATAGAAATAGCATTTTCCCTCCCTTTCACCAGCAGAGGTCCTCGTCGAGCTCTGATTTAAAACGCTTCGAGTAATGAACATTTTTCTGCTACAATTGTGCTGAAAGCTTTAGAAAGGTTCAGAAAGCATCACTTCGCCATCACTAAACCATACCAATGTGGGGGAATCGAGAGACTTTATGGCGTATATATGACACGCTCTCTTGGGTAGGTTTAGGGTAGTGGGGTGAGGGGTTCGTATGTATAATACGCCATAAAATGCATATCATATGCACCCAAAAAACAGCGTTTCATATGCACGAAAAAATGAATTTTGGCGTATACATTCCACGACATTGCACACTCATACTACGCATTTTTCGTGAGATCCGGCTGGGACAATACTGGAGACATGCCGTACCCAAAACATGACAAACCAAGCACATGGCTAGAAAATAAACAAAACACCACGTGCTCAACAAGACAAGACAGATATGTGATATTCTGTTGCTAAATTGCATTCAGTTATTTTTTTTAATACATTGTATATTGAAGATAATGGTATAATAATGTTACTAAAAATAAAGTTTCTTTCTGATTATGCAATGTTTGCTACTTGACAAAATAGTGTTGTTTCCAATACAAATATGTTACTCATAGTAAATCAACAAACAAACATTTAATTATGATGTAATTGTTATAGCCGTGTTGAACTATGCAACAATGATTAGTTCCCTTTCAGTCTGTGTTGTTTCAGTCCAACGTACGCTCCATTCCCTACTTCAGGTAACGAGGGAACCAAGAAGTTTTCCATTGATAAAGTATTCAAACAGTTGGTCACCTAATAAAACACATAATACATTGAAGCATCTTGATGTTCAGAAATCAAGGGTAGCTTGGATATGATTCCATTGACAGGTGACACAATGACATGGGCCATTACACTGGTTAAAATAACAGATTTCTCCTGATTTAAACATTGTTGGAAACATTTGGCATAATGTAAGTACACAAGTCTTACAAAATATATAACATTGTTTTAGTGGGTCTTTTTATATTTTAATCCAAAAATCTTACATTGCGTGTGCCTTTAACACAATCAATCATAGTCAACGTCTGCCGGTTGTGATCAGTGTAGGCCTATAAGCAAATTGGTCTGTACTCTATCAAACTTCCAAAAATTCCAGCAGCCAAACAGGAAACAGAGTTCAGTGTAACTCCAACAAGAGCAAGTTAAGCTGTTGATCTATTGACTTCCCTCCCTACTGTAACAACCCCGTAGCCTGTCTTTGATAAGCCTGCCAGCTCAGCTTAAAGTGCTGTGAGATGAGGTTTTGAAGCAAACCGATGAAGAACGGTGTATCGACATGATCTTGTAGTCCAGCTACAACACAAGCCCTGTAACATCTCTAATTCTGTCTGTACGACGCTTTAATAAGCCATGCTAGCCTAAACAACTGCAACCCGATTCAGCCTTAGATCAAACACAAACACTGGGAGAAAATTTACAAGCTTTGATGCTGGGCCAGTTTTGCAGCGATTTCGATTTTGAGATTGAGCAAGGTCCCAAGTCTTCTGGCAGACAATTATAGATCTATGTTTATAAGGCTGATAGATTTATTTTAATCATTTATTTTAGTTAGAATATGCAGGGTATGTAATATGAATATTTAATAATAACAATCAATTATTATTTTAAGAAGAAGAATCACTACTACTACTACTACTACTACTACTATTATTATTATTATTTAAGCCACTATATTCATTCAAAGTTGTTTTGCAGTCTAAATGGATGGAATATAGCATAAATTAGCTGAAATATTCAAAAGGAAGAAACAAGGAACTTGTTTAAGTCCAGAATGCAAGACCCGCTTTTGGAGGGTGGAATTTTAAGGCTCTTATGATGTGTTGTGTGTAATCAATACTGTGAAAAAGAAATATTGCTTTCTGTGCTCTGAGTACATTTTTTCTCCTTGCTCATTTTATTACACATTTCTCTTTCTTTCACAGAGTAGACACAGCTCTCCATCTCAGTTAGGGACAGGAGCTCTTACATTTAAAATATTTTTCCCAATTGTGCATGTGGATCATACATTTTTAAATCTCATAGAGAGAGAGAGAGAGAGAGAGAGAGAGAGAGAGAGAGAGAGAGAGAGAGAGAGAGAGAGAGAGAGAGAGAGAGAGAGAGAGAGAGAGAGAGAGAGAGAGAGAGAGAGAGAGAGAGAGAGAGAGAGAGAGAGAGAGAGAGAGAGAGAGAGAGAGAGAGAGAGAGCTGAGATGTTATATGCACATTTCTGCTGCTGTTTCCCGATAACCAGCTTCAGTAAAGACAGTGCGATTGACTAGGGCTGTGAGAATGAAGAGGGAGGCAGAGTTAAAGAAAAGACAATAAACAATTTGACATCTCTGCTGTGTGAGCAACAGCTCCTCTTGTTGTCTTAGGCTTCCATTGCTGCCTGTGTTATGATCTGAGTCAAAACCCTGCTCCTCACAGCATAGGGGAGGGGTGGAGAGGGGGATGGTGCTAGATCCTGGGGCTAGATGTTGATTTGAAGAGAGAAAAGAAAGAATAATAGTCTTTGATGTTTAGGAATAAAAGCTCCTGCCTCTCAGCTTTGAAGGCTGAATGTCAGGAAACCGCAGATTAATTGGTAGTGTTATCTCAGAGGATACTGGGGTAGTGAAGAGACTACTTGCCCCCCATACCACCCCCATATGAGAGCGGATGGCTAAGCAATCCCCATATACTACATATAAGGGTCACACATAAGTAAAAGACTGACTGTTTTTCCATCTCTTTCATATCAGTAATTAGCTGGAATAACATTTATGTTCTACAGTATTTATCAGTCAATAGCGTATGCTTAATATATTTCTTACATGATATTGTTGTATTAAGTTGATTAGCATGGTGCAAGTGTTATTCATAAACTCTTTGTATTTAATATACACTGATATAAAAATCCTGGCCAGTACTGATAAGCTGATAAATTGATAATATAAAAAATATATTTCTATATTCTAATCTATTTCATTTCATCCTAATTAGAAATGAAACATTAAAACCTAAAAATCAACTATTTTAAATACCTACAATTGAATTTCAAAATATTATAATGTACAGTATAAAAATTCATGTTTTACTAAAGATTATATTAAATGAAATATTTCACCAAATAATTATTTCATTATTTATTCATCAACTCTGTATGTCTTCCTTTCTTCTGCAGAATAAAAAAAAAAACATTTTGAAGAATGTTAGTGTCACGCCCTCACAATCATCAGTCACTGCCATGCCCACTCGTTCCCCATCACCATCATTCTGAACACCTGGGCACCATCACCAGTCACCACTATATCAACCTGGCTCACCTGCACTCCCATTGTCTGGTTTTGCACCGATCCCACCATTGACTACCTGTCCTTCCAAGAAGCCCTCATCTGTACCCATCTTCGTCTTCATCGTCATCGTCGTCTTCACCTTCATCGTCCGTCCTCTGAGTGTCACCCACCTTCTAAGTATCACCTGTGTTCGAAACCTCTGTTAATAAATCTTGCACTTGCACTAATCCCTCTGTGTCTGACAGTTAGCAACCAAACAATTTTGGTTACCACTGTGCATACAAATGAGACCTTTCTCAAATTAGTGACACTCTTTGTCAAAAAAGTGGAGTGTTCTTTTAACAGCAGCATTTAATCCTATGTCAAAGAACTAGTGGCGCTGAAAGTTCAAGCATCTTAGCCCAAAAGCTGTGCTTGAACACACCAAAAAGACTCAAGCCTACAGTCAACTAGCAAGTGCATTCTGTGCCTGTATGTAAGTAAATATTTGTCTATATCAGCTGGTATCAATAGTCTATTTTCATCATTCAAAAAGGAAAACCGAAACTAGGTCTGCAGATACACAAACTGTAAACAAAGCAGCGCTTGTTTACCATTTTAAATATCAGTCACGCTGCTCACTTCATTCTAGTCAGCTCATGTTAATATGATTTTTTTTGTGTGTGTATTTGAATGCTTAAGACGATATAAAATTATAACAGCCTTCTGTCTGTGTCGTCATGACTTCTTTACTCACTTTAATCACTTTCGCTTTTAATCTGTTGCACTGACTCGTTCGATAAGCTGAACAGCCAATCAGAGTTCTTTCTCCCTGATGGCCCGATGCTGATTCAACATGCCAAATTGCCATGAAAAACCCAAATGTGTCCAACTCTAGCCAACACTACGGAAAAACTACGTAAACCAACCGGCACTCAAAAATGGTCCCACAATACCTAAAGTTCGACTGTTGGGTTGCTTGATTTATATTAACCGCAGATATAGCAGTAGGTACTGTATATTACGTTGCTTTCACTTTAATACACAAATCTAACAAATACATGCAATTTTCTTTCCCTGCTGTTTACATTCACAAACATTTTTGACAGTTTAAGCGCAATACGGGTGAAAGAGAACTTAGTTTAATATTTACAAAAGTGTGCACTCAAAAACCATATCAAAAGTTTCAACTGATATGGCTTTAAAATGCATACATGCAAATAATAATGTTCATGATGATGAAGAACTACACTCAGTCACAATGTGACCGTGATCGAGAAGATAACCAATTGGGATAACCAAACAGATGTTTTTTTTTGTTTTGTTTTTTTTGCTTTTGGCAGTGTATCCAATGCTATCTCACGACCAATTCGAGTAAGGTCGTACAAATTCACACAATTTGTCTATACTGCAGGGATGGGTAGGTTTAATGATTGAGGTTAGGGGTAGGTCATTCATACATAATCATATGAATTAGCTACCTCATAAAATACATAAGAATTGCTGTGAGATCAAATTGGAGTATCCAAGGTTTTATATAGAGGCAGGGTATAAGTTGTTTTTGCCTTAACTCAAAAATAGCCATTTACAACACAGATCATTAAAAATTATCTGGGGCATATTTTGTGCTGAAACTTAACAGACACATTCTGGAGACACGTGAGAGTTTGTAAATAGGTCCCCTTTAAAGTCACACGTTTTGGAACAACATGAAAGTAAGTAGGTGATTTTTATATGAACTAGGTGTTATCTAAAACTTTAAATGCGTTAGATGACAGCAAAGAAA
This sequence comes from Pseudorasbora parva, assembly GCF_024679245.1. NCBI lineage: Eukaryota > Metazoa > Chordata > Actinopteri > Cypriniformes > Gobionidae > Pseudorasbora > Pseudorasbora parva. The sequence continues at coordinate 37,968,891 of NC_090172.1, forward strand.
AAATGTAATAATGTTCAATAAATGTTTTATAAAATCAACCATAATATCATAACCAATATGGTGTTAATACTGTATATAGCATGCATCGCACACATCTACATTCAGAGCTTTTCTAAATAGGCTTAGTTGTGTGGCATAAGTAAAGTTCTACATGATAGATTTTCTTCAAGATCCTAAACACAAGGGCAGATTTAACACTGGATATTGTTGAGAAATGTGCATCATTGGGAAATTTTCCCAGAGGTTATAGCTAAGAGTGATATTTCATGTTGAGGCTGTTCAGTGTAACAGAACTAGACAAATATTTTGATTGCCTTTCCCCTCCGATGTGGATATTTAACCTCCACATTGGTGCAGATTTTGGGATCAGTGTGTAAGTTGTGATGGTTTCACCCCTGCTGCTACCGAGTCAGAAATACACTCATGTTCCTACAAGCTAAATTTGAATTCTTCGATCACTCTAGCAGAGCTGTATCTTGTACTTTAACAGATAGTACCCTTCATGACTGAATAAATTATTAACAACACAGATCACATGCAAAATGCAACCCAGCGAATCTCTTTTACACAGCTAAATTATTGATTTAGTCTTCTAAAAACTTCAATCTAAAACTTTCTTGAATACCAACTAATCTCAATATACTCCATCTGAAAAGAAAAAAACGTTGAATAAGGCTTATCTGTCTAGATTATTTACAGTTATGTTGTATCCAATACTTTAAATCCATATGAGTAAAAGAAGTAATATTTGCAGCTACTGAGTGTCACAAGAAAAGTGACTAGTAAAGAGAAAAACAGGAAAAAAGAAGAGATAGAACAGACAAAAAAAGACAGTATTTGGATATGCTGTTGTTCCAGACCTCATTAATAATTCATTGATCTGAGTATTTCTATGAATGGCATTATTCAAATTATGTTAAGTCACATCAGCCCACCTTCTCAGCTGTGAAGACTTCTTAAATTGATGATGAAAGAGGTGTAATTTCCCCAGTGTCAGACACAATGTTTGAAAGATCCTTGTGATATGAATCACCTTCAGCAGTATAGTTATGACACATTTTGTATTTTCTCCTATACGATCACTTGATTTGTTCCAACAAAGAAGGATTTGCTAATTGTTGTGCTTAAAAATAGTATCTGACATAGTATGATGCCTAACAATGATAGTTTACAATGATTTATGGTATGAATGCACTGTTATTAAAATTATGCCCAATGATAAGCTGATAATAATTTAAACATAATGGCCAATAACTGACATATACTATTTATTTGAAAAATACAGCAAAAAATTAAATGTCCAGTGTAAGTAAATGTTAGATGACATTAAAGGTGTCATGAACTGGCTTTTTAAAAAAAATTATACTGTTGTCTGAGGTCAACTAATGATGCTTGTGGGGTTTTTACATTCAAAAACATTATAACTAAAGTAATAGGCTATTTTCTACACTGGTTTTGAGGCTTTCTCCTGAACGCTGGGTTTTGATGGGCGTGACGCACTGGAGACTTAGAAGTAAACGCCCATGGCTAGGATTGGATGAGATTTGCATATTTAATGAGCTTCAGCTCCGCTGTCATATCTAGCCCCTGTCAGTTCATTTCACATGAGGGAGAGATTATTTTCAAAGCGGCAACTGCAACTTGTCTTTATCAAACAAACAATTATTTATTTCTCATCCACCTGCGATTGTATTACATGGCCTGTACCCGCACGATCGGTCAATATAAGAGAGAACCGCACATTCACTCACACACACACACACGTGCGCGCACAGCTCAAGAAAGAATTTCTGCCAAAGGACGTACGTTTTGGTCTGGTACAGTCCCGGGACTAGTACTATTACATATAAAAATACATTTTACTCACATAAGTTTGTTGCACCATTCCTGTTGGATCCAATATAGAAGCACAACATTGTGTCTGCAAATCCAGTTCTTGAGGTTTGTTTACAAACGATTTCGCAGTGAAATGAAGCAAACACAGGAAGAATGTTCTTCCCCACGTGAGCTGGAACTTCATTCAAATTAATTGAAGTATCACACATTTCTAATATTATGATCCAAAAATCAAGGTTGTGCAGCAACTGTGTTCTTCCACAATATATTGCTATCTTCTTTATTTTATTTCTGCTGGCTAGCTGATCCGATCAGCTCCATGAGTCGGTAGGCAGTGCTACTGAATTACATGTTCTGTAGAGGCGGTGTTTCTTAGAGCTATGCCTTAAGAATGAAGCTCACAATCATTTTCTGGGCCTGGTGTTTATAAAAGCTTTCAGCTCTGAAACTTACAGGATAATCTTATATTATTATGACCTTTTGTATATCAAAAGCTAAAGGGGAAGTTGATTTCTCAATTCATCACCCCTTTAAATCTAAATGTAAAAATAGTTAGAAATGAGCATGCACAAATGCATTTTGAAAATCAACCAGCATTAACTGATACAAATTAAATTAAATTACTCACTAATAATAACAACAACCAATAACCGTCATGGAACATGTGAATCCCTATTTAATTTATCATAACGTCATCATTACTGAACTTACTCATAATCAAATATCAATTTAAAACACACACACACACACACACACACACACACACACACACACACACACACACACACGTCATGTTTCCATGTTTTATGGGGACTTTCCTTAGGCGTAATGGATTTCATACTGTACAAACTGTACATCCTATCTCCTTACATTACCTCTACCCCTAAACCTACCCATCACAGGAAACATTCTGCATTTCACTCCTTCTGTGTGATTTATAAGATGTTTTCCTCATGGGGACCTAAAAATGTCCCCACAAGGACAAGGATTTCGGTTATTGCTATCTTTGTGGGGACATTTTGTCCCCATAACGTAGGGATTACCAGGCCACCCACACACACACACACACACACACACACACACACACACACACACACACACATTGGTGGACACTATCACAGATACAGCCTGTACATAAACCGAAAAACTGTTACTGACAACATATATTTTTGCAGTAACTCCCTTTAGTCTGCTATCCAGGTCCTAAATGGGTCAATAGTGGTGATTCAGTAAATTATAGTAAAATGGCAGATGCGGAATTAAAACAGGCAGAAAAGAGTGTGATGATGAGATGCAATCAAATGGCCCATAATTCAGTCCAATAGAGGCACTCTGTTGCCAGGTTACACCATTTGGAAATTTAACCTTTCTGCACAGAAAATACCTCACGTTATGATTTTCTCACAGATTCAGTATTTGTTAACAGGCTACAACATGTCTGTTTTTGTTCATAATTTATTTCTGAGTTCCTGATTATTTTAGAGAACATTGAAATCCAGGAGGTACTGACACACATTCATCACATATCAAACACATGACTTTGCATGAGCGCTGGATTTATGTAACGGTTGATTGCTGAAATGATGAAACTAATCTAGAGCGAGTAGTTAATTAAAAGAGCGATGAAGAGCTATGGCAGAAGACAAAAAAGAGACAGAACGATGAGTGTGAGTGCGTGGCAGTTCTTTTGAGAGGTGATTAAATATCTGATTAAAGATATATATGAAGGTAATAATACTGTATACAGGCATAATACTCATTATCTGTTGTACAAGATCCAGTAATCATCAAGATGATGTATATACCAGCTGGGATCATTCCTCAAGCACTCTCAGCTGAATCACTCACTTTTCTCCACGACAAATGAACTTCCTCAGAGATCCTAAAATACTCTAGATCACCAATTTGTCTGACTGGCAGTTCAGTTTAGAGGAATTAAAGGGATTGCTCAGGTAAGACTTAATTTTTAACAAAAGTAAAAGAAGAAAAGCAAAATAATAAACGGAGCAATTTGAACAGGGTCCTCGAGCAATAAAAATTAACAGCTGTGAATTAGAAACAAAGCAGGTATCTTTGGCTTCCTAAAGACTGAGAGCGGCATAGTCCCACTGGGATCATTCGAGTTGTACTGTGACATTCACCACATACCTATGAGGAAGAGAGCAATAGAATGAGAATGAGCAGAAATAATAACAACTAGAGAGTAACACTACGACAAGAGAAAGAAAAAATAAATGAGTAACAGAGAGAAAATGCAATAATGAAGGAGTAAGTGAGCCATTAAGTGAGTAAAAATATAGCACACTTGAAAAAGGCTGAATCATGTTGATGTCTCACAGAATTTATACCTAACATACGTTGAACTGATTTTAACCTGATGGCAAATCAAACTTGTTAGGGTGATGTGATAACAAACCGACCAAATATGAATGATATATCTATGTCTAATGCATATCTCCATCTGAATGGGATTGTTCAGTAAAAGTAGGGTCTGACTTAACAAATCAACGTTTTTTTTTTTTCAAATTGAAGTCCTCTGCCTATAACATGTACATTTTGCTGTGTACATGAAGAAGAGGTTATTAGCATTAATGGAGGAGGCCAGTGAGGAGCACTATCTCTCTGCTATAGTGGACGGATCTGATGGAGCAGTAATATTCTAATTGGATCCATCCCATTAAAAAAAGGCTTGTTTTTCCTTGATTACTTTGATGTTTGGCTTGGAGCAACGGGGGCAGTTCCATTTATTTACTCCCTCTCTCTCCCGTTCTCCCTCTCCTTGTCTTAATAAATTGGTTCAGCAACTGAACTACAGCAAACAGAATAAGCCTCAGCCTCATTCACAAAACACTCTAGTGCCCCCTACAGGCTAGCGTCAGAAGAAAAAACATTAGCTATTCTAAGCACGTGGCGCTCTGGGAGAACAGAGTAGATCAAAACAGGCCTCCAGATTTATGATTTTATTCTGTTGCCCCATGAAATTCCTTTTAACGGTCCTGTTCATCAGTGTGATTCAGCAATCACTCATGTCACCTTGAACACAACACCATAGTTGCATGTGAGTTTTAAGCTGTGATCTAAGCTTTTTGTCTCAAATAATTGCATTATTTTAAAAATGTCTTCTCACACCAGAACCGTCCCCAGAGTCTGGTTTCATATCAGCTAAGAGTTTCGATACAAAAGTGCACAGAGGCTGCCACTAAATCCCAGATCTTAATTAAACTAGGATTATGGGTCAATTAGGGGACTAAAAGAAACTGAGAGATATAATACAAGATAAAACAATATTTTACAGTTAACTCACTGAAGAGAGAACAAATGGAGGACATTGGGAAAGTCAGAAGTGTGCGCTGGAGTAAAAATGTAAATTCAAGCACATTACCCACTGAAGCAAGAGCGAAGTAAGTCCTGTCAGCCTTGACACAAAACTTCCCCACAAACTATAATGCACATATTTGCACAAGCCTCACATCATTGATTTGAGCATTTGAATCATCTTTTCCCTAAATGATTGTTCCTGTTTTGTTTTCACGCATCACTGCAGAAGATGAATCTGATCTGATGAGAGCTTTTGTGAGCTTTTTACAGAATATGAGGGTCAAAGCAAACACACTGATTAAAATCACTGCAGCCCCCAAACACACATACACACACACTGAAGCTGCTAATACTGTTGCACCTTAGTCCTGATCTAAGATTGATGAAAACTGACAGTCAGTGAGACACATATCCTGAGGCCAAATGAAGTATTAGACATAAACAACACATCATGAAACAAATCCATTTTGCACGCACACACTGTTACTTACAAATTTTATAATGTTTTTTTTTTTTTTTTCAAATGAGAACATCCCTGGCTGTCCACAAATTGAGGTTTTGTTAAATTTAGCTTACTTCATAGGGCAAAATTGTATCCAGAGTATAGTAATATACGTACAAACAGACACTGCACACATGCTGGTTTTATTATATTAGTGACGTCATCTAAAAAAGGTGTGAAGGTATTTGCTAAACTCTAAAACTCTCTAAAAGTAACTCTCACACAAACCTGATTATATCAGGAGATTAAAAAAAACATGATTTGGCAACATTTTGACCACTTCAAATATCACAAGTTAGCTTTCAAACATTTGATCCTAAAGTCAAAGCTGTTATATACCCAGGTACCTTGTGAAAAACTCAAAAATAAATCAGATAATGGAGAATCTACATGCTCTAAATATACTAGTTTAATAGATAATTTAAAGTGATTTTCCTTAACACATTGGAGATGAGATTCAAACCAACATGCAATATGTGGATTTGATCATTTAAACAAGTTACCCACAGACTTTGAGCACTGAGGGTCAGAATAGCAATGCCTTCATTAAGGAGTTATTTAATTTAGACTTTATCACACATGACTGTTCAGCTTGAGTTTGCACTAATAAAGTCACTTTCAAATAGTATTGTTCCTGTGACTTTCATTTTGCAATTTAGGCAGCACTGAATAAATTAAAGCTCTGTCAGCGATTTGATAAGCCTTGCAAACTTTAGTTGCTTCGCTATCAAGCTGTGCACTCCTTCCCTTCCGCATCCTCTCTTGCTCTCAAGATAGTGGTACATTCAAGTAACTCAGATTAGTGATTGTGATTAGAAGGTTTCCTTTAATTAACCTTCATTTTTAATTCCTTTTACAACTCATTTTCAAAAGAAATCAAACTGTAGCAAAACCTCATGGGATACCTGTAGCCGAAAAACAGCCTTTGTTTAGTTTGAGGTCTATAAGTGTGTGTTACGAGTAAAATAGTTTGTAATTAGTGGAATCTGGATTAGCTTTTTATCTAAATTGGCAGTTTGTTTGCCGAACAGTTCAAACTTAGTCATTATAAAAAATATCACATTTTGTGTTCCACAGAAGAAAGGAGTCATACGTGTTTGGAACAATGTGAGGAAATTATGACAATTTTTATTTTTTAGTGGACAATTTCCTTAAATTCACATTTAGGTTGTTTAGGTCAGATGAGTCAGAAAAAAGCAGGGATTTCCAGGAAACCAGGAGTGAATCTCAACTCGTGCTTCACTGATGAGATCAAACCACAGCTGTGTTCTCTGTAAAACATACTGCCTTGTGTACAAAACGATTCTTTTCCACTGCATTTTTTTCCACTGCAGAATTAAATATGAACTGATAAGTCTGATTAGCATTGAAAACCTGTTTTAGATTACACTAACAGTTTACAAATTACCATTCACTATAATTTATACTCCACAGGACTCTTCCTCAAAATGAAATGTTTTTTTTTTATCATTCAGAGAGGTGAGGCCTGAAGGATCAGCAGAAGACAATAGGATCACACTGTTTTCAGTCAATCTTTCTTTCTCAGACTCTCTTGGACATAGTCATGGTTAATATTGTTCTAGACTTTTTACACACAGCACAGATGAACAAACACATAATATAAATAATACACTCATCTGCCATTTAATTATGCACATCTACTAGTACCTCTTTTGCCTTCAGAACTGCTTTAATTCTATGTGGCAAGGATTCAACAAGGTGCTTGAAACATTCCTCAGAGATTTTGAAATGATAGCATCACACAGTTGCTTTGTCGGCTTCACAACATGACGCAAATCTCGTTCCACTACATCCCGAAGGTGCTCTATTGGATTGAGATCTGGTGACTGTGGAGGCCATTTGAGTATAGATAACTCAGCGTCATGTTCAACCAGTTTGAGATGACTTGAGCTTTGTGATATGGTGAGTTATCCTGCTGGAAATAGCCATCAGAAGATGGGATGGACATGGTCAGCAACAATAATCAGGAAAGCTGTGGTAATTCAATGATGCTCAAATGGTACTAAGGAGCCCAAAGTGTGCCAAGTATGGGCACCCTGACTGCTCTGCAGCTATGCAGCCCCATATACGCAACAAACTGTGATGCATGTGCATTCTGACACCTTTCTATCAGAACCAGCATTAACTTCTTGGAGAAATTTGAGCTACAGTAGCTTGCCTGTTTGATCAGACCACGCAGGCCAGCTTTTGATCCCCATGTGTATCAGTGAGCCATGACCCTGTCTCCGGTTCACCACAGTTCCTTCCTTAGACCACTTAATCAGTTTTTTCAGTGGTCATAATGTTATGTCTGATTGGTGTAGATATACTCTTATCAGAATTAACTTTAAAGCATGCAAGTAAACAGAGGCACACATAGAGAAACACTACTGTGTTTTAATTCACTCCCTGTCATGTGAGAGAGAGGAGCTGAGGCAGTTGACGCCTGTGCGCAGCTCTACAATGAAGTAAGATTTTACCCATTTAAATAATAAAATAAAAATAATTAAACGGGAAATGGAAAATCTATTTGTCACACTCAATTTTGATATTGTGGTGAGCCGCATCTTGTGTGCTTTCTTGCACGGCCGCATAGTAAACACTCCTGAGATCAATAAAGTAAAATAAAAAATTAAATGGCTTCTTGCCACTTTTACTTTATCATACCTATTTATACAATAGAATACCTCCATAACCATTCCTAAATACTTTAGTTTTTATAGTAATAACAAAATGTATGAATACTCAAATGCATACACTACGTAAGCTCCATCGCAGACACTGAGCAGTTAGGTCATTTTTACTATTTGCAGTGCCGCAAAAACTGAAGATTTTAACTCCCTTTAGATTGGATTTCTAATATATATTTGTAAGCCGTTTTCTCTCTAAAGATCAAAGAACGTTATATCTGTATGATATAAGCATAATATAACCCTTCTATAATCATGAGGCAACATACATTAACAAGATAATTTCACAAATAAGTGTAGTCAGCTCAAATATTCCCCATATGGACACACATTCATTTGCTCTATCCACTTCCTCCTCTTTTACAGCAGCTCTTTGTTTTCATTGCAATTAAATAAAAGCTATGCATAAATTTGAGAAATTTGAGCTACAGTAGCTTGCCTGTTTGATCAGACCACGCAGGCCAGCTTTTGATCCCCATGTGTATCAGTGAGCCATGACCCTGTCTCCGGTTCACCACAGTTCCTTCCTTAGACCACTTAATCAGTTTTTTCAGTGGTCATAATGTTATGTCTGATTGGTGTAGATATACTCTTATCAGAATTAACTTTAAAGCATGCAAGTAAACAGAGGCACACATAGAGAAACACTACTGTGTTTTAATTCACTCCCTGTCATGTGAGAGAGAGGAGCTGAGGCAGTTGACGCCTGTGCGCAGCTCTACAATGAAGTAAGATTTTACCCATTTAAATAATAAAATAAAAATAATTAAACGGGAAATGGAAAATCTATTTGTCACACTCAATTTTGATATTGTGGTGAGCCGCATCTTGTGTGCTTTCTTGCACGGCCGCATAGTAAACACTCCTGAGATCAATAAAGTAAAATAAAAAATTAAATGGCTTCTTGCCACTTTTACTTTATCATACCTATTTATACAATAGAATACCTCCATAACCATTCCTAAATACTTTAGTTTTTATAGTAATAACAAAATGTATGAATACTCAAATGCATACACTACGTAAGCTCCATCGCAGACACTGAGCAGTTAGGTCATTTTTACTATTTGCAGTGCCGCAAAAACTGAAGATTTTAACTCCCTTTGGATTGGATTTCTAATATATATTTGTAAGCCGTTTTCTCTCTAAAGATCAAAGAACGTTATATCTGTATGATATAAGCATAATATAACCCTTCTATAATCATGAGGCAACATACATTAACAAGATAATTTCACAAATAAGTGTAGTCAGCTCAAATATTCCCCATATGGACACACATTCATTTGCTCTATCCACTTCCTCCTCTTTTACAGCAGCTCTTTGTTTTCATTGCAATTAAATAAAAGCTATGCATAAATCCCTTCCTCTTGTGCATTAACAATTTGTCATTTTAGAAGACATGTCTATCCAAATCAACCTGGGGTCATGTGATTTGCTCAAGGACACATTGGTGATAGTTCATGGCTCGCGCTTTGCAGGGCCTGAACCAGTAAACTCCATAGACATTTGGACATAAATAGATCATAAAAACTGTAAAGGATTTAGTCATTGTTATTTCTAATTGGTTAACTACTATCACATGGGCACAGGTGAACACTTCAGTTTTCTTCAATATTTCCTGTTGGCTAAATTGTTTGGCATGGATGGAGGGAGTGAGCAGCAGGAAGAATAATTGAAAATATTGAAGACTCATATTCATTTTCAAAATATATTTTACCACAAAGCAATTTTAAGAAATTATTATTGATATTGTATTATCATTTTGGTTTGGGGGACGAAAAAAAAATAAAAATAAAAAAATCACAATTCATCTTGTGAATGTTATCTGAGAATGTTATTACAGTCTCTGAGACCCAAAATATACTTAATGTTACATTGTTCACGAAGGAAGGTTGAAACATGTTAGTGATTTCTAATTTTGCTCATGAATGTTTAATAAGTATGTTTTTAAGCTATTAAAATGGCCTCAGGGTCTCTCAGACCCTAAACATGAGGGTCACACACTTTCACACGTTCACACAGACCCACAGTTTCTTCAATGCTTAGCTATAAATCAATTTATACTATAATAACAGATACAGTCACCGGTCTAAATTTCTTTTTACTGATGACATAAAATAAGCTGTTTCATTCAGTTATGGTGTTGATAAGTGCTTTTAAAATAGTGCAGTGTTCTTATGTTGTGAAACAACACTACAGCCTGTGTCATCTGCCAGTGTCATTTCACACATCACTGAGTGTGAATCAGTTTCATTCCTTGGAACAATTACTTCACATTTCTCTCTCTTTCCTCTCTCCTCTCACAGTGAGATCAGTTCTTTCTCTTGTTAGCGCCACGTCGCTGCCCAGACCTACACAGACAAGTCAACAGAAAATTCTTATGGCATGACAGGTCAGACTCAGCCTGCCAGGGTTTGATTTCTTTTCCTCTCCATGTATTTGTCCTCTAATCTGAAAAGCTGCAGTGAAAATTTTCACTGTGTTATTACTTTCGTCTTTTTCTTCCCCAGGCAAAACAGCACCAATGACCCCTGTGAACTTCATGAAGAATTTCTTCGGTTTACATAGTGAGAGAAAGTAGGCTAGCTAAACAAGAGAACAGCTAAAGGGATGAGAGCTCTCCAAATGCTAACACACATAAAGAACGATAGCCTAGGGCTACGAGAGAGGAGGAGACTGAGTGAGAAAGAGAAGGACTGACAGTTACAGCTTTGTCTACAGACAGCAGTAAAGATGCGCAATGTCAGGAGTTGCTATGCTTCAACAACTAAAGAGGTTAATATGAGAAACAGAAAGAGATGCAGAAGATGACGAACAGAAATAGAGAGCAAAAGATCAGTGCAGGCTGGCAATATCCATGTTTAAATGCTCTTTTTCAGAGAAAACATAAGAACGAGAAAACAGATCTGCATGACGAATAGAACAGTTCGCAGTATGAACATAGGTGTGTGACTTTATGCATTTTGAGCTCTACAATGTTGCTTTACTTGGCTTTAAAACTGCCTACATTTATTGTGCATTGTGTCGAAGAGGCGTATTTCTCTCTATTCCACCAGACAGCTTTACAAATAGATGAAGTACAATAACATGACAGTTTTTGTTCCTGAATTACTTTGCTATAGCAGACCACGTGAGTTAAAAAACCAACAAACCATAACTTTTCCTGACGTCTCCCTCCCCCTGGTGACCATTGATGGATTCTTCCTGACAAAGCATTCATTATCGCGCACAGCAGAATGTACCTTTCTCTTTCCCCAGACCACTGCCCCTTTTTTTTCCCCACCTCCTTTTTCATCCAGTTTATCCAAACTTAGATTATTTTTGCAGTACAAAATAAAATGGATTCTCTTCCCCTCATCAACTGGATTTGAACTTCCATTAGTGAATGGAATCCTCACCCAAACCTGTTTCCATGGCGTACTAAGGCAGGGGGGAATGGGGATCCACAGAACATTGAGGAAGATATACTTTGCAAAATGTTTTTTTAGAACAAGTTAATTTAAGATATCAACTATAGCACATCAGTTTTAAAACATTGATTAAATTTGACATGGTTACAGCTTAAATTGCTATAAGATCAAAAGTCACAGAATGATAATACTTATTTTATGTGAATGAATGAATGAATGAATGAATGAATGAATGAATGAATGAATGATCGATCAATCAATCAATCAATGATTTTTTTGTCAGCTTTAAACATTTAACATCTACTCTACAGGGCAGGTAAACTAGACACTGTAAACTTAAAGTCAATATTTTCCATATAATATTTTTAATAATTTGCTTTGGCTACATTAAAACAACATTATGAAATGTCTCAGGTTACGTATGTTACAGTTAGCTTAGATGGAACAAAACGCTGCGCTGTGACACTATGGGAAAACCCCTGATGAGGGGAACGACAATTGTGATTGTCAACAGTTTGGTCAGGTGATGTACTGTCACTGTGTCACCATATGTGATACCATATATGTGTGTTATGTGAGACCATAAACAGAATGTCATAAACACTTGCCACCAAATTATAATTGTCAGAAGGAAGGCAATGGTAAGGCAACGCAGCCTCTCATTCCCCCTTTTAGGGAACCAGATTACATAAGTAACTTGAGATGTTCCCTTTTGAGTGACGCTATAGCAGGGGTCGCCAACTGGCGGACTCCGGTCCGGATCCGGACCGCGAGATGCATCCATCCGGACCGCGAAGCCTTTTGACACACTGAAATAACTAAATGCCTAATGCGATTTAAAATAAATAAATAAATAATCACATTTATATCAGGCAGCTCAGTAGAACCGTTTTTCCTGTGTTGCCTATGTCGCGCATTTCCTATGTCGCGCGCATTATGCGCGAGCTCAGTTTTGAATCGACTCCTGACAGAAGAACTTCACGATGAGTGTATCTCTTGTAGCACAGGGTGAAATCAGTATGTACATGGAGGATTTGAGGGAAATATAATATAAATGTAATACATCGTGCAGCTCTTCTGTCAGAAGTCGATTCAAAACTGAGCTTGCGCGTATGTGAGCGTCCAGTGTGAGATCCTGAGACGCGCCCATGAGCTTCAGTCCGGTGTGCGGCTACGTTACTATGCTCACTATATGTTTAGGCGCGCAGTGAAGAGACTGAAGAAAGCGGCGCGCAAAACAGAGGCTGAATCAGAAATTGGCCCCTTAACCCTCATCCACTATTCCCTACGTTAGTCCACTATTACAGTTCACTTGAAGGAGTGAATGAAAACGAGTGCGTGAAGTCGGACAGCTGTTGTGTGTACATCGGCTGTTATTGCGGTGCAACATGTGAGTACACTCAAACATGTCCACTGTGGTTTCGGACGCCACTACAAATGGCTGTCCCCTCAAATAATGCCCTATTTAGGGTATAGGGGCGATTTCTGATTCAGCCATACACATTTTAAAGACCCCTTTTTCCTCAGCAGTCTGAGGTAAGGGCGCAGAAAATAAATGAGCCAATTTCTCACATGCACTGAAGTTCAGACAATGTAGCTATATTCACTTTTTTATTATTATTATTATTATTATTTTATTTTTTTGGAACAAGGAATGTTTATGCTTCCATTCCATCTTTAAGTTCAACTCAGCTCAGCCTTTTGATAGGTTATTTACGTTTTTCTGGATTTAAAGGAACAGTTGAAATAAAGAGATAAAATATTTTGTGGACTTTTTCATTTTTCCAACACTGGTGGAACCTTATTTTTGCCTGTTTGTGTTTCTGGATGATATTGCAAATGATTTTTTACCAGTGCAATTTGAACCACAGAGAGAGCAGTGCTGAACATAGTCTCTACCTAACTAAATGTAGGCTATACATGTGAATGAACATAACATTATGTTATGAGATTTCTGTTTTGTTTTTTAACCAGGAGGGTTTGTGTTCATTGATTGTTACTGTTTATCTCAGTTCAGCAGAAAAAGCACTTTAGTTGCTAGTAATGTTGAAATTAATGTATTTTCAGTGCAGATTTAGAGATGAAGGCATTTTTTCATCTCTAAATCTGCACCATCATATTTTTGTCAGACATGGCTACTGGTTGAATTAGATATTTTGTACCAAAGCAAACAGAATAACCTCAAAATTAAATACATTTTTTGAAGGATTACCTATGTTTGCTTTAAAAAAATGAAAAGACATACTTTATCTATATGAGAACATATTATATTTTGTTCAATAAAGACATTTTAATCTACACTAATTTCTTTAGTCTGGCAAAAAGACATCGATTCATGTTTTTAGGTATATAACTGTCCGGACCTCGGCCGGTGAGAAGGTTTTTTTTCTGGACCCCAAGCTATTTTAGTTGAAGACCCCTGCGCTATAGGAACATTAATATCCACATTGTCATACTCAGAGCGTGCCTGACCAATCAGGTTGTGAAGTATGCACAAGTACAAGCCCCATGGTCTAAGAATGGTAACCCATTGAAGACAAACCAGGGGTAAACTATCAAATGATAATGTAATTGAGGACACGGATCTCCTGGAATACAGTGGAGTCAGAGCTACATCCATGAACTTTGGGAATGTGAGGGGTGATAGAGCTGAGCCAAAGTGAAGTAATATAGGTACACTTTGCCACCAAAAGTGAACCTGAGAAACTTTCTGTTTTGTGAATCTTGAAATGAAAACAGATGTCACTGTGATCTATTGTGACAAACCAATCCTAGAATTGAATCTGAGACACAATAGCTTTGATTGTTAGCCTTTTGTGGCGGTTCAACACTATCATGTCCAGAATTGGAAGAAACCCTTTGTCCTATTTGGTACTATAAAATATTGTCTATAAAAGCATAACTGTAAAATAGAAGGGGAAGGGGAACATACTCTATGGCCCCTTTTGCTGTGAAACAAAATGCAGATGCCTGACTCCTATTGCTTGTGAACAGAGTGATCTTCTCACAATGAGGGCAATATGTTCCCACAAGAGGCGATCTAACATTTTTTCTGGAATCTATAATTGGTCTTTTGACGACTGGCATTTCCCACACGTGTTTTATAGACCAGCTCATGCAGGTGTGTTCCCATAGCTTGACAACGTCATGACGCAGCATGGAGTTCCACTTAAAAAGGAAGTCAGTTCATTAATATAAGAAATAGCATGTTGTGTTTTTAATAATTTTTTTGAGTATTTAGCTGGGTTTCTATCCAAACGTAAAGCAAATCTTTTCAAAGTTCACAAAAAAAGAAAAGAAAAAAAAAATATAAATGTGAATTAGGTGTGTTTCCATTAAGTTGTCTGAGCAGATGAAAGTAGTATTGATAACCTATTTCAGTAACCAGCAGTAAATAAAACACCATCAGTGGAAAGAGTAATGATGCTTTATGAGCCAGCTCCTTTAAGAGAACAGTGAAAGTCAGTTCCCATCTAAAAGCTCCCATTTTTTTTCTTTTCTTTTTTTCGTATATTAATACAAGACAGAATAATATTATTAACCTTTCACTACACTGCTCAGCCACACGTCAAGAGGTTTTGATGTGTATGCGCGCACAATCACATGTGATGACATTATCCCATCGTTCTCGATTTGTCTCCTTCATGTGACACAGCCTACAGTAGGCTACACATTAACATAACATTCAGTCACTGTATGTGTGGGAGTGTGTGTGTGTGTTTGGTCGAGCAATGTGGCGGAAATATCATCCTATCGGGTCAGAAAACAAGAAGATTAATATTGAATAGTTTAATTGAAATATGTGCATGCACATCAATCTACTAAAAAGAGTCTACTGAAGAGTCTCTTGGGTGCTGAAAGAGCCGGCTACTGAGCTGAGCCAAATGATCCGGTTCCCTAAAAAGAGCCCTCACATGGGTTTAAAGGGTATGTTCACCCCAAAATAAAAATTCTGTCATTAATTACTCACCCTTGTGTTGTTTGACACCCGTAAGACCTGTGTTCATTTTCGGAGCACAAATTAAGATATTTTTTGTTAAAATCCGATGGCTCAGAAAGGCCTCCATTGGCTAAAGCCCATCTCACGACAGTGGTTCTACAATAAATGAAAACAGGGAAATGGAAAAATAGCTAATAAGACTGTGTGTGTGTGTGTGTGTGTGTGTGTGTGTGTGTGTGTGTGTGTGTGTGTGTGTGTGTGTGTGTGTGTGTGTGTGGAGGCAATCTGCAGTATGTAAGGCAATTTTTCATGCTCAACATTTCCAAGTAAACAGCCTGCATAATGAGAAAAGCTTTAAGCTTAAAATACATACATCAGAATTCACTGTCAGAACATCTTTCCTAAATTCCTCCGCCTCTGAAGCTTATTTCAGCAGACATTGTTACAGAAAAAGAGTTGATTGTGGTCTCTCTGGCATACCTTTTCAGCGCACACAGTCATTCTTCATGGCCAGATTGCTTCCATCTATCCCAACCAATTCTAGTCTAGCTGACTTCTAGCATTAGCATTCTACCCTTGCTACCAAAGCATGTAGCAATGCTTCAATCACAAAGCTCTCTGACAGCTCTAATAATGGATACCGAGGTTGATTTCCCCCTCTAGATAACTGATGAATAAGCATGTTAACCTATAGCCATATCAGGACCTTAAAAATGAACATTGCAGGTGAATTGAGAATTTTAAAAAGCAAGACAGAGAGATAAATAGTGCTGTATTATAATGATGGATGTTAGTGGAATACATGTCAAATAAGTTACCACTGACAACCGATTATCAAAAATATATCCGCTGTGTACTATAATATGTTATTTACTATATGGTTTTGACAGCATGATTTGTGTTTGCTACAGTTCACAAATTTATTGATATGTAAAATATGTTCAGAAATGTATGTATGTTACATTCTCATTTTAGTCTTGATGATGGATGTTATTTGCTCATCTGCAATAAGACTTTCCTATGTCAGCACAACATAAACCAACTCTATTTACATTCAAATTTTACAAAGCATGCAAATCGGCTATTTTAAAATGATTATCAGAAATGTACACTACATTTCAAAAATGTATCAATACTTTTATTCAAGAGCACATTAAATTAATTAAAACTGATTATAAAACGTGTTTTATAAGCATTCTTCATAAATGTTGTTCTTCAATAATTTTTATTCAAAGAACCATAATAAAAACAAAATTATCACAGTTTTCACCAAAATATCAAGCAGCACAACTGTTTTCGACACTGATAATGGTGAATAAATAAGAAATGTTTCTTGAGCACCAAATCAGCATTAGAATGGTTTTAGAAGGATCCTGTGACACTTAAGAATTCATTCTACTTTGCCATTGCAGAAATAAATTACATTAATATTTTTTTACATTAAATGTTTTTTTAACTGAAAATGCAGCCTTGCTGAGCATAAGAAACTTTTGTTAAAAACACTTAAACAGTAGTGTACTCAAATAAGATGTTTAAAATACATCCTTATATTAGAGGCGATGTTCTCTTTTGCAAACGTCTCATCCCTTTCTTGTCTTACATAATATCTCATCTTCAGCAGTGCCAAACTCTGCACCACAAAAAAAAACTATTCTCAAAAATGATGTATAGGCTACAGCAACAAGACTACAATACCGAAGAACAATAGTATACAAATCCACCACAACTCAGAGAAAAACAAGCACAGGCTAAAAAACGTCTCAGGTTACTCACGTAACATATGTTCTCTGAATAGGGAACGAGACGCTGCGTAATGACGCATATGGGGGTACGCCCATGGGCGTGCCGATTGTCTGAAGCCCTTATAGAATCACGCCAATTCATTGGCTGATGGCGCAGCGCCGCCCCTCTAGCTCATCACCTTTGAGTTATACTGGTGCGCGCGCCATCTTCTCCCCAGATTTCTCTGCCGAGCAAGACAGCTTGTCGGCAGTGCGGGGAGCTTGGCAGCGTGCGCAGCGTCTCGTTCCCTATTCAGAGAACATAGGTTACGTGAGTAACCTGAGACGTTCTCTATCATGGGTTCACTTCGACACTGCGTTATGACAAATATGGGGAACAGTATACCACACACGCCAAGCTAAAGCGCTGCAGCATCTGACACAAACGTCAGTTAGACCTGAACGGTTGGATTAAGCTGACAGAACATGCGAACCTGGAGCCATGTCAAGATCTAAACTATAAAATTTAACAAAAGTGTGCGGTGAGGACCATCCAGCCGCAACACAAATGTCCTCCAAGAGCGCCCCCTTGGAGAGTGCCTAAGAAGAGGCCACACCTCCAGAAGAGTGTGCTCTAATGCCCAGAGGGGAAGGAACTCTGCGCACCTCATAAGCTAAAAAGATAGCCTTCGTCACCCAATATGAAATACTCTGCTTCTATGCGGCAAGCCCACGGCGGCCGGCTCCGAAACACACCAGCAATTGGTTAGACTTCCTTCAACCACCTTGGGCACATAACCCAGCTAGGGTCTCAGAGAGACCTTAACTAGGCCGGGAGAAAAAACCCAAGCAAGCCTAGCTAACAGAGAGGGCTTGCAAATCCCCCAATCGCTTAAAGAAGTTAGAGCCTGAAGTCTGACTCTTAAAAGAGCAACTTTTAAGAGTCAGAACCTGCTCTGGAGCTGACTCCAATGGCTCAAAGGGAGCACTCGTCAAACCCTCCAGGACAATAGATAAGTTCCAAGCGGGTACACCAAGGGAGCGAACTGGCCTTAGGCGCTTGACCCCTCTCAAAAAGATGAGACTAAATGCTTCCCAAAGGGGTCTCATCCAACTCCCTGTGAGCGACGATAGCCATTACATACACTCTGAGAGTAGTAGCCACCGCTCCGGCTGCAAACATCTCCTGCAGAAACTCCAGAACTGAACCAATAGGGCAGTCGACTGGACTTCTACTGTGGGCCAAACACCATGCCTGAAAAACCTCCCACTTGGAAGAGTAAGCTTCCTCGCAGAAGGGGCTATGGCATTAGCGATGGTCTCCTGCACATCTGCTGGTAAACCGGCCCCTAAGACTGATGGCCCCTGATAGGCCACACCCACAGTTTCCAGATCTCGGGACAAGGATGTAAAATCCTGCCCTGGAGCTGTAAAGCAGATCCTTTCTGACCAGAATCTCCCATAAGGAGGGGAGTCCAGGAGGAGAGTCAGCTCCGAGAACCACATCTGGGATGGCCAGAACAGTGCCAACAGCAGAAGATTAGCCTCGCTCTCTCTCACTCTGCACAGGACCACCGGAATTAGCTTGATGGGCGGGAACGCATCGAGCTTCAACCTCTGCCAGGGGTGAGCGAACGCTATCCACTCCCAATGGCGCAGGAGGACTTAGAGAGAACCAAAGCGGGCATTGGGACGACTCCTTCGTAGCGAAGAGGTCCACCTCCGCTCTGCCGAACTGGTCCCAGATCTAGGCTACTGTGAGAGGATTTAACATCCATTCCCCTGACTTGAATTTCTGCCTTGAAAAGGAGTCTGCCGCGAGGTTCAGAACTCCGGGGATATGGACTGCCCTGAGGGACAGGAATTTGCCCTGGGCCCACAGGAGGAGACTGCGCGCATGCCTGTCCAGGGTGCGCGACCGAGAGCCCCCTTGGCGATTCACATGAGACACCACCGCCATGTTGTCTGTCCTGACAATGACATGGTGCCCTGTGAGGAAGGGGAGGAAATGCCGAAGGCCCAGGGAGAACGCTCTCAGCTCTAGGCAGTTAATGTGCCAGGCTTGAGTCTTCTCCGTCCAGATGCCGCACGCTGGACGGTCTTTTGAAAAACGCACCCCAACCGGGAGGGAGGCCCCCCTGCCGACACCTCTTTTGAGAAAAAGAGGGTCTCGCTACACTGATAGGGCTCGAAAGCAACCTTGTGACACCCTCAGAAGGCGGTAGGGGGATCCTGTAACTCAGATCCCCGCATGTTTCATCCACCAATGAAAGACCCTCATGTGGAGCAGCCCCAGAGGAAGGACCTGGGAGGCTGCAGCCATGAGGCCTAAAAGCCTGCGGCATGTCCCTACAGAAACATGATGGCCGGGCTTGAAGCGGGCCAGACATGTCCTGATACTGGAAATCCGGGCAGGGTCCAGATGGGCCTGCATGACACGGAATCCAGACAGACCCCTAAAAAGGCGGTCTGTTGGGATGGTAAGAACACACTCTTAACGGAGTTCACAGCCAGGCATGTCCTAATACTGGAAATCCGGGCAGGAGCCAGACGGGCCTGCATTGACATGGAATCCAGACAGACCCCTTATAAGGTGGTCTGTCGGGATGGTAAGGACACACTGTTAACGGAGTTCACTCTTAGGCCAGGGGAACGGATGTGACAAACCAAAGAGTCTCTGTGATCTTTCGCCATATCTCTGGACTGGGCCAATAAGAGCTAATCGTCCAGGTAGTTGAGTATGTGGATGTCCTGGAGCCTCAGCGGGACAAGAGCAGCATCCACACACTTAGTGAAAGTCCTTGGCGCCAGAGCAAACCGAAGGGTAGCACCCTACCCTGTATAGGAAAGCCTTCCCTCCGAAGGAAAACTGAGAAACTTCCTGTGTCGCTTAATGACCTGAATATGGAAACGCATCTTACAGGTCTATCGACACGAACCACTCCCCTGCACAAACCTGGGCAATGTTTTATAGACTACAGTGTCCACATCTTGAACCTCCCTCTAAGGAAGGAAAAGTTCAGACGTCGGAGGTCTAATATGGGCCGCAGACTGCTGTCCTTCTTGGAAACAGAGAAGTAACGGCTGAAAAATCCCCGCTCTACGTCCGTAGGTGGGACTTCCTCTATCGCTCCCTTAAGATCGGAGGACAGCTCCTCCTGTAGAACAGAAGCCTCTGGGGTGCTGTTTTACTGAAGTATGGAGGACCCCACTGAACGGGGGGGGGGGGGGGGGGGTTTCCATTCCCTGGTGTGGGAGTGGCAAAAGATTGAGCCGAGAGAAGAAACTCTAGTTCTCCTAGGCATGAACTGCCTGAAAACCACCGCTTCTCTGAACTTGTCAACCACTTTGTTGACAGTCCTAACCAAATAAATCCCCCTGAGAAATAGAGCACATCGAGGAGGAAAAACCTTCTCCTTGTCGCGAATCTCAGCGAGGTTTAACCAAAGATGGCGTACCCCCATATGCGTCATTACGCAGCGTCAAAGTGAACCTATGAAAGAGAACATTGAATCACATATTTAAAAATAAATACAAAAATTAAAAAACAAATATACATTATGAAATACATAACTCACAAACAAAAAGCACGCAGAAGTGAAACATTAAGCTAACGATGTGAATTACAGAATTAAACATCACAAAAAGCCATCAAGGGTCATTACAAGTCCATCAAATTGCTCTGCATATCTAAATGGGAATAATTTCAACCATAACAAAGTGAGTCGTAATGTAATAATTCACTGTGTAATTATTTTGAGCCAGTGAACAGAGCAGAAGAGATGCTCTCATATAGCCGGGGTCCAGTGAGACTGCGATCAGTACAACATTACACAAATATAAACACATTATCTCTCATTACAGACCTCAGACATTCTGACTTAATCACAAACACACACACAAACACACATAGTGGATTTAGCACAGCTTGTTGCCATGGAGTCATCAGGGATGGAGACTGAAAGGTGGAGAGAGTGCACAGACTGTAACAGACATAACAGGTGTGTTGCTTGTTTGTGTTGCACCGCTGTATGTATTCCGTTTTATCTGCTTGCATTATGCTCATTGGCCGTTGTCCTCGTTTCTCCTGAGCGGCAACACATGGTTCATGCTCTGTGAGTTTATCTGAGGAGACGGGGGTAATGTTGTCTCTGAGCCCAGGGGGCCACAGACTGACTTCTGTACACGTAGACCCACTTGATCTACAAGAGTCTTGATGACAAGTGTCCTTCTGGTCAAGGGCACTAATCAGGTCAATGTGATCAAAACACTCCGGACAGGACCACCATATCGGAAAATCGCAAGCAGAGAGTGGATGTCTGCCCAGTGTTTGTCCAACCCTTAAAACTACATCTGACATAAAGGCTCGTCGAAAGATCCCCGGTGCCCCAGAGACACAACATTCAAATGATAACAAATGACAGCTCATGATTTATTACAGTCATAAAACAGCAATAACATTATATGATTTTTGTATAATAAAAAATAACATTTAAAACTAAGTTTGAATCTTTGGTCTTGAGTTATGTTAAATTACATTACGAAACCAAGTAACAACATTATTTTCTAGTAGTTATAAGTCATTAGCATCTTAATTTTTAGCACTTAATTAGCATCAGCATCTTAATTTTTTAACACTTTGGGATTGTTTTTAACTATGAAAAGGGCTTTACAAATAAAATATATTATTATTATTATTATTATTATTATTATTAATTATAACATCTTTCAGCACTGCATTGAGGAATGAGGGGACCATAATATGAGTACATCTTTATTTTAGACCTCAGGAAAGGCTCCTACACTTTCCCTATATCACTTATGGAGCAGACCAACTATGTGTCCAACTACACAGGCTAATCTACTAATTACTGACCCGTTAGGACTCACATGGGGCTGATTAAAAGGAGCTGTTGGTTTGTCTTTTCTGCTCACAGACAGACTAAGCCAGCCACTGACTTCCTCCGGAATGGGACCATGAATCTTATCTGAGTACTGACCTGGTTCATATTGATATTTTCTGTGGCACAAGAGTGCCCGTATCCAATTAATGAAGGTTTCCACCTGGCCCACATCATCCATTGTAAGCACAACTAACCCATGCCTGAATAAGTCTGAATATTTTCCAATATAGCATGCAAAAATCAATAGGCAACATCAAGGTTGTATGTCTAAATACCCTGTATTAATGACACTAACTAAACTTCCAGTAAGAATTTTATTTTAAAGAAACTATTATATATTTTTTAGCAAGGAAAATTTAAATTGAACAAAACAGAATGTAGCCTACATTTTATCATTTTACAAAATATTTAAATGTCAAAAAAAATGCTTTTCTATTTCCTTTTTTGACTTTTATTCAAATAATCCTGGAAAAAAATCCACAGAAATTTAACAAGTAGGCTACAACTGTTTTCTATATGGTTTTGGTTATTATTGATATAATCTGCAACACCGTATAGGGAGCAGTGAACACTTTGTAGGGTCCGGACCCTGTCGAATGGAATGCAGATTTAGGAAGGGTCCATGAGAACACTAACTACACACACACACACACACACACACACACACACACACACACACACACACACACACACACACACACACACACACACACACACACACACACACACACACACACACACACACACACACACACACACACACACACACACACACAAACACACACACACACACACAAAACTAGACCTAAACATGAAGTTTGGAAGCCAGTTGTTTTTTAGGACTATGCTACTTAAGTCTTTAAAAGTGAAATGTTGTTTAAAATGATGGTATAATTTAGGTGTGGGCACTTATAGTCGAATATTTGATCTGTAATTAATATTCAAAAACTAAAAATAGCCTAATATTCGAATATTACTGCGTTAATTTGCTGTGAATCCATCCCTGCATCTCAATCAACTCCCTAGTTCACTAGTCAGGGCACTGATTAGGACATAAGTCAATGGGCTGACTCCCTGATCAGTGCCCTGACAACTGAACTAGGGAGCAGATTGAGATGCACCCCATGACAAATACCCATATACCTTTAAATCTTAGCCTAGAAATCTAGATGCACCCTAGCAGCAGCAAATTTAATCTGCCCGCAATAGGGCTGGGACAACGCATCGACGTCATCGATGACGTCGACGCAAAAAATACGTCGACGCAAAATATGCGCGTCGATTCATCAGACTCAAAATAAAGATGGCGGCGCCGGAGAGTAGTAGCAACCAGATATACATAATAAAGTAGCAACACGAGTGGCTCCTCAGACTTTCAGAAGTGCAAGGCTTGCGGGTTGGCCACAGTCTATGGGGATGGCGCGCGGTGCGCACAGAGCATCACAGGCATGCGCGTCTGTGTTAAGAGCGCTTGCTCCGTGCGCGCACGCGTTTTGTTGTCACGGCTACATAAACACATTTCTGCACACAGGAAGACAGATGTTTTGGTAATATTTTATGTATTTTAATCACAAAAACAAACGTTTGTATCAAGTGAAAGCATCGGGCACATTGCCTACCTACATAAGCTGTTTTAAATTTAAAATGTTCAATGTCTAATCGCGCTGATGCGACCGAGGGTATCCATCCTCTAAGTGAGCAGTTTCATCCCAGGACTATTCCGGTTTTAAACGGAATATTGGCGCCCATAATGCACTCTACATATAACTGTTTTCACTGTCATGCCGTGGATGCGCGTGCCGTTTCTGTTGTGGGTCAGCCACGGGGGTGCGTGGCGTTTTCTCTGGACACTAGAAGCGTGTCTGACGCGGCACTGCTGCTGCTATTGATGCGGAGGGAAGCCCTATTCCTAATGTTAAACATAAATAGCCTACTGATACAGCAAAGACAACGTCGGCAGTAGCCACATATCTATGGTATTGACGGCAAAATAGGCTACAGAATATTTCGTTCTGTATTGACAGTTGCAATCTTTCAAAATCGATAATTGACGTTTTTTATTATTACAATTAGGCCTATATCTGCATTTATGTAAACCTACAGACTTTCAAACAGGAAAATGTAATTTAA
Source organism: Pseudorasbora parva (assembly GCF_024679245.1). Taxonomy (NCBI): domain Eukaryota; kingdom Metazoa; phylum Chordata; class Actinopteri; order Cypriniformes; family Gobionidae; genus Pseudorasbora; species Pseudorasbora parva. The sequence continues at coordinate 37,993,345 of NC_090172.1, forward strand.
TAATATGTATTCGTGTCAAAATGATATATAAACATCTTTTCCTATTCTATTTTGCCTGGAGACGCTCCCAACACACGTGAAAAATAGGCGCTCTTCTATTTCTAGCATGCACGCGTTTTCCGCGCGTCACAGGCAGTGTGTAAACTCCAACCTGTTAACATGGGAGCCAAAACAAAAACGGACACGCCACGTAGCCGAGACGCTCACGCTTGTGTGTGTAGCCTACTTTATGTATTCAAGGTTTTATTGAATGCATTGCTCTTGTATAGTCTTACTTTGGAATTTTAAGAGCAATAAACATATATTGCAATGTTAAGGAATTCGTTTTTTCATTCAGATAATTAAATCAACATGTATAAATTGCTATTAGGCAATTAATGGGGAGATAATCGGTAATCGAATCGAATCGTAACCGAATCGGACAGGAAAAATTAATCGGTAGATTAATCGATGCACCGAAAAAATAATCGCTAGATTAATCGTTTAAAAAATAATCGTTTATCCCAGCCCTAGTCCGCAAGTGTCGTCTAGCAACTCTCAATACCCTTCTGAGCTGTAATCGCCCAACTCTTGCCGGGCCAATCACATCGTGTATAGAGTCGGTGGGCGGGGCCATAATGACGACAGCCGAGTTGCGTTTGCGTGCTTCTAGTAAACACAGAAACTGTCGAACGGCGGTCTTTCGAATCAGCTTTGACTGCGATTCTGGAAGACTTGGAGTTAAGCTTTTCTCTGAGAAAAGAACAAAGAACGGCACTGAAGTCATTCTTAAAAAGGGAAGATGTGTTCGGAGTTTTGCCAAACGGATACGGCAAATGTTTAATCTATCAAGGAGCTCTGTTTCACCTTCGTTGCTCTGGTTGGTGTAGCGCTATCCTATCGCGTGCAGAGGGAATTTGAAAAACAACCGTTTATCCCGCCCCTTGGATTGAGCCCTGTCTATGGTGATTTTCCAGACCAAACATCTTGATGTGGGTCTGGCTTGTCAGGCTAGGAGGCAATGGTGTTGGGGACTCACAGTATGTGATGTACTGAACTCTTATTATTTCACCATGGCAAGGTTAATTAAAAATTTTTCATTTCAGGGCACCTTTAATGCTCAATGCAGATTCAGTGTGAAATGACAATTAAATGAATTTATTTTAATTGCATTAACATTTAAGCTTCTTATTTAATGTATTTTTATTATAATTCTTTAAAATGTAAATATAATATTGTATATTAGGCTGTATAACTGAAACAAATGTGGGTTAATAAAAATTATATTATTAACTTTATTATATAAAATACATTTAAATACATTTTAAAGGAGAACTCTGGAGCATGTCATATAACATAACCTATTTAAACAAGGGGAGCACGTTCAGATGATTAAACCTAATTGACCGCTTAAACTCCGGGACCATTTTTTGGGATTTCTGCCTGGATTTGGCCTACCCAAATTGAAAAGCTTCCCATACACACATACAGTGGTCTAAGTTCAGGAAACACTTTGAAGTTACATACAACACTGCTAAAAGTGATAAACATGTAAGTATATGTTGTCTAAGCTGTAATAATTTCCCAAAAAAGTAGGCTTTTTTATTATTATTATTATTATTACTTTTTTTTTTAATAAATTCATTTTTGAAAGTGTGTAACTCGGGCCCTGTGAGCTCTAGGACCCTGCACCCTACAGTTTGGGCTATTTCCACTAAATTCCAGAAAATGGTGGAAAAAAAGAGGTTTGTCTGTGTCATTTCGTATGCAAGATTTATTCAAATGGGTCTGAAGGGATGACCCCCCCCCCCTTCCCCCCTTTTCCCCCTCCCTGCTACCCCCTTCCACCACCTCCTCCCACCACTATATACAGTGATATAAATGCAATATCCCAGTGTCATTAAATTAATCATATATGCTGGAAACAGCCCAAACTGTCTGCAGGGTGCTAGAGCACACATGGCCTGAGTTACACACTTTCAATAATGAATTTATAAAAATAAAAAAAATAAAAATAAACACCTAATTTTTTGGGGGGTTATAACAGCTTAGACAACCTCTACTTACATAGTTATTACTTTTAGCAGTGTTTTATGTAACTTCAAAGGGTTTCCTGTAAAATGACACCAACATTTTGAACCTAGACCACTATATGTGTGTATGGGAGGCTTTTCAATTTGGGTAGGCCAAATCCAGGCGGAAATGGCACCAGAGTAATTTAATGTAAATGCACTACTTTGTATAAAAAAAGTCCATAGCTCACATAGCTCCTCCACAGACATTTAAAATTGAAGGTATATACATGACGATGTCATTCTGGACCCTATACAGGATCCACAGAGTTAAAGTGGCTAAACACAAGTGGAGCACATCAAGCTAATCAATCTAATCAATGATAAGAGGTGTACATATACAACAGATTTACATGCTCTCGTTGACCATTTTTATTTTAGCATCCTTCTACCACTTTCCTCCTCACTTTAATTTAATAAACTGTCAACACAATCCATAATACATTACAGTCTAGTTCTAGGGTATCTTTATCACAGGGGGGATACTCTGGGTTCGGGCAAAAATTCTGAGCCCGGAGCCCTCCCCTGGACAGCACACCAAATACGCATTATCTTTACTCTATTTAATTTGATGTAAGTGTGAACTCGTGAAATGCAATTAAAATGTCTGTCCAACATGAACAGGGCGCTTACATGACAGCGAGATGCGTTTAGCCATTTAGCCATTGTTTAAATTCACCTAAATAGTGTTTTAGACAGCTAGCTGTAGTCTCGCACTGAAGTCCCGTGAGAACTCAGTTGTAGCCGGAAAAAAAGGCTGAAATTAGTACCAAGCTAAATTGTACTGTTACCATGACAACCCTAAGCCCAAGTACACTGTAGAAACCATTGATACCACTTAAAGGGTTAGTTCACACAAAAATGAAAATTATTTCATTAATTACTCACCTTCATGTCGTTGGACACCCGTAAGACCTTCGTTCATCTTCAGAACACAAATGAAGATATTTTTGTTGAAAGCTGATGGCTGAGAAAGGCTTCAAAAAGGCCTCCATAGGCATTCAGTGCATTCCCACTGACCCACTCACAAGACCCATAAAGGCACTAAAGACATCGATACAAAGTCCATCTCACTATAGTGGCTGTACAATAATTTTACAATGTGACAAAAATTGTTTTTGTGCAAAAAAAATCGAAATAATGACTTTATCCGCCAAGATATTGTCTTCCGTGTAGGTCTCGGACGTGAACTAAGCTGGAACTCACGCGATAGCGGCGCTCCTCCTCTTCCGGGTCATGTATTTGAACGGTGGAGCTGCATCATATTCCCACGCATGTGTCGAGTTCACATCAATATCTTGGTGGATAAAGTCGTTATTTAGATTTTTGTGCGCACAATAACTATTTTCGTCGCATTGTAAAATTATTGTACAGCCACTATAGTGAGATGGACTTTGTATCGATGTCTTTAGTGCCTTTATGGGTCTTGTGAGTGGGTCAGAGAAGAGAACAGTGAAAGTCAGTTCCCATCTAAAAGCTCCCATTTTTTTTCTTTTCTTTTTTTCGTATATTAATACAAGACAGAATAATATTATTAACCTTTCACTACACTGCTCAGCCACACGTCAAGAGGTTTTGATGTGTATGCGCGCACAATCACATGTGATGACATTATCCCATCGTTCTCGATTTGTCTCCTTCATGTGACACAGCCTACAGTAGGCTACACATTAACATAACATTCAGTCACTGTATGTGTGGGAGTGTGTGTGTGTGTTTGGTCGAGCAATGTGGCGGAAATATCATCCTATCGGGTCAGAAAACAAGAAGATTAATATTGAATAGTTTAATTGAAATATGTGCATGCACATCAATCTACTAAAAAGAGTCTACTGAAGAGTCTCTTGGGTGCTGAAAGAGCCGGCTACTGAGCTGAGCCAAATGATCCGGTTCCCTAAAAAGAGCCCTCACATGGGTTTAAAGGGTATGTTCACCCCAAAATAAAAATTCTGTCATTAATTACTCACCCTTGTGTTGTTTGACACCCGTAAGACCTGTGTTCATTTTCGGAGCACAAATTAAGATATTTTTTGTTAAAATCCGATGGCTCAGAAAGGCCTCCATTGGCTAAAGCCCATCTCACGACAGTGGTTCTACAATAAATGAAAACAGGGAAATGGAAAAATAGCTAATAAGACTGTGTGTGTGTGTGTGTGTGTGTGTGTGTGTGTGTGTGTGTGTGTGTGTGTGTGTGTGTGTGTGTGTGTGTGTGTGTGTGTGTGTGTGTGTGTGTGTGTGTGTGTGTGGAGGCAATCTGCAGTATGTAAGGCAATTTTTCATGCTCAACATTTCCAAGTAAACAGCCTGCATAATGAGAAAAGCTTTAAGCTTAAAATACATACATCAGAATTCACTGTCAGAACATCTTTCCTAAATTCCTCCGCCTCTGAAGCTTATTTCAGCAGACATTGTTACAGAAAAAGAGTTGATTGTGGTCTCTCTGGCATACCTTTTCAGCGCACACAGTCATTCTTCATGGCCAGATTGCTTCCATCTATCCCAACCAATTCTAGTCTAGCTGACTTCTAGCATTAGCATTCTACCCTTGCTACCAAAGCATGTAGCAATGCTTCAATCACAAAGCTCTCTGACAGCTCTAATAATGGATACCGAGGTTGATTTCCCCCTCTAGATAACTGATGAATAAGCATGTTAACCTATAGCCATATCAGGACCTTAAAAATGAACATTGCAGGTGAATTGAGAATTTTAAAAAGCAAGACAGAGAGATAAATAGTGCTGTATTATAATGATGGATGTTAGTGGAATACATGTCAAATAAGTTACCACTGACAACCGATTATCAAAAATATATCCGCTGTGTACTATAATATGTTATTTACTATATGGTTTTGACAGCATGATTTGTGTTTGCTACAGTTCACAAATTTATTGATATGTAAAATATGTTCAGAAATGTATGTATGTTACATTCTCATTTTAGTCTTGATGATGGATGTTATTTGCTCATCTGCAATAAGACTTTCCTATGTCAGCACAACATAAACCAACTCTATTTACATTCAAATTTTACAAAGCATGCAAATCGGCTATTTTAAAATGATTATCAGAAATGTACACTACATTTCAAAAATGTATCAATACTTTTATTCAAGAGCACATTAAATTAATTAAAACTGATTATAAAACGTGTTTTATAAGCATTCTTCATAAATGTTGTTCTTCAATAATTTTTATTCAAAGAACCATAATAAAAACAAAATTATCACAGTTTTCACCAAAATATCAAGCAGCACAACTGTTTTCGACACTGATAATGGTGAATAAATAAGAAATGTTTCTTGAGCACCAAATCAGCATTAGAATGGTTTTAGAAGGATCCTGTGACACTTAAGAATTCATTCTACTTTGCCATTGCAGAAATAAATTACATTAATATTTTTTTACATTAAATGTTTTTTTAACTGAAAATGCAGCCTTGCTGAGCATAAGAAACTTTTGTTAAAAACACTTAAACAGTAGTGTACTCAAATAAGATGTTTAAAATACATCCTTATATTAGAGGCGATGTTCTCTTTTGCAAACGTCTCATCCCTTTCTTGTCTTACATAATATCTCATCTTCAGCAGTGCCAAACTCTGCACCACAAAAAAAAACTATTCTCAAAAATGATGTATAGGCTACAGCAACAAGACTACAATACCGAAGAACAATAGTATACAAATCCACCACAACTCAGAGAAAAACAAGCACAGGCTAAAAAACGTCTCAGGTTACTCACGTAACATATGTTCTCTGAATAGGGAACGAGACGCTGCGTAATGACGCATATGGGGGTACGCCCATGGGCGTGCCGATTGTCTGAAGCCCTTATAGAATCACGCCAATTCATTGGCTGATGGCGCAGCGCCGCCCCTCTAGCTCATCACCTTTGAGTTATACTGGTGCGCGCGCCATCTTCTCCCCAGATTTCTCTGCCGAGCAAGACAGCTTGTCGGCAGTGCGGGGAGCTTGGCAGCGTGCGCAGCGTCTCGTTCCCTATTCAGAGAACATAGGTTACGTGAGTAACCTGAGACGTTCTCTATCATGGGTTCACTTCGACACTGCGTTATGACAAATATGGGGAACAGTATACCACACACGCCAAGCTAAAGCGCTGCAGCATCTGACACAAACGTCAGTTAGACCTGAACGGTTGGATTAAGCTGACAGAACATGCGAACCTGGAGCCATGTCAAGATCTAAACTATAAAATTTAACAAAAGTGTGCGGTGAGGACCATCCAGCCGCAACACAAATGTCCTCCAAGAGCGCCCCCTTGGAGAGTGCCTAAGAAGAGGCCACACCTCCAGAAGAGTGTGCTCTAATGCCCAGAGGGGAAGGAACTCTGCGCACCTCATAAGCTAAAAAGATAGCCTTCGTCACCCAATATGAAATACTCTGCTTCTATGCGGCAAGCCCACGGCGGCCGGCTCCGAAACACACCAGCAATTGGTTAGACTTCCTTCAACCACCTTGGGCACATAACCCAGCTAGGGTCTCAGAGAGACCTTAACTAGGCCGGGAGAAAAAACCCAAGCAAGCCTAGCTAACAGAGAGGGCTTGCAAATCCCCCAATCGCTTAAAGAAGTTAGAGCCTGAAGTCTGACTCTTAAAAGAGCAACTTTTAAGAGTCAGAACCTGCTCTGGAGCTGACTCCAATGGCTCAAAGGGAGCACTCGTCAAACCCTCCAGGACAATAGATAAGTTCCAAGCGGGTACACCAAGGGAGCGAACTGGCCTTAGGCGCTTGACCCCTCTCAAAAAGATGAGACTAAATGCTTCCCAAAGGGGTCTCATCCAACTCCCTGTGAGCGACGATAGCCATTACATACACTCTGAGAGTAGTAGCCACCGCTCCGGCTGCAAACATCTCCTGCAGAAACTCCAGAACTGAACCAATAGGGCAGTCGACTGGACTTCTACTGTGGGCCAAACACCATGCCTGAAAAACCTCCCACTTGGAAGAGTAAGCTTCCTCGCAGAAGGGGCTATGGCATTAGCGATGGTCTCCTGCACATCTGCTGGTAAACCGGCCCCTAAGACTGATGGCCCCTGATAGGCCACACCCACAGTTTCCAGATCTCGGGACAAGGATGTAAAATCCTGCCCTGGAGCTGTAAAGCAGATCCTTTCTGACCAGAATCTCCCATAAGGAGGGGAGTCCAGGAGGAGAGTCAGCTCCGAGAACCACATCTGGGATGGCCAGAACAGTGCCAACAGCAGAAGATTAGCCTCGCTCTCTCTCACTCTGCACAGGACCACCGGAATTAGCTTGATGGGCGGGAACGCATCGAGCTTCAACCTCTGCCAGGGGTGAGCGAACGCTATCCACTCCCAATGGCGCAGGAGGACTTAGAGAGAACCAAAGCGGGCATTGGGACGACTCCTTCGTAGCGAAGAGGTCCACCTCCGCTCTGCCGAACTGGTCCCAGATCTAGGCTACTGTGAGAGGATTTAACATCCATTCCCCTGACTTGAATTTCTGCCTTGAAAAGGAGTCTGCCGCGAGGTTCAGAACTCCGGGGATATGGACTGCCCTGAGGGACAGGAATTTGCCCTGGGCCCACAGGAGGAGACTGCGCGCATGCCTGTCCAGGGTGCGCGACCGAGAGCCCCCTTGGCGATTCACATGAGACACCACCGCCATGTTGTCTGTCCTGACAATGACATGGTGCCCTGTGAGGAAGGGGAGGAAATGCCGAAGGCCCAGGGAGAACGCTCTCAGCTCTAGGCAGTTAATGTGCCAGGCTTGAGTCTTCTCCGTCCAGATGCCGCACGCTGGACGGTCTTTTGAAAAACGCACCCCAACCGGGAGGGAGGCCCCCCTGCCGACACCTCTTTTGAGAAAAAGAGGGTCTCGCTACACTGATAGGGCTCGAAAGCAACCTTGTGACACCCTCAGAAGGCGGTAGGGGGATCCTGTAACTCAGATCCCCGCATGTTTCATCCACCAATGAAAGACCCTCATGTGGAGCAGCCCCAGAGGAAGGACCTGGGAGGCTGCAGCCATGAGGCCTAAAAGCCTGCGGCATGTCCCTACAGAAACATGATGGCCGGGCTTGAAGCGGGCCAGACATGTCCTGATACTGGAAATCCGGGCAGGGTCCAGATGGGCCTGCATGACACGGAATCCAGACAGACCCCTAAAAAGGCGGTCTGTTGGGATGGTAAGAACACACTCTTAACGGAGTTCACAGCCAGGCATGTCCTAATACTGGAAATCCGGGCAGGAGCCAGACGGGCCTGCATTGACATGGAATCCAGACAGACCCCTTATAAGGTGGTCTGTCGGGATGGTTATGTAAGTATATGTTGTCTAAGCTGTAATAATTTCCCAAAAAAGTAGGCTTTTTTATTATTATTATTATTATTACTTTTTTTTTAATAAATTCATTTTTGAAAGTGTGTAACTCGGGCCCTGTGAGCTCTAGGACCCTGCACCCTACAGTTTGGGCTATTTCCACTAAATTCCAGAAAATGGTGGAAAAAAAGAGGTTTGTCTGTGTCATTTCGTATGCAAGATTTATTCAAATGGGTCTGAAGGGATGACCCCCCCCCCCCCTTCCCCCCTTTTCCCCCTCCCTGCTACCCCCTTCCACCACCTCCTCCCACCACTATATACAGTGATATAAATGCAATATCCCAGTGTCATTAAATTAATCATATATGCTGGAAACAGCCCAAACTGTCTGCAGGGTGCTAGAGCACACATGGCCTGAGTTACACACTTTCAATAATGAATTTATAAAAATAAAAAAAATAAAAATAAACACCTAATTTTTTGGGGGGTTATAACAGCTTAGACAACCTCTACTTACATAGTTATTACTTTTAGCAGTGTTTTATGTAACTTCAAAGGGTTTCCTGTAAAATGACACCAACATTTTGAACCTAGACCACTATATGTGTGTATGGGAGGCTTTTCAATTTGGGTAGGCCAAATCCAGGCGGAAATGGCACCAGAGTAATTTAATGTAAATGCACTACTTTGTATAAAAAAAGTCCATAGCTCACATAGCTCCTCCACAGACATTTAAAATTGAAGGTATATACATGACGATGTCATTCTGGACCCTATACAGGATCCACAGAGTTAAAGTGGCTAAACACAAGTGGAGCACATCAAGCTAATCAATCTAATCAATGATAAGAGGTGTACATATACAACAGATTTACATGCTCTCGTTGACCATTTTTATTTTAGCATCCTTCTACCACTTTCCTCCTCACTTTAATTTAATAAACTGTCAACACAATCCATAATACATTACAGTCTAGTTCTAGGGTATCTTTATCACAGGGGGGATACTCTGGGTTCGGGCAAAAATTCTGAGCCCGGAGCCCTCCCCTGGACAGCACACCAAATACGCATTATCTTTACTCTATTTAATTTGATGTAAGTGTGAACTCGTGAAATGCAATTAAAATGTCTGTCCAACATGAACAGGGCGCTTACATGACAGCGAGATGCGTTTAGCCATTTAGCCATTGTTTAAATTCACCTAAATAGTGTTTTAGACAGCTAGCTGTAGTCTCGCACTGAAGTCCCGTGAGAACTCAGTTGTAGCCGGAAAAAAAGGCTGAAATTAGTACCAAGCTAAATTGTACTGTTACCATGACAACCCTAAGCCCAAGTACACTGTAGAAACCATTGATACCACTTAAAGGGTTAGTTCACACAAAAATGAAAATTATTTCATTAATTACTCACCTTCATGTCGTTGGACACCCGTAAGACCTTCGTTCATCTTCAGAACACAAATGAAGATATTTTTGTTGAAAGCTGATGGCTGAGAAAGGCTTCAAAAAGGCCTCCATAGGCATTCAGTGCATTCCCACTGACCCACTCACAAGACCCATAAAGGCACTAAAGACATCGATACAAAGTCCATCTCACTATAGTGGCTGTACAATAATTTTACAATGTGACAAAAATTGTTTTTGTGCAAAAAAAATCGAAATAATGACTTTATCCGCCAAGATATTGTCTTCCGTGTAGGTCTCGGACGTGAACTAAGCTGGAACTCACGCGATAGCGGCGCTCCTCCTCTTCCGGGTCATGTATTTGAACGGTGGAGCTGCATCATATTCCCACGCATGTGTCGAGTTCACATCAATATCTTGGTGGATAAAGTCGTTATTTAGATTTTTGTGCGCACAATAACTATTTTCGTCGCATTGTAAAATTATTGTACAGCCACTATAGTGAGATGGACTTTGTATCGATGTCTTTAGTGCCTTTATGGGTCTTGTGAGTGGGTCAGTGGGAATATACTGAATGCCTATGGAGGCCTTTTTGAAGCCTTACTCAGCAATCAGCTTTCAACAAAAATATCTTAATTTGTTTTCCAAAGATGAACGAAGGTCTCACTGGGTGTCCAATGACATGAGGGTGAGTAATTAATGAAATCATTTTAATTTTTGGGTGAACTAACCCTTTAAAGATGCAGTCTATAAGTTTTACACCTTTTCATCTCTGTTTGAAACCTGCAATTAGGGCTGGGCATTAAAACGGTAAAAATTATCACAATATAATTTGATAAAATGATAACAACAGTTCGATAAATTCTCCATATAATGCTTACGCACTATGTGTAATGTTGCGCATGCGTATTGCAGACCAGGCTTCTGGGTGCTGCACGCGGTGTTGTTTACAGTCAGTTGCTGACAGGCTTGGAGCATCGGAGTGAAGTGGAGCGAGACAAATGAGAGAGAGAGTAAAGAAAATTCAGTGCTCACGACCAGCTCGGAGGACACAGATATCATTGACAAGTTAGTTCGCTCAACTTCAGTGGTTTGGAGATATTTTGGCGATCCCATCCGACATAAAACAGAGCGACGTGCATGGACTGCTTATCATAGGTTCACCATACGGAAGTTATCGTGCTTCTTCGAAGTTCTTCCATATAACATTGAGCCCAACAGAGCAGTAAATCTACATTGACTACATTCATGCACAGGCTTATTACCTTGTTAGTTGTAGTGGGTGACTTACAACAAGCTAACGTTACCAAACTATAATCACTTAAACATTGGACATTGGACCAATCCACTGTGAGGCAAGAGAGGGGGGACTCAAAATGTTTCTCAACTTAAAACAATTTTTTTTGCCCGTTTGCATTTTTAGTGTTTTACTACTTACACAATTAAGTATATATAATGATATTTAAAAAAATGCTGACCACAGTTAAGATTTTAATAAATAAATCTACCTTAGTTTTAATAAATTGTTCACCTGTTTGTGTGTTTATCATGTTTTGACAATAAAGGATAGTTTAAAACCACAGGTAACTGTCTGTTTTCTACATCTTTCACTCAGGAGCACAAATATGCTTTTAAACTTTAAAGAAATAAAGATTTTACATTTATCATGATATTTATCGATATCAACTGATATGAAAAATTATATTGTGATCTTTTTTTTTTGGGACATATCGTCCAGCCCTACCTGCAATTGCAGTTATTTGCGGAGTTATCATCTGTACACGTGTTGTGCGTTGGTACAACTCCACAGAGCGGATAAATCTAATGTCATCTGAACACATAAGAAACATGTCTGCCAATATTGGGAGCAACATATTACAATAAATTGCGCTACCAGTGGTGATTAAATCTAACATTCACTGCAAATTATTATTATTATTTGTTTGTTAATGTTAACAGCATTAGCATTGTGTGAATATGAGTATTTAGTGTGTATTAGCTTTATCTGTAGATTTCAGTTTCCATAGTCTTGCTTTTGACTACGGGTGAATCTCCAGTTGTCACTGGTGTCATTTTGGCCTTTCTAGCGTACAGTCCGCCATCAAAATGATACGTTGAATTATTCCAGCTGCTGTGAGAAAAGGCTATAAATGATCCGCTGAAGAACATGCCCCTCACATGCGTTACTACTACTACTAGCCGGACTCTTTCTTTATGTATACAGACGTGAAGTGGTGACACAAAGACATGCTTGAATTTCCGGTGGAAATCCACCATACCACTCTAATTATAACAACACATTATTACAAGCTTACCATTGTGAATGGGGATAATGTAAAGAGATAGTGGTAACACTTTATAAAACGGGTGCACTATATCTATTAATCATGTATAATTTTCATTATTTGCTGATGCAGTAATCATTAATAAATGGGTTAGTTCACTGGAGAGTGTCTATTCTAAACAAAGGCGTATTTTGATGACGCCAAGTCTGAGCGCAGTATCTTGGGACATGTGGTCTTCACCTCACAGCTGGTGGAAAATAGGACTCGGGCAGAAATCATGTTCATGGATGCGGTTATTAACGTTACTTTAGTGCAAAGCAGAGCAGGACCGAGTGTTGTGGAGCTGAGCACGGCCGCTGGAGCGATTGTTATACAAACACATGGCTCACGAGTACCAGGACAGGTTATTATGACGGGATGGTCGCCGGGCGCGTGCACTTCCGCTTTTTCCGGTCATGATTATACGGTAAAGCAGCTCTGTTTATCATATTAGATACATTTAAGTTTGTTTAAAATTATGTTATGACGTTACTCTGTGCGTTCGCTCGGCGCTACACTGCTAAGAAAAAAGCGCTTCTGCAGAATAAAACCGAGGATAATGCAGATATGACGCGATTGACAGACAACTCGCTCAAACGCTATGCTGACGTCCCGGGTCCTTGGTTAAAATAGCTATTTTCTCACAATTTACAAATAGTTGGAAACATTTGGGATATTGTAAGTTCTCAACTGAACAAAATATATAACACCGGCCTAGTGGTATTTGGATATTTTACTGCAAAAATACTACATAGTGCACCTTTAATTTAGGGTTGCAACGGTATACCGGTATGGCGGTTTATCGCAATATTGACATGTAGGATTATCATATCGTGAGCATTTGCTTATACACGGTTTTGGGGGGGAAAATTAAAGCAGATCTCACCTGCGCTACTGTGTACTGTGCATATGAAACTTCATTACACGTCACTGCTTAGACACCACTCATATGCATGTACAGCTGAGAAAATGTCAGAGCCAGAGGCTATAAATTCTAATCTCTATCCCCTGACAGCCTGATCTCATGAAAATGCGTATAAATAGTACGAGTGTGCAATCTTGTGGAATGTATAGAGTAAAATGAGTTTTGATGTGCATATGGTACACGTTTTTTTGCGTGCATATGATACGCACTTTATGGCGTATTATACGTGCGTCTCAATCAGATGCCTAGTTGCACCAGTCTCATGCACACATCAAGTTACAATAACAACAACACAGGGAATGCTGCCAAAATGTCAGTTTTGTTAAGTTTTCTCATGATAGGAGTCTTAAAATAGTCAAATAACGTCTTAAATGAACGTGAGAAAATGAGAAGCACATGACTGCGTGTGAAATCCGTGTCAGGTTCTGCAGCGGCCGATTTTAAAGTGACCAGCACTGATGAACAAAGAAATAACGTGAACAAAGAAAAGATGATTAATCTATATTTAATGTATTATTTATGCAATTAAGAAAGCTTTGATAACTATTACATTTCTGCATATGTCTAACAGGGAAGGCCACTGGTAAATATAATTATATATATAATGAGTTTATTTAAAGATTGTTTTAAAGGCACAATATGTAATGTTTCAGCATTAAAAATATAAAAGATCACTATATCTATGTTATATATTTTTTAAAGTTGTGTGTTTACATTATCCCGACAGTTCCAATTAACTTCTAAATCCAGAGAAATTAATATTTTAATTTCGAAGACACGGACCGTGTCTTTATTTCCGTTATGTCGCCCGTCTTTCACGTCATATCCACGTTTGCGTCTTGCTTCCTACGGAACTCGGCGTAACCGCCAAACTCAAAGAGGAACACTGACAGTATAAGGGGAACACCCGTATAAAAAAGTCTGTATGATAATGGATCATGACTACTCTTTGCCTGTACGTTTTGCCAGCTCAATAAAGCGCAAACGTACGGGTGAAAAAAAATGACCCGAGAAGATTTTGGGACAGTAGAAGAAGCAAGAGACGTGTAAACCTTGGAGAAGCCTTTGAAAGATGGCGAAATCTTCGTGACAAGCTCGGACTGCAGAGAGATGCTGATCTCGCTTGCGTTTTAATAAACAGGTCATTTAAGTAACCATTCAGCTAACATAATAATCATATAATCATAACATGCTGTATGTTTGCATATTGCATAGCGATCTTGACCACATTGAGATGCGTTTAGCTGAATACGTATACATTTTGTATTGCATCGGCTTTTCAAACAGGCGGATTCTGTGTTTTTGGAGACTGAAACTGAGACTTTTTAAAACTGATAGTATATTTCTATCCGTATATTTGGTGACACGATGATGTCATGTGTAAAACGCAGATGGACTAGCTATTATTGGTTTTATATGTAGCTGGAGAAAGTAACGTTAGCTTCATAAGGTAATATGCCACAAGGTGACCGTCACTTTTATTATATGTTAATACTAGCTACATATAATATCGATTTAATAATGATCTACTTATTCATATATCTCTGAGTTCCAAAAATAAATGTTTATTAGAATGATTGATGAACGTGGGGAGCGACACAGCGCGTGTTCCAATGAACAACGTATTGCTGGTGCTGGTTCTCTCATTTACTATGTTTTATGTTGGTAATGATAAACTAAATTGAAATTTATTTCCTTATTGAACAGTTGATATACAGAATGTTCGACAATCGCGGATGCCATGTCAACATATCTATAATTTGAGTAACTCAAATTATGATGCGCGGTTAATGTCAACATAGCCTACCAACTTATAGGTATGTTGACATAGCGACCGCCCGCACAACATTCTGTCTCGCACATTAGCTAACGTTACTGATAAGTTTGTTAAGTAACGGTAGCTCGCTGCTATTTCATTAGATTGACATTATACAAAGTGAAAAGCCGTAACTAAACTTAACAATAATAGAGATGTAATATAACAATTACCTTGTCAGTGAACATGTTTTCTGCTGGAGATGCCAGATTCGCTGGTTGACAGTGACAATGACAACAACTCCCATGAGCACACGCACTTTCCGACGTCATCAAAGTACGTCTGTTGTTATTATTTTGAATGAGTGACCCCTAGTGGCCAAAAGTTGCATACTGCACGTTTAAGTTCACTTAAATTAAGTTTTTTTTTTTATCTAATAAATGTTGAAATTGGGTAGCTTTCATTTATACATTAATGTAGCGTCATTAATGTTTCATAGAGACATTGGTGTCAGTGATACTGGCCTTCATTCATAAAAATTTAAATCTTTAAATATTTTCTACATTAATTTGGAGAGTAACTGAACTTATTACAATCTCAAAATATTAAAACTACAAAAATATTAAAGTTTGGTTCATTATTTTCTAATCTAAAGATAAATAGCATTCCTAATTTTGTTCAAATGGGGGATTTTTTAATTTCTTGAATCTGAGCTCAGTCCGAGGGGCGGGATAAACGGTTGTCTTTCAAATTCCCTCTTGCCGGACGTGCACGCAATAGGATAGCGCTACAACCAACCAGAGCAACGAAGGTGAAGCGAAGGTGAAGCTAGTTGACAAATTAAACTTTCGCCGTATCTGGTCGGCAAAACACATCTGTGGCAAGGTGAACGAGGGAGAAACATGGGAGAAGGCGAGTGAGACAGGGGATGTGATTGCGAAGGAGTCACCTGCGAGCCACACCAGTCTCGAGTCCTCTCATGAGGGAGTATTTAAGGACGAGTGGCACGAGACTTCCGGTGGCGCACGCTGCAAGATGGCCGCACAGCACAAGGCTCCTGACCAAAACCTCCTAATTTAAGTATTTGTTTGCACATTGAGGAAATATAAAGCCACCGTTCAATAACTTGACGAGTCAACTTCAAAAATGGCAACTAGCAAAAAATCGATGTCTCCTCAAAAATCGGCTGGGGGATGCAAACGCCTTAAAATGCTCGAGGACGACGTAGCCTCAATTGTTAGCCATGCAATTGAATCACAGCAGGAGGCTATGCGCGAAATGATTTCCAACATGCTGACTGAGGCAATAAAATCAGCCCTCATCATCCCTTTAATGACTTTGTCAATGAAAACAACGCGGTTCTCCGTTCATTGAGAGAAGAAATGGATTCTCTGAGTAAAGGTATAGCGTCGGTCACAACGAAAGTGGACGATCTCCAGGGCATTATGCGGAAAACAAAAAAAGACACAAACCACTGTCTGTCCCAGCTTACCACTGACCACTGTCCACTGTCTTGTTGTCACAATGTCCGCCTGATTAATCTACCAACAGGAATGGAAGGGGATGATCCAGTTGGGTTTTTACAGAAAATGCTACCTAAATGGATCCCCGAGCTCACGGCGCGCTTTTCTCCGATCGAGATAGATAGAGCTCATCGAGTATACTCGAATGTAAACTCACCTAAACCACGATCGATGAAATTCCGGCTCCTCCGTTATCCCGACAGGCAGGCTATTCTTCAAGGAGCCCAGAAAGCTAAACCCACTCTGCCCGGTGGAGCGCGGCTGGAATTCTATGCTGATTACAGTCATGAGACGGCGCAAAAGAGGAAGGCATTTTCGTCCGTTAGATTCAAGCTTCACCAGAAAGGCGCTGAAACTTTCCTGATCTACCCAGCATCGCTGCGAGTCACACATAAGGGCCAGAAGTACTCGTTCAAATCACCGGATGACGCTGAAAAATATCTCGAGGGTCTGGAAGCTGTGGTACCAACTGCTCGAAGATCTTTAAACTTCCCACTTCAGGAAGAAATGGAAGAGGCTGATTAAAGAGATCAGTAATGTTTATGCTGATAACCTACGTAATACATGGTCCAAAGACAGTGACTTGGTAACTAATCTTTTATTTCCATACAGTTGCTTTTTGTTATTGTTTTTACGAGCAGATAGGTTGTTATTTCTACGGATTTTATGTTGACCTTTTTGAGTTTGAAAATATTCATTCTGTAATTTTAATTTCCTCATTTGTTAAAATGGTAGGAGGCAACTAATGTGAATACCGCTTAGACATTGCCTCGCGATCGCCACAGATGTTTGAAAATGGGATATGGGGGGGGGGGGGCATAAAGCACTCAGGATCTTTGTTTTTCCATATACGGATTTATAGTTTGTTGGTATATTTTTTTTAACCAACTCTAAACTTTACAGTTTACTTTGTACGAGTATGGAAATCTTAGATTATGCTTAGAATAAACACACTATCCTTTAATGTCAGGGGATTAAACTCTCCTATCAAACGGACACGGGTTCTAGATATTTTGCACAGAAAAAAGATCGATGTAGCGTTTCTTCAAGAAACCCACCTAACCACCAATGACAACCAGAGAATGCAAAATAGGCACTACATTCCTATAGTATCATCGAGTTGTAAATCAAAAAAAAAAAAAGGTGTGACAATTCTATTCAAACGCAACTCTAGTTTTATCATTGAGGGCACAGGTGCCGATGATGATGGTAGAGTAGCATATTGCTGTACATTAATAGAAGGAAAGAGGTTTGTGTATGTATTTGTAATGTATATGCTCCAAACTCGTATGACGCCTGCTTTTTTCCAAATATTGCAAAAATCCTACTATCTCTTCAGGGTTATTCAATTATTATTGGATATGACATGAATGCTGTGCTTGATCCAGTTCTGGATCGTTCCAATTCTGCGGTTTCAGTAGCGCAATTACAATCGTCTGCAGCCCTGAGATTGTTCACTAAAGATTTAGATGTGTGTAATGCTTGGCGAATACATAATCTAACAGCTAAAGAATACACACCTCAAAAAATTTCCCAATAAAACAATCATACAAACATGTCTTAAATTATTATTTCAATTAACCAAAACAGTCAACATTATTATTTGATAAAATGCCAGCATTACCGAAGGAACTCACCTAACACGCTAGGAGCACCGAGAGCATCATTAATGAATGTCCCACCAGAAATAAACCAAACATACTGTAGTTCCGGGAAGAAAAGTAATTGAACTATAAAAATCAGAAAATGGTTTATATTAAATGAAAATCATTAGTGGTAGTTATTAGTCTACTTTCCACGTTTGAAAATCTGTGAAATTGATGGCTAAATAATCATGTTATATGTCACAAAGCTGCAGATTTTAATACAGTTTACAGTATTGAATCACATGTTTAATTAAAAGTCAGAGTACTTCTTATTTATTTTAAGGAACCTGTTTGATTTAGTTTACCCATACATGTTAATTAATGCATTAATTACCAAACATGTACTAACATGTATTAATGCTGCTGTATTCATGCATGAATCATGATGACTCATGTCTTAATTCAGGATAGCTCCTCATTTGTTCATGATTAGTTCATATCTTAACTAATCATGAGTTCATGTTGAATTAACTATCAATTCATGTATTAATACATGATTATTCATGTCCTGTTATTGTAAAGTGTTACCCAAAACAGAACAGAATAAAAAACAGAGCTGAGAAGAATGTGTCTGTAAGCTGCTGATTTCACTAGAATAGTTCTCCAGTGAGCGTTTGTTTGGTGATTTTGTAGAAAAGGTCACAATGAGCCTAGTATTGAAATGCATTGGTTTTTATTTCACAGTCTATTGCCTCCCGCTTCCATTACTATTAACTCATGCAGTCTCTCCATCTCATTTAAAGCACAGCAGAACTGACAGGATGCTCCAAATGACTTGTGCTCTGCTCCTGCTCTGCTCATAGCTCCAAACAAAACACAGATAACAAATGAAGCCGTGGAGATAGAGCTATCAATGAACACAATCAAAAAGATAATAAACACTGCAAATGCAATTGTGCCACAGATGGGGGAAATATGTATTACTGTGAATAATGAGTGGTGAATAGATTTCTCCAGTCTCTCTTTGTTTCGACTGTGCTCATGGCCAACGGGCAAACGACACAATCACATTTCATCAAAACGAGCTCAAAGAAAAGCACTTTTTTTCATGGCTTTTAGGACACAACATGCTCAATGAATGTTGTTGGTGTGGCTGATTAATACATGGTACTGCCTTCATTACATTCATGTGCATATGATGTAGTAAACAGCAGCTGAGGCAGCATCTAATGTTGTATTATGACATATTCTTAACTGTTTTCCTTCTCACTTCACCTTATCCAGAATAGCCTCTGGCTTCTCATTTTAGCTCTGGCAACCGCTACATGTTTAATGGGTTTTTGAACTGTCAAGGCCTCAGGGTCAACACTCAACAGAATGAGCAAGATATCTGAATGGAGCTTGTTCACTCTCTCTCACACACACACTTCATCTGAGCTGCAGTGTTACTTTTAACTCCCCTGTCTGTCTGTCTGTCTGTCTGTCTCTCTCTCTCTCTCTCTCTGTCTCTGTCTCTGTGTGTGTGTGTGTGTGTGTGTGTGTGTGTGTGTGTGTGTGTTTGTGTGTGTGTGTGTGTGTGTGTGTGTTTGTGTGTGTGTGTGTGTGTGTGTGTGTGGGCATGTTTTTGTGACATATGAGGACACAAATGTGTATAATGATATGGGTATGACACAGGTATTACAAGGCGAGGGTGAAATATGAGGACATTGGGCATGTCCACATTTTTTAAAAGGCTTACAAATCATACAGGATGAGGTTTTTTTTAGAAAGTAAAAATGCAGAATGTTTCCTGTGATGGGTAGGTTTAGGGACAGGGTCAGTGTAAGGGGATAGAAAATACGGTTTGTACAGAAAAACCATTACGCCTATGGAATGTCCCCAGATGTCACAAAAACAAATGAAGTGAAGTGTATGAATCGAAGCAGATGTTCTCAGTTGTCAGCTCAGATCCAGAGGGAAATCAGATGAACTACACACTAAAATTAAAGCACTGTCAGAGCAACATGTTCTGTCGTGATTATTGATTAATCATCTGATTGTATTTCTCAATCTAATCGCAATTATTTGAGATAACAGTAATAATTGTGACGTTTAAATTTCAATTACATTTTGCCAAAGAATATATATAAAATAAAATAAAAACACTGTTGTAATAGGGTGATCTTGCTTGACTATTTTCTTGCCAAGCACAGAATTTTCAGTTTTTTGTAAGAAAAAAGCTTTCCTGGAAAATTCTGTGTTTAGCAAGGAAGCGTTCTCTTAAAAAAAAAAAAACTGAAAAAAATAAAATAAAACTGGAAAATGAGTGCAGAATCTCCTGATCAAAACACAGGAGAAGACTTGAGAAAAACAAGCGATCGTATGTAGCAGATGCATGCATCAACAACTGGGTCTGCTCTTGCTTTTGGTATATTGCATGCTCAGATATCCATAAAACAAAATATTCTATAGGCCATAACATTTTGTGTGTGAAAATGATCAAAAATGCTGGCGCTGTCTGGCAACTTTTTAAAAAAAATGCTGGTAGGGAAAGAGTTAAAGGGGACATATTATGCCCCTCTTTACAAGGTGTAAAATAAGTCTATGATGTCCCGAGAGTGTGTATGTAAAGTGTTAGCTCAATATACCCCACATATTATGTTTTATAGCCTGTTTAAATTGTCACTTTTTGGTGGGTAAGCAAAAAAAAAAGTTTTTTTTGTATTCTCCTTTAAATGCAAATAAGCTGGTGCCCTACTTGTTCTTTCAAGAAGAGGGCGGAGTTTCAACAACAGAATATGTCAGAAACAGTGGTGTAGTCTAGATTTTTGTAGTGAGTATACTGTGATTTCCCCCCGCCCCATACGCACCCATCCCAGAGCGACACACAACAGGCACCACCACACTCACTAATGCAAAAAATGCTTTTCTTAGTATTTTTCGTCTTGTTTCTAGTCAAAATATATATAAAATTCATACATTAAGAAACATTTACTAGACAAGTAAAAATTATTGTCTTGTTTTTGGAAAAATACACAAAATTAAGAGTTTTTGCTTAAAATAAGATACTAATCTGCCATTGGGGTAAGAAAAATTATGTTGTTTTCTGTTTGAATTAAGACTATTTCTCTCCCCCCTTTGGCAGATTATTTTGCTAATTTTAAGCAAAAACCTGTGGTCCAGGTGACATTCATATAACATTTAAGGATAAATATTGGTAATCAGACAGTTGGCAGCACCCAGTGACTTCCACAGTAGGAAAAAATATAGACTATGAAAGTCAATGCATGCTGCCAACTGTCTGATTACCAACATTTCTCAAAATATCATCTTTTGCATTGAACAGAAGAAAGAAACCCCTACCCCTAAACCTACCCATCACACACACACACACACACATATATTATTTTGAGGTGCCAATCCGTTATAGATGGGAGCTTTACTGTATCTTGAAGATTGTTGTCTTCTGAGTTTCTACACTGGCAGTTTAGTTCAGAATAGGGCACAGTTTTTATGAACAATTGGTAATGTGAAAGCTGTCATGCGGACCTGGGACAAATACTCCTCGCTGCAGACTGTAGCGCGGTGACGTCACGAATATTGCGTCACGAATGTGTTAGCGCGCATGCGCAAAGTGACGTTTCGTCGGTATTTAATACGCATGCGCGCCGATGATGTCACTTTTGTGTATTCGCGCATGCGCGTACATTCATTTTCAACTTCAATCACCTGAGGATGATGTTAGCGTTCGCTCGAAAGGTATGGATTCCATGGCAGTAAGTCAATAAGCAGTGTATTTATGTTGTTTTTTACAATTGTGTGTTTGTGTTAACAGCTTTTAATTGTTAGGGATGCCATATAGAGCGTCATAAATGTTTAATTTATTAATGTTTAACATGTGTGCCTCTAAACAAATTAATGCTTTGAAGATGTCTTAAAATAGAGCAGAAAGACTTAAATTAAGGAAGTCATGTCATTGATTGTTGCATGCATTGCAAAAATTAAATAAAATAAAAATCCTAATTTTTGTCTTGTTTTTCCAAATAGATATTTAAATATCTTTAAACAGAGATGCATTTACATGGAATGCAAATGTAAATTGGAGTCTCAAAAGAATTAATAAAATTATGGGAATTTATGTTGAAAACAAATCAAATATCTGTCTGCCTGCATGTCATGCCAGTCTGTAATGTGTCTGTCTGTATGTCATGCCAGTCTGTAATGTGTGTGTCTGTCTGCATGTCATGCCAGTCTGTAATGTGTCTGTCTGCCTGCATGTCATGCCAGTCTGTAATGTGTCTGTCTGTAATGTTTGTCTTGCCAAAAAAAAAAAAAAAAAAAAAAAAAAAAAAAATTATATATATTATATATATATATATATATATATATATATATATATATATATATATATATATATATATATATATATATATATTGTTTGTCTGTTATGTCTGTCTGTGTCTATCTATTTATCATGTTTTTGTTTCTGATAGACTGTAAACTTTCAGTTTGTAAACTACTTTGAACTAATGAATCTTCAAACTTCATAGCTATTGAAACTATTTCAAACTTTCAGGCTAGGCTTTTTCAATCTAAAGTTTGTCTTGAGAATTTTTTTCTCTTGTTTTTATTCTTAATAAAATAAGTCTCTTAGGTACTTTACAGACAAAGCTAATAACACTCAAGCATATCTTTGTCTAACTTCTTCCAATAATACATTTTAAAATATTGTCCTGGTATGACCCTGTACGATGTTAATGCCTTTCTTCAAAATTATTCAACATTGTTTGTTCTATATTTTATCTAAATTAGGTGTCTAGAACTGGTGTGCATTTTCCACAGAACACAAACAAGAGTTTCGGGTGCCCTGCTCATTGACACTGTGCTTGCTCTGCACTCTCCAAGGACTGCCCACCCGGGTCTGCACCTGATGGCGGATGGGGAGACCTGTGGTGATTTCATCCAGATAACGAGGATGAGGGCTATTGCTCGGGTTGAATGTTTGTAAATGTGTGTATGATAATCTGTATGTGTACATAATTCTGTAATTATAATGATAAAAGCGATGTCTGCTTTGCTTTGAAATAAAAGAAAGTTGTCACTCTTATGAGTTATAATATGGGATATAGACACTGAAAATGTACTGTATGTAATCAGTTTAACATCAAACTACTTTATTGGCATAAATGTTTTACATGCCGTATTGTCAAAGCAACAGAAACTGTCCAAAAAATATAATACACAAAAATAAAGAAGAACAATGTAGGCTACAACATAATGTGAAAATAACACATTTATACCATCTGCCATTATTTTATACAATTAATGATCTATGTACATTATGTTACTAAGGGTGGTTATTTATTTATTTAGTGATATTACTTATTTTATTTATGGTCTTAGCGTAATTAGTTTATATGTTTGTAATGCACGGGGCATGTAATTCTTGCAAGTTTCTTCGTGTGTTTGCTGTATTGAATTGGGAATTCAAATTAATAATTTTTGTGAGGGTGAAGATGAATTTCCACCTGCGTGGACAATAGAGTTGTAATCTAAACTACACTTAGTTTAAATAAAATACACAGCCATTACAGAGTATACTCTGTAATTCTTTATAATTATATTGTTTTACCTCAGATGGCATGGTCAAAACCAAGGATATGTGTACTCCGTTTTGCTGTTTTTTATTATTACTTTAGCGTTTTTAACATTTTATTAACCTATTAAGTCAAGTTTTCTCATGCATTTTAAAGACGTGGGACGTCAAACAAGAAATCAAAACGCAAATAGTACACGCATGCGCTGTCACCACGTTATTGCGCATGCGTTTTAAAGATATGCGATACGTAATATTCGTGACGTATATTCGTGACGTCAGCGCGCTACAGTCTGCAGCGAGGGGTATCTCACCTGGGAGCGCACCAGAACCACACCATACCTGGAGGAGGAATATAACGCGGCCCCTTTAAGAGATGCGCGTCCCCCATTGAACTGCCGATATTTTGTATGTGTGTGTGCAGAACTGTGCAGCGATTCACACGAACAGTGTGAAAAACACGGACTTGGAGCGCTTTTGTTTAGAAAAGTAAACTGCGTATTCGTTTTAGCCGATTGCAATGCATTTAGTTCAATAAAACATGTAATGTAAGCGGTAATGGTGTTAATGATTTACCTCAGATATGAGCGAGAGTGAGCTTCAGTGCATCGCACTCAGACTGCAGAGATGTGCTCGTGTAAACATCAGGACGCAGAGAATAGTTGATCAAAGTGCAGAAAAGTTGCGGTGATTGGTCAAAATTGCGAGTCGCACTGGATTTTCTGTAACGTCCGTGTCATCTGCTACAGCTGAAGTGTCACGCAAAGCTGCTGTAGCTCTAAGGGCAGGCTTCCGAAAACACTCAAAGAGTCTACTTTCGTTTCATATCTTCTTTTACATTAGTTCATTACAAACTTGCGCCAAAAAAGACCGCCAAGCAACTGAATTTCCTTGGTAGGTGACGTCAGATCAAGGTCACAGGCCACGGAAGCCCCAATGGTCCAAAAACCTTAGTGATTCGCAATCGCAACCACAGTCTGTGTACGCAACACAGACGTGGTGAATTATGAATGAAAGTTCTGTCACAAAACGATATTGTTACGTATCCTCACGCTTTTTTAAGTGGGTATACGGAAATCCTTGTCCTTTCCTAGTGGGTATACGGAGTATACCTGCGTATCACGTAGGGTCAGAAACCAATGGTTAGCCCGAACTGGTCTCGGACAATAATGCCTAAAGAGCCAGAGATGTTGCTTGGACACAGATTTGGTTTAATTCCTTTTAACTTGCATTGCCATCTTGCATTTATCTAACGTTATTAGTACAAGCAGACCCTGTCCAAATGATGGCCACAACTTTACTGATGTGTTTTATGTAAAGTTTATTGTTCATCACACAAAAGATTAAGTGTCTGTGTATTAACTGCTGAATATACAGTTCAAGAAGTGCACATTAAAGTCTTATCCATAAACACACTCTCTCCCTTGCATCAGCATAAACAGTGAGATACACAAAACACTCGTTACAACTAATAGTAAATAAATATATACAGTACAGACCTTATGCATTTTCAGGGGTAAACATTTATATCCATAAAACAGCAAAGGTAAAGCATTATAATTGCAAAATCAGAAGGTAAATCAGAATGGGAGAGAAATCTGAGCGGTTCAAGCTTAGACAGTAAAAGAAATGGACACAGCGACCCCATAAACTTCAATCGGGACAAGTGAAGTAAATTAGAAGCACTCACTTCCAGCCTCAGACTGAGCTTGACGACATATGTGACGTGCAAACTGAAATCTGAATTACGGAATCTTGCAGAGACGGAGAGTGTGAGCAGTATCAACTTTTGTTAAGTATTCTAATTAATTATTTTGTCATTTAGCATAGTGTTTATTTATTTTAAAATGTAACGCCATTATGTGCCTGCGAGCTTCTCCTCATGTCTCTACGATTCTATACGGTATTTCTCTAAATCGGCGACAGAGTGAGTAGCGGTATGGAGCCTTTTATACATTATGTTTCTTTAGAAATAAACAATGGACAAATGTAAAGTTATTCGCTGTCAAAGTGACGCAAAAATGAATGGGAGTCAATAGGATGCTAACAGAAGGTGATGGCTTGGTTAGCAATGGCTGTCCTATGGTAGGTATGCTTTCCGGGTATCTGATTACACCCTTGGGTTCAACCATAGACAGTAAAAGGGTTCAAGCCTGCCACACTCGTGTTGAAAACTGAAGCCAAAGCGTCTCGATCGCCCAGAGGTGGTAAATTGGCACCAGTATAGCTCATGACTCCCAGGCCTCCATTTATTCTAATAGACACGAGATAAATTAAATAATCAAATTACACTTCAAATAATTTTCTTCTGTCATTTTAGGTAGTTTTCATCACGATGATTTAATTTCATGATTTCATTGGGGCTTAAGCTGAGTGAAGTTTTTGGAGAAGATTGGGGCTTTAGCTTTAACTTTTAAATTTCAATAACTGTTTTTAATAAGATTGATCATTTTAATGTTGTTAAAAGCTCAGGATCAACTGCTCCTGTCAGAGATATTGGTAAAATGCATAAAGAGTTAATGCATATTAAAGCAAAAAATAAAATAAAATAAACATTTACCTGAAATCTCAGGACAAGATGATTAATTTCATTGTGCTTGTGATATATGAGCATCGTTTTGGAAAAAGCAGAAAAGAAAGGAGAAAAATGTCAAATTAATTTCAGGCATAATTACACCTATACAACTTAGGTTATATTTAAAATTTAGTTTTCTGTACAAACTCTCCAAAGTGCTTGTGTGAAACTGCCTTTTAATTTGGGCTTTGAAATACAAACAAATGTAATAAAACACATTGTTCTCATTTGTATGTCTCTAAAACTTTCCCCTGGCCTTTTTATGTAATATCTGTGAGTAGGACAGAGTGAGGAGAGTTGGAACACATTTTAGTTTCAACATCTGTATCTGTGTTAATTTTTCATTGCGTGTCTGTCATTTTAATAATATACACATATTTATCTGCTTCAAATGTAATACTTTAAACAGCTAAACTATTTATTTATTGTGGTAATCTAAATCAATAATTGTTCAAAATGTGTTATGCCAATCCCTCACATATCAAATAGATTAATTTTAAAAGAAACAAGAAACATGTTAGTCCATATCACAATTCACAAAGAAAGTTATAATATAACTGCACCATCTGCTCAGAGATATTTCTAGATCTTTTCTTCTTTCTTTTTTTAACACATTAGTCTCCCATTAGCTTTTCATGTACAAGTTCTACTGTCACCTTAAAATGATGGTGGTCATGTATGATAGTGAATTCAACCTTGTATCTCATTTCTAATTGGTTAAACTGATGGTGTTACAACTCACCCCAACAGTCACAGCTCACCCACATAGCGGAAATTGGAGACCTAATCAATGGAGAGATAAAGATGTAAAGCATGTTTTAGCTGCAGGAAATATGAAGCATAATGAGACAGACAAGAGCAGGATAGAGGCAGAGAAAGAAAGATATCCTATGTGATTTCCTATTATTATCCAGTGTACGAAAAGACTTAAGCCTCAAAGAAACATAATCAAATCTTAAACAGAAAGAACCTCGAAATTCTAAACACTTAGCCTACAACAATTACTCACATTTGGATCTGGATTGTTTAGAATTAATGACATCCTATTGTAATATTAAAGGTGCCCTAGAATGAGTTGAAACAATATGTTAAATCGGGGGTGCTCAAGTCGATCTCGGTCGACCAGTCAATCGCAGACTGCTTTCCAGTCGATCGCGGGAGTAAATTGCACTCTGGTTTGCCCTTTCTCTCTTCAGCGTTCCCACGCCTCACACCTCAAAATACATACAATATTAACCATAATAAACATATTATTTATTGAGTAAAGAAAATGTTGTATTTAGCCTATTTAAAAAAAGTTAATTTACCCTTACAAGATCACTGATTACGTTCTGCGCTGTGCTGTGTGTGCCGGAGGAGGGGCGGAGCTTTCCAACCGAACCGGGGTGCAGATGACGCATCTATAATATTGGTTGTAACCGGTTGTAACCTACCTTAGACTGTAAAACTTGATGATAATGCTTTATGTATGTTTCTGTCGATGATACACGTGCTGGCTCCTCGGTGATACATTACAACAGCAGCGATAAAAGAAAAAATGTGGGCAAAACGATCTACTTTGTTCAATGCATGCGTTCAATGCACGCAAATATTATCTTTCAAGTCTTGCGCTTAAACGGACAAACTTACACAAGAAGTATGTCAACATGTCCATCTTGATGAGTATCCTAGAAGACAAGCCTGTGTATGACTTAATAATAGTAATACAGTCGAGAAAGACCACACATATAAGGTCTAACAGGGGCAGTAGCCTTTACTGCTTTCTGATTAATGTCAAACAGAAGATAAGGACATCACTCACTGCTCTTGAGTGAATAGCTTTTGTAAGTTTAATAAGGATTAATCTTTAATTTAAACTGTTAAATATGCAGTTATTTTACATTTAATTACTTTATTCAATATCTGTACCTGAAAAATATTAGACCTACCTGAAAAACCTGAAAAGCATTGTTCATTTTATTAGTAGTAACTTTGCTCGATAGTATTTAATTGTGCTGCTGCTTGTATTTATATTATTTATTCTTATTTTCTTTAGTTTTATTTGACAGTATTCTATATCTTTTTTCCCCTGAACATAGCAAATACCAAACCGTACTGAAACCATGGCCCTAAAACCGTATAACAAACCGAGCCGTGAGCAAAGTGTACCGTTACACCCCTAGTGTAATGTATGCGAGGGGGTGCCACAAAATTTAGAACATTTTCAAAGGGTGCTATAAAAAAGGTTGGGAAACACTACAATAGAGTAATGAGATTTAACACAAGTGCTTTTCATTGGTTAAATATTTGTCAAATCCACTGACAGATGTAAAGGGCGACCAATAGCATTTCTGTATGAAAAAAATTGTAACAATTAATAATAATGTAATGTTCAGTTATAAGTCACTTATTAGTTAATTATGAACTAATCATTTACAAACCATGATTATACATTCATAAATTATTAGTAATATGCTAAAATTTTATGAATGTTTTGTTTATTCAGTTATAAGTCATTTATAAATTGTCCCCTTGAAATCAATTGCTGTCAGGGTTCTAACCTGGCAGCTCTGTCTGTTTTGTCTTTGTTTAATGTTTCTATGTTTGTGTTGTGTCTTAGTGCATGGATCTGTCTCTCTTTGTGTCTGTCATGTGTTCCTCTTGTCCTACCTCCTTGTTTGCTGTTACCACGCCCCCTTGTTTAGTCTGGTCTAGTCCTCGTTTCACTAATTGTGCTCACCTGTTCCTCATGTGCTCTGGTCCCTTTATATTGTGCTACCTTCCCTCATGTCTTTGCTGGTTCGTTGTGTATGTTTGTGAGCGTTTGCTTGTGCGTACATGTCTCTAGCTCCTTGTCTAGCTTAGTCTAGCCTTTTCTAGTTTTAGTGTCTCCTGTTTTTCTAGCTTTGCATTTATTTTCAGTTTTTTCTTTGTTCCTGAGTTTTTGAGTCTAGTGTAGTTTCTGTCTTTATTTTGCTCATTTTCTCCAGGTTTTATTTTGGCATTTCTCTTTAGCCTTATTGTTTAGTTTTCTTGGTTTCGATAGCTTACATTTTTATTTTTCCTGTTTTCCACTTTTATTTCTCAGTTAAGTCTTTTTATAGAGATTAGTTTTGTTTTATTTTTCCTTGTTTTCTAGCTCCAGTTATTATTTTAGTTTTTGTTTAATTTAGTCATAGTTCTTAGTTTGTCTGTTGTTTCTTGTTGTCTTGTCTAGTGTCTTGTGTGTGTGTGTCCTGTGTTTTCTGTCCTAAGTTTTTCCCTGGCCGCTGTCTCCACTGCCTCTCAGCCAAGAAGGGAGCTGATTCTGTGAGACCCTCAAGCCCTTGGTTCCTGCCTGGATTGGTTCACCATCGCCCTGCCTGGTGTTGCCTCACGAGCTGCCGTCAAGTTCATTGGCTGCCTGGACTGGTCTCAGTGGTCATCCTCCCCTGCCTGTCGTCGTGGTGTCTGTCCCCTGCCCTGGTGTTTGGACTGTCACTCATCCACTACCCTCTTGTGTCTTGTTGATCTGTCTTTTTAATAAACTGTCCTTTTGTTCACTCTGCATCTGGGTCCTCCACTTCCTGATCCTTGACAATTGCTGCTCTGTTTTAACCCTCTGCTGCTCCTCGTTTAGGGGTTACATTGGTTGTCTTCCCGGTCATAAGTGACCGGACACCTAAAAATTAAACGTCCTCCACCCCAGTAAAACCAATGCAATTTATTTTTCTTCAATAATATTTTTTCTTTTTAATTTTGTATTTTGAGATGGTTTGATGATATTTTTTAATATTTATGCAATAATTATTGTCTATTTTTGCCATTTAAAATTATTTAAAAAAATTTTTTTTAATTTTATTTAAAAAAAAATTTAATTGCAGTATTTTAGGTTAAAATAGAGACTAGGCCTTCAAAAAAAAAAAAAATTGAAGGCAGATTAGCGCCCTCTTTTGGAATTATTTAAGAAATTATGCAACCATGGGTGTAATCCACTAGAGGTCTCTATGGAGGGGCTTGTGAATTCCCAAGTTCCCTTTTCAACACATTTAATATTTTTTTTTAGCTGGATTTGAATAAATATATAAAAATAATCAAATACTATTTTTATATTATTACTTTTTTTTAGAAATGGTGATTTTTTTTTTCTGTGAATTTGTGTTTTTGCAGATTTCCCATTCATTTCCTATTGCAAGTGGGAGTATTTTTTTTACAACCACTTAGCATGCTAGAATCATGCCCTCAATTTTTTTTTGTGTTTACATACCTAATGTTAGAAAAGTCAGCAAGTTTCATGTCATTTTGACGAAGATGTGATTTTTAATAATTCAAAATGTGGTTCATAGGTTCAGTTTTTCATGGGTGTGTGTGTGTATAAGTGTGCGCGCGTGTGTGTATGTGAGTGGATGTGTCAATATCACACTCCTGATGTTTTAGAGTGTCATCCCTATACTGCTGTGTACTTTTTTTCAGCATTGTGGCCGATTTGTAGATTGTACACACAAATATCCTGCAAATATTTGTGTTTTTGCAGATTTCCCATTCATTTCCTATGGGGGTCATTTTTGACCGAAGAGCACAAGTGGAAGTAATTTTTTTATGACCACTTAGCATGCCCGAATAATGCCCTAATTTTTTTGTGTGTGTTTACATACCTAATGCTAGAAAAGTAACCAAGTTTTATAATTTTCAGATGAAGCTGTGATTTTTAAAAATTGTAAATGTGGTTCATAGATTAAATTTTTCATACGTGTGTGTGTGTATAAGTGTACGTGTGTGTGCGTGCGTGTGAGTGGATGTGTCAGTATCACACTCTTGATGTTTTAGAGTGTCACCCCTTTACTGCTGTGTACTTTTTTTCAGCATTGTGGCCGATTTGTAGATTGTACACACAAATATTCAGAGAATTTTTGTATTTTTGCCGATTTCCCATTCATTTCCTATGGTCGGTCATTTATGACCGAAGACAATGAACGTTACTTTTTTTTTAATGACCAATTAGCATGCTCGAATCATGACCCCAATTTTTTTGTGTGTTTACATACCTAATGCTAAAAAAGTCACTAAGTTTCAAATCATTCTGATGAAGCTAGGATTTTAAAAATGTTAAAACAGAAACATTTTCGGTCAGAAATGACCGAAGAGCACCAGAGGGTTAAATAAAAATTCAGACCTGCATTTGTGTGCTTTTGAACACAGACCAGCTTATACCGATCATTTACTAATGGTCTGTTCATAATTAACCATTGTTTATTGAGATGATACTAAAACAATTTTGACAAAAATACTTCAATGATATATGTTATAAATAAAGTCTCATCTAATAATGCATCAAATATCTATTGATCTGTTTTGATTTATTTCATGATTTAATCATTTTTAAGATAACAGCACATTTGTAAATTGTTAAAATGCCATTTATTGATGTTAAGTGCTGCTGCTTGTATTTATATTATTTATTCTTATTTTCTTTAGTTTTATTTGACAGTATTCTATATCTTTTTTCCCCTGAACATAGCAAATACCAAACCGTACTGAAACCATGGCCCTAAAACCGTATAACAAACCGAGCCGTGAGCAAAGTGTACCGTTACACCCCTAGTGTAATGTATGCGAGGGGGTGCCACAAAATTTAGAACATTTTCAAAGGGTGCTATAAAAAAGGTTGGGAAACACTACAATAGAGTAATGAGATTTAACACAAGTGCTTTTCATTGGTTAAATATTTGTCAAATCCACTGACAGATGTAAAGGGCGACCAATAGCATTTCTGTATGAAAAAAATTGTAACAATTAATAATAATGTAATGTTCAGTTATAAGTCACTTATTAGTTAATTATGAACTAATCATTTACAAACCATGATTATACATTCATAAATTATTAATAAGTAATATGCTAAAATTTTATGAATGTTTTGTTTATTCAGTTATAAGTCATTTATAAATTGTCCCCTTGAAATCAATTGCTGCTCTGTTTTAAATAAAAATTCAGACCTGCATTTGTGTGCTTTTGAACACAGACCAGCTTATACCGATCATTTACTAATGGTCTGTTCATAATTAACCATTGTTTATTGAGATGATACTAAAACAATTTTGACAAAAATACTTCAATGATATATGTTATAAATAAAGTCTCATCTAATAATGCATCAAATATCTATTGATCTGTTTTGATTTATTTCATGATTTAATCATTTTTAAGATAACAGCACATTTGTAAATTGTTAAAATGCCATTTATTGATGTTAAGTGACTTATAACTTATAACGTTATTGACAGCAACGAAATTAGGGGCTTTAATATAAATATTTGGCAGGAATAGCAAGAGCATATGCTAGTAGGCTAATCTGAATTTAACCAGGGTAGAGATCTCGACACACTGACAAATTGAAAAGTAGATCTTTGTTCAAATAAGGTTGGGCACCTCTGTGTTAAATTGTTCTCTGATATCTACATAGGGGGTATGTGGCTTATTTAAGGGGAAAAATTGTCCAGATACAGTTTTAAAGGTCCATTTAAAACCCTATAAATTGTCTCTAGGATGTAATGCTCTGTTTTTGCCTCATTTGGAGTCATGAATATTAATTTTGAGCTCTGCTCTGATTTCAGCAGCTCACAGCAGTTCAGTGAAGCGGCTCATGAGTCCTGACCATCCTGACACAACACAGACTGACTAAATTAAACTTTAAGCAGAACATCTCAAATGAAGATTGATAAAATCTAGCTTACTTGTGTTTTCAGATCATCTGCGCGAGAAAGAGCTCGCATTTGTGCGGTTGCCAGATTTCAGTCATTGAGAAAAGTCCTCACGTCTCCTGCACAGCCCCTAAACATGACATGTGTCCATGAGAGTTGCCGTTTTTTCTATCCTCAAGTGTCTTGTTTACCTGCCGTCCCAGTTACTGTCAGTTCAGCCTGACAATGAAAATGTTTGAAAAGATGCAAATGTTTGGGGGCGTGCATATATAAATGATCCCCAACGCTTGCGTCACGGTTTATTTTGAGAAGCACTTATTTTTCCGTGGTGTTTTTGATTCACAAGATTTACATAAGAAGTAGGAAGCAATGGTGTTTGAGACTCACAGTATGTGATGTCCATGTACTGAATTCTTATTATTTGGCAAGGTTAATTCAATTTTTCATTGTAGGGCACCTTTAATATATATATATATATATATATATATATATATATATATATATATATATATATATATATATATATATATATATATATATATATATATATATATATATATATATATATATATATATATATATATATATATATATATATATATATATATATATATATATATATATATATATATATGCCTTTTTAGGCATTTAAGTATTTATGTTTTTTTTAAATGTGCCTTAGAATTAGCTGTATTTTGGTCAAATATAGCAGTCTTGGTCAAATTTTAAAAAGTCTTTACAAGCCCAAACTTATAGTGTATGTTTCCTCTGTTTCTTTGGCATTGCAAGGCTAGTATTACAACCATGACAACCAAAGTCTCACTAAGAAGAGAGAGAGCATCAGGGTTGATTTTTGTAGTTATACTATCTTGGCTCTTGAATTGCTCTGGTTAATTACACAGTTCTGTTTTTCTAACATCATTCTCCAGTGAACTGGTCAATGGTATGAGTAATTTTGATGTGTGTTTCACATCAAAATGTGTTTCAGCTGCAGCACTGAAAGGATCTTAAATGCCTCATGCTAACTGATGCCATTTGTCTCGACGTAATCTGATATTTAACAGGTGGGTGTGTTATTGCATGGCTATATGATACACTAGGGCTGTTCGACATAATGGAAATCTGACTCGAGTCCAAACTATAATGCCCTCAAATTCAATCACAGGTAGTTTGGCCTCTGCTCTCTTCCTCTCGTCTCAAACAGAGGACAGAGAGAGTTATTTATGATTGGACTCTAATGGTTCTCTCTCTCCCTGAAATGCACCTATTCTCAAAGAGACAAGAGAGAGACAGTCATATGTCAAAAGCCTCTCTACAAGCAATTTAACAGCAAAATATTCTGGCTTTTGCATCATTTAGCATAATTGCTTGTGACTAACAGGCCTGCAGAACAAGTACTTGATTTCTTTCAGACAAGAACATGGGTGTTGTTCCTCTACATTAAAAATGTAAATATGAAAGGGCACTAATGACGGCGTGGAGTGCTTTCTCGTTCTCTCACTCACTCAGTCTTTGTTCTCTTACTTCTACATGCTGATGCTCACCCGCCCACTCACCAACACACACATTAATAACATTCCTCTCAGATGGCGCTCTGCCAATGTAAAATTAACTTAGCTTTCATATTCAAAAGCACACAAAACCCTGCACGTTGACAAGCAAGTACACCGTCTGGAAATGATATAGGAACATGGTACAGTTAAAAGAACAGTTCATTCTTTCGTCATTTCCCCAAAACCGGTATGAATGTTTTGAAGAATGTTTCGACTGATTTTGTTCGATTAAAGACTTTCAGGGTGCTTTCACATTTGGTTTGATTGCTTGGTCTGAACTTGAGTTTGATTACTCTCCCTCTAACTCCACCCCAAATTTAGCACACACTGTATTTTTTTGATTTTCTAAACTAAGTACATTTGCGTCATCAAAGCAGCAACTGTTTACTATATAGTTACTAGGTAACGACGACTCGGGGAAAGGCAGCAAAATGCATAGTGTTTTGGTTCCAAAGAGTCAATACACATTCTGTTTATCTCAAATGTAGGTCTACTGAAAATGTTCTCATTTCATTTATTTATCTATAAAGCACAAATAAACACAACAATATTGACCACTGTGCTGTACAGATATGTAAGATATGTCTGATGATGTATGCATAATATGTAATATAAGAAGAGAGAGTACAAAAAACAATGACAAATAAGAGTATATTTAATGCTGTTCCCTGCCTATTAATGATAATAGCAATAGTTGTTACTGTTAATGTTATATTGTTTTATGATAAAGTTCTGGCAACCACTGAACTATCCTCTAGAGAGGCCAGGTACAGCATGAAGGTGATTGGTGTATGTGCTGAATATAGAAACTTTTACCATATTCACTCTAATAGTATAACAATATAAATGAAACATAAAACAATCAAACAGGGGTCCATTTGTTTTTGTGTTGATGAGGTGCAACAATGTATCCCTGACAACTGCATATTCACCCTATAATTATAAAATGACTTGTTCTAGGAAATGCATGCTGTTTCCATGACTCATGAAACTATTGTACTGAAATTACAACTAAGAGAAAGATGTAGAGGTGAGAGAGAGAGAGAGATTTGATACTGTTATATGAGCTTTGCAAGATGCAAGAGAGACACGGTGACACTGAAGCCTTCAATGTACTAAAACTGCCATGTCACCTACACCCACACACCCAAGGCATCCATTGTAATTTTACCTGGATCCTTCATTTAAAAAAAGAGAAAACAAATCTAATTATACATTATGAATCAATACCCTGGATGAATACATGCTTAATCATTTTAACTCACTTGGTCATCACATTTTGTATACATTCCACACCTCAAGCTCTGTACTATAACAACACAGTTTCACAATACTACATCAAACATGCATTTCATTTGTCAGCAAACAGATATTACATTAAAGCTAACATCGGTTTTGGCAAATTGCTTATACTAGCAATTTTGCAATTTGTAATGATAAATATCTTTATCATTGAAATTCCACTGTCAATTGATCTGACTGTGGTGAAACAGCATGTTAATAGTTAATAATGACCTTCTTTAATGCCTCTACAATATATGACAGTCTCACCGCATTTATCTAATAAATAACACAAAGAGATCTTTATCTGACTCATTGTGAGGAAAAAGTCAAATGAATTTGTTAACAAACTGCAGTAAGGCTATAGCCTGACAAGCCAGACCCACATCAAGATGTTTGGTCTTGAAACTCACCATTGACAGGGCTCAATCCTAGGAGCGGGATAAACGGTTGTCTTCCAAACTCCCTCTGCACGCGATAGGATAGCGCAACACCAACCAGAGCAACGAATGTGAAACAGAGCTTGTTGATAGATTAAACATTTACCGTATCCGGTCGGCTAAACTCCGAACACATCTTCCCTTTTTAAGAATGACTTCAGTGCCGTTCTTTGTTCTTTTCTCAGAGAAAAGCTTAACTCCAAGTCTTCCAGAATCGCAGTCAAAGC
This sequence comes from Pseudorasbora parva, assembly GCF_024679245.1. Lineage (NCBI taxonomy): Eukaryota > Metazoa > Chordata > Actinopteri > Cypriniformes > Gobionidae > Pseudorasbora > Pseudorasbora parva. Next base: position 38,029,527 of record NC_090172.1, read on the forward strand.
TGATTCGAAAGACCGCCGTTCGACAGTTTCTGTGTTTCCTAGAAGCACGCAAACGCAACTCGGCCGTCGTCATTATGGCCCCGCCCACCGACTCTATACACAACGTGATTGGCCCGTCCAGATTGAGAGGAATACAGCTCAGAAGGGTATTGAGAGTTCTTAGACACTTGCGGGCAGATTAAATTTGCTGCCGCTAGGGTGCGTCTAGATTAGTAAGGCCATAGTTGCCAGGGTCGCGTTTTTCCACACAATTGGGCTATTTTAAAAAAGGAGCTGTGGGAAAAATTACAGAGCGGCGGGTTGCGTTTTTTTGGGCTACAATTATAAAGCACCGCGGCCACAGGAAAAATATAAAAGAGTCAAAGAAAAAATTAAATGGAACTGTTTATTAGTGGGTTTTGATCCCCGGGAACGAATTAACTTGGCAACAATCGCTGCGCGTGAGGAGACACGTCACTTGAGCATTTCACAAATCAAGCATCATCACGTCACATGAGTTATTTTATATGCCTTTGGTGGTTGAAGCATCGGTTCGGTTGTCCGTGGATGAACAAGCAGCACTATAAAATATCAGGTAAATGGAGAAAAAAACATCACGAATGCTTTCTCTCTTTACTGCTGAAATCTATTCAGCACCACATGAGAAGGGTGGGGAAGAGAGCATAATGTCCAAAAGAAGACAGCCCTGAGATTGTAAACTGTACACACACACACACACACACATACACAATTTTGGAAACAACTATTTTGATTGTTTTTGAAATAAGTATCTTCACCAAAGCTGCATTTATTTTATTAAAAATAAAAAAGTAATGTTGACTGTAATATTATGAAATATTATTAAAATGTAAGTAACTTTTTTCTATTTGAATATAGTAAAGGGTAATTTATCCTGTGATTTAAAGCTGTGTTTTCAGCATCATTACTCCAGTCTTCAGTGTCACATGATCCTTCAGAAATCATTATAATTTGATTATTTGCTCCTCAACACACATATATGATTATTATCAATGTTGAAAACACGTTTACGATAATTTAATTAATAGAAAGTAAAAAACAAACAAACAGTATTTATCTGAAATAGAAAGCTTTTGTAACATTCTACCGGGGGGTAGCAAGGATGCCTTAAAATTCAGCAAGGATGCCTTAAAATTAATTTAGTGACGGTATAGACATTTATAAAGTTGCAAAAGCTTTATATTTCAGATAAATGCTGTTCTTTTGAACTTTCTATTAATTAAATAATCCTGAAAAAAACTGTTTTCAACGTTGATAATAATCATAAATGATTCTTGAGGAGCAAATCATAATATTAGGCCTACAATGATTTCTGAAGGATCATGTGACACTGAAGACTGGAGTAATTTAGCTGAAAATTCAGTTTTGAATAACATAAATAAATTGCATTTTAAAATATATTAAAATAGAAAAGTTATTTTAATTTGTAAAAATATTTCACAATAATACTGTTTAGCTGTTTTTTTGATCAAATAAATGCAGCCTTGGTGAGCAGAAGAGACTTCTTTAAAAACAATCAGTTTTCAAAACCAAAAGTTTCCAAACTTTATATATATATATATATATATATATATATATATATATATATATATATATATATATATATATATATATATATATATATATATATATATATATATATATATATATATATATATATATATATATGGCTAGTTTTCATTCCATTTGGGCGGGTTTTGAGGTCTCATTGGGCTAGAAATATTTCTGGGACCTGGGAACCCTGAGTAAGGCTATAGACCATCGCTTTATACGTGCACTGGTTACACTGTAAAAAATAACAAATTCATGTTCAATCTCCAATTGAACATTTTCTAGTGACTGATCACATGTAAATTTTAAGTTGGCCAAATTTAGTTTCTGTGAAATAATTTGCATCAATTCACAGAAATTGAATTTGGCCAACTGAAAAATTTACATGTGATCAGTCACTAGAAAATGTTAATTTGGAGACATTAATTTTTTTATTTTATTTATTATTTATTTATATTTTTTACAGTGTAATGGGCTATTTTGCTTCTATAATACGTCTTCCCTAAGAATATAGTGAAAACAACCCAAAAATGTTTGTGTTTGTTACACTATCTATTTGTGTTCATGTTTCAATTAGATTTCCATCTTTAAAGAATGTTTTTATAGAAGTAATTTTATCCAAACTGGTGTCTTGGTTTAAAGGGTTATAGTTCACCCAAAATGTAAAATTACTCACCCTTGTGTAAACCCCTAAGGCCTTAATTAATGTTTCACAGATACTTATGATGACATCTGAGAGCTTTCTGACCCCCCAGACTGCAACATTATTACCACTTTCAAGACCAAGAAAAGTAGTAAAGAGACCATAAAATAGTCTCCGTTGGTTCAACCTTAATTTTATAAAGCGACGAGAATACTTTTTGTGCACAAATAAATAAATTCATTCATTAATTCATTATTTTTTTTAAAGTATAAAAGTATATTATTCAACAATTTCTTCTCTTATTTTCACTCTCTGGTACTGTTTTTGGTGAAAAAAGTAATGAATTACTAGTTACTAATTATATTCAATAGTGTAATTAGATTACTGTACAAATAACTGTAATTAAATCAAACAAAAATGTTCAAGGGAAAAGTAATTAATTTACAGTAACTAAATACATAGTAACTTACATGCACCCAAACACTGGTTGGATCACTGTAGTTCTAAAGATGAACAAAGGTCTTACGGCTTGGGAACAACATGAGGGTAAGCTATTAATGACGTAATTAAAATGTTTAGGTGAGCTATCCCTTTAATTCAACAAAACCCAGAATCAAAACCATTACAAGTTTTGACTTTCAAAAAATATAAGTTTTTCTATATCAGTTTTATTTTTAGTCATTTTAGTAGGCTACATCAAGTTAACACAAATGAAAATAAGAAATGTCACCGTGGTTTTTATATTACATTTTATTTCAACTAACAGTGTTTTGATGGTTTAAGTTTTAGTTAACAGTAGAAAACAGCACATAGTTGTGGGGTCATTATTTCTACTGTGACACAGAACGCATTGAATTGGGCAAATAACTGCGACCTCTACATCAGTAATGTTGGGATTGATGCAGCCCACCCTGGAGCTGTGAGCCCCCAAAATCAGGACCACCTTTTCACCCCATCACTGATTGCACAACACACACACACACACACACACACACACACACACACACACACACACACACACACACACACACACACACACACACACACACACACACACACACACACACACACACACACACACACACACACACACACACACACCCTTATGTGGGCTTCATCTCTTATCAAAATGTGGTATTTTACAGGATTCTCTTGTCCACATTTACAACAAGGGATATATGATATTTTAAGGTCAGAGTGACACGGTGGCTGAATGAATGACATTTAGAATATGTTTTCCCATTTTTCTCCATTTTCACTGAAAAGAATTCTCCCTGCCTCAGCTCAAAAAAAAAAAAAAAAAAAACTCATCTGGGAGATGAATGGCTACACCTGCCAGGCAGGCATTTTATATACACACACCAGCAGCTTTCACATAATTACACTGCAGCTGCCAGAGAGCTGCTCTCACTCTCATTCACCTTGAGACAGAGCAGATCACACAGCACACGCTCCACATGTACAGTCAACACACACATGATGCACATACATGGAACCAGCTGCTTAGTTTCACTCACCTTGAGGCAAGACACGGATCAATCACACACAACTAGCTCTACTGTAAATATACTGTATGTGCAGAATTAATTTAATTTAGGTGAGTCCTAAATGAGGTTGAACTTAATAAGAAAAGTAAATACAGTATATGTATATATACACACATTTTATTATTGCACATTACAACTTTAATTCTTAATGTCACGGATTTAGCATGGTATTAGAAATGAAGAGATTATGTCATTCAAATGCATATCAAAGGTGCTCTTTTCTGCTGGTTAAAAAACAGTGACTGTGGAGGCCATTTGAGTACACTGAACTCATTGTGTTGTTGTTGTGTAACAAGCATGGAATGACGTATGCATTGCGATAGGGTGAGTTGCCCTGATGGAAATGGCCATTTGAGAATGACTGTGTGGAAAATGGATACACGTTGTGTATGCAGCAACACGGGCATATAGGCTGTGACATTTTAAGTTATTACAGAAAATATATCATAACACCCCCACCAATCTGAACAGAATGCTGCAGGAATTACATTTTTTGATGAGCAAAACCAAAAACAAGTAAAGCATTTTAGCACTTAGTGTTCCTTTATGTTTAAAATTGTTTTAATTTTTTTTTTAATGGGTTTTTGATTAAATGCCGGAAATACACTCACCTACACTCAAAAAAATTTCTCTTTAAACTTACTTAATATAATTATGGACAGTGGTTCCACACAAGGTAATTATGTTTTATTAACATTAATAGATTTTTTTGAATCTATGCAAGCTCCTTGTGTTGTGACAACACAATTGAATCAGAGAGAATCTAAGTGAAATTGTACTGTCCAACCAAATCAATGGTATTGCTTCCATGTAACTTAAACCTTTTAAGTTCAGTGAACTTGCTTTAGTTAATTTAAAACTGGCTAAATATGTTTCACTCAACCAACACAAGGAGATTTGTCTCAAATAACTTATTTAAATTATGGACAGTGGTTCCATCCAATTAGTTTTTGTTACTTTAACTCAATGTTTTCTATTTAAAGTTATGCCATTCAAATCAGCATTTTGTTTGTGTGTGTTTGTCTTGTAGAGTCATAAAAAAGTCAAGATGCATAACAAAGGATCAAACTGTATTTGTTAAAGGGTTGCAATTACATTCAAGACACCTGTGCAAATGCATTAACATTAGCTAAATGACTTTTACAACATCATACTGTTAAGAGTCGAGTCATTCTTCAGCAAAGTCACTGAAAGTTAAAAAAATAAAAATAATAACCTCTATAAAACTTGGTAAAGGATAAATACAATTAAATTAAAGGGTTAGTTCACCCAAATATGAAAATAATGTAATTTATTACTCACCCTGATGCCGTTCCAGACCTCTAAGACCTTTGTTCCTCTTCAGACATAAATTAAGATATTTTTGTTGAAATCCGATGGCTCAGAAAGGCCTCCATTGGCCACAATGTAATTTCCTCTCTCAAGACCCATAAAGGCACTAAAGATATCTTTACCACGCCCATCTCACTACAGTGGCTCTACAATAATTTTATGAAGCAACGAGAAGAGTTTTTGTGCGCAAAAAAACCCCCTAAATAACTACATGATGGCCGAAAACATTTCTTCCTGAAGCTTCGGAATGTGTTATGAATTAGCGGATCGATTCAGCGGTTCGGATCGCGGGGTTTTAAAATCGCTGACGTCTTTAGTAACTTTTATGGGTTTTGAGAGAGGAAATGTCATTGCTGCCAGTGGAAGCCTTTCTGAGCCATTGGATTTCAACAAAAATATCTTCATTTGTGTTCAATGATGAACAGAGGTCTTACAGGTCTGGAACATCATAAGTGTAAGTAATTAAATTACATTATTTTCATTTTTGGGTGAACTAACCCTTTAAATGATTTTTACAAAATTAAGACAATTACATTAACATTTTGGCATTCCAGGAAGTCCTTACGCAAACATATCAGAGAAGAGCTTGGTCTTCAGTGTTTAACAGCTTGGTCTTCAGTGTTGCACTTTATTGGATAACTTGTTGACATCCAGCTCCAGAATTAACTTTTGCAGTACATTTAATGTGTACCTGAGTTCAGGAGGGTAGCTCAAGTTCAGTCCATATATCAGTCATGGCTGTTGCATATGGGACACTGCTAAGATCCTGAAGAAATGTTGACCCTCTAACACCACTCCGACATCTGCTGGGCTGTCTCCTATGTATTCCACCTTCAAGTCTTATTACATAAATTCCCATCACTGTCTTCTGGATCGCCTTCTCAGTGCTGGCAATGTCTGCATCCTAGAGGGGACATTTAAAAAGAATACAATACTCTTAAATTCTTGTGTGTTAACTTTAACAAATCATTTAGCATGCTGGAAAATGCAGAAAAAATTTATAAAGCACATATACTCACAATATACTCCCAAATCAGACTGCTAGGGTCTTCATTCAGGTAGACGCCGAGAGATTCGGTTATGCATTCTCTCTTCACTTCAATGTCATCAGTCTAAAGATACAAATAAGAACAATAACAAAATATAGCCTTTACAGTCAGCTCTCTACCACATGTAAATGTGTAAAACATTCGAGCGATCTAATTTAGGCAAACTGATGAAATTGCATTTTGCACCAAATTTTACACACACACACACACACACACACACACCGAAATTTTTGCATGCGAATTTCGGACTGAGTGTGCAAAGACCTTTAGTATTGTCACTGTATTCTCTAATGCACTAATTGATACGGTCTGCTCACAGCTAATACTATATCAGTGCAATAAGCTGTAGCAGAATTCATAAAACTTTAGCCTAAATACTATCATTGTGCCAAACCATGGATTGTAACAAAAGTCAGCAAAAATATTACTACTTTTTAAAAATCTTAAAAAGCAATAGAGTGCTTCACTTACCTTAGCCAAAAAACGTAGCTCTATATCAATGAAGTAGTGACATTTCTTCATAGGTACGGATGAACTGGAAAAGACATGATGAAAAACATACTGTCATTCATTCATTCATATATGTATGTATGTGTATATATATATATATATATATATATATATATATATATATATATATATATATATATATATATAAAATGTGTAATTTCTAAGCATTTTCCTCCCATAAATGCTTAAGGTGGCTAATAATACTGAGAGGGTAATATTACAAGATCAAATTCTTATTAATAAACCACAGGCTGTGCGCAGATAAACAGATTAACCAGAAAATGAACTCTTAACATGATGTGTTACGTTAATGTTAAGTAAATTGAATGTATTGCATTGCATTCATATGCTGGCAGGGTTAATCTGCTTATCTGCATGTAGTACGGTTTATTAATAAGGTGTACACTAACTTCATAGTTAAAAACGTCACACAAACGTCCTTCGAAGTCGCTTATTTCAACGTAAATAGCTCATAACCACGACTTCAGAAATGGGAATTAACGTAACATAATACATTTACGATAGCACGTGAAGGCAGCATGCATGCCACGTGAAAATGCCTGTAACTAAACGCGTTGCATTCATAGTTCTATGCTTTATTTGTATGTTTTACCGGAGTTTGATTTTTATAGTACATTAAGCCACTTTAAATGTTTTTCACTTCAAGCGTTTTTGAATGCCTGATAACTGCTCGTTTCATTAACTTAAAGGCACAATATGTAATGTTTCAGCATTAAAAATATAAAAGATCACTATATCTATGTTATATATTTTTTAAAGTTGTGTGTTTACATTATCCTGACAGTTCTAATTAACTTCTAAATCCAGAGAAATTAATATTTTAATTCGAAGACACGGACCGTGTCTTTATTTCCGTTATGTCGCCAGTCTTTCACGTCATATCCACGTTTGCGTCTTGCTTCCTGCGGAACTCGGCGGAACCATAGATATCTATGGGCGGAACCGCCAAACTCAAAGAGGAACACTGACAGACAGTATAAGGGGAACCCCCGTATAAAAAAGTCTGTATGATAATGGATCGTGACTACTCTTTGCCTGTACGTTTTGTCAGCTCAACAAAGCGCAAACGTACGGGTGAAAAAAAATGACCCGAGAAGATTTTGGGACAGTAGAAGAAGCAAGAGACGTGTAAACCTTGGAGAAGCCTTTGAAAGATGGCGAAATCTTCGTGACAAGCTCGGACTGCAGAGAGATGCTGATCTCGCTTGTGTTTTAATAAACAGGTCATTTAAGTAACCATTCAGCTAACATAATAATCATATAATCATAACATGCTGTATGTTTGCATATTGCATAGCGATCTTGACCACATTGAGACACGTTTAGCTGAATACGTAATGTTATACATTTTGTATCGGCTTTTCAAACAGGCGGATTCTCTGTTTTTGGAGACTGAAAGAGCTATTTTTTTAAAAACTGATTCAAAAGTATTTCTATCCGTATATTTGGTGACACGATGATGTCATGTGTAAAACGCAGATGGACTAGCTATTATTGGTTTTATATGTAGCTGGAGAAAGTAACGTTAGCTTCATAAGGTAATATGCCACTATCTTTGTCAATTAATATAAGGTGACCGTCACTTTTATCATATGTTAATACTAGCTACATATAATATTGATTTAATAATGATCTACTTATTCATATATCTCCGAGTTCCAAAATAAATGTTTATTAGAATGATTGATGAACGTGGGGAGCGACACAGCGCGTGTTCCAATGAACAACGTATTGCTGGTGCTGGTTCTCTCATTTACTGTTTTATGTTGGTAATGATAAACTAAATTGAAATGTATTTCCGTATTGAACAGTTGATATACAGAATGTTCGACAATCGCGGATGCCATGTCAATATCTATAATTTGAGTAACTCAAATTATGATGCGCGGTTAATATGTCAACATAGCCTACCAACTTATAGGTATGTTGGCATAGCGACCGCCCGCACAACATTCTGTCTCACACATTATCTAACGTTACTGATAAGTTTGTTAAGTAACGGTAGCTTGCTGCTATTTCATTAGATTGACATTACATAAAGTGAAAAGCCGTAACTAAACTTAACAATAATAGAGATGTAATATAACAATCAATTACCTTGTCAGTGAACATGTTTTCTGCTGGAGATGCCAGATTCGCTGGTTGACAGTGGCAATAATGACAACAACTCCCATGAGCCCACGCACTTTCCCGACGTCACCAAAGTACGTCAGTTGTTATTATTTTGAATGAGTGACCCCTAGTGGCCAAAAGTTGCATACTGCACGTTTAAAAGTAACGTTAGGTTAACTGAAAACTATTTAGAATTTTAGTATGTTGCCCAAATATTTTTTCCACGTCCATACATAACGTTACATATATAAGTGTTATACATTAACGTTAATATACGTTACAGAGAATCACATGCACATTAAACTCACCTTTCAATCGCATGAATGAACTCCCAAAAATGGCACAACATTTCCCACAATACTTGACAGTTAAACAACAGACATCCCAGAACAGACTTAACGAAATATTAACAGAAATGAAAGACTTTAGATAAACTTTATATTTTCTTACCTTGCCACCTTCTTCGTGCTGCGCGCAGTCTTCAAGTTCATTCAATACGTTGGAAATCGTCACATCCGGGTCTTTTTTTTTTTTTTTTTGAATTGCGAAATGAAACCGTTTACATTAGTTTAACGATTGGTAATTAAGTATGGTGTAAAGTGATGCAGGTTAAGTTAATTTAACGCAATACAATAGTGTTTTGGTGGCAAAATAAATATATATGTGTTATTTTAACAAAAAATATTTGGGTAAAAAGAACAGTGCCGCAAAGTCATTTTTTTGAGTGTAAAGGATTATTAGGAACACCATACTAATACTGTGTTTGACCCCCTTTCGCCTTCAGAAATGCCTTAATTTTACATGGCATTGATTCAACAATGTGCTGAAAGCATTCTTTAGAAATGTTGGCCCATATTGATAGGATAGCATCTTGCAGTTGATGGAGATATGCAGCCATATATGGCCAGCAGCCATATCACCCTGTAGCCAGAGACTGGTTTCCCACTGAAGCTAAGCAGGGCTGAGCCTGGTCAGTTCCTGGATGGGAGACCAACTGGGAAAACCAGGTAGCTGCTGGTAGAGGTGTTAGTGAGGCCAGCAGGGGGCGCTCACCCTGTGATCTGTGTGGGTCCTAGTGGGGACATTATACTGTCAAAGAGCACCGTCCTTCTGATGAGACGTTAAACCGAGGTCCTGACTTTCTGTGGTCATTAAAAATCCCATGACACTTCTCGGAAAGAGTAGGGGTGTAACCCTGGTGTCCTGGCCAAATTCCCTTGATTTGCCCTTACCAGTCATGGCCTTCTAATAATCCCCATCCACTGAATTGGCTCTATCACCCCCTCTCCTCTCCACCTATCGCTGGTGTGTGGTGAGTGCACTGGCGCCGTTGTACTGTGGCGGTCGTCGCATCATCCAAGTGGATGCTGCACACTGGTGGTGGTTGAGGAGAGACCCCTGACATGAGTGTAAAGTGCTTTGGGTGTACAGTAGTACAAATGAAAGCACTATATAAATGCCTTATTCATTCATTCATTCATGGAGATTTGTGGGATGCACATCCAGGGCACGAACCCCCCTGTTCCACCACATCCCAAAGATGCTCTATTGGGTTGAGATCTGGTGACTGTGGGGGCCATTTTAGTACAGTGAACTCATTGTCATGTTCAAAAAAACTATTTGAAATGATTCAAGCTTTGTGACATGCTGGATTATCCTGCTGGAAGTAGCCACCCGAGGATGGGTACATGGTGGTCATAAAGGGATGGACATGGTCAGAAACAATGCTCTAAATGGCATTTAAACGTTTCCCAATTGGCACTAAGGGGCCTAAAGTGTGCCAAGAAAACATCCCCCACACCATTACACCACCACCACCAGCCTGCACAGTGGTAACAAGGCATGATGGATCCATGTTCTCATTCTGTTTACACCAAATTCTGACTCTACCATCTGAATGTCTCAACAGAAATCGAGACCCATCAGACCAGGTAACATTTTTCCAGTCTTCAACTGTCCAATTTTGGTGAGCTTGTGCAAATTGTAGCCTCTTTTTCCTATTTGTAGTGGAGATGAGTGGTACCCGGTGGGGTCTTCTGCTGTTGTAGCCCATCCGCCTCAAGGTTGCGCGTGTTGCGGCTTCACAAATGCTTTGCTGCATACCTCGGTTGTAATGAGTGGTTATTTCAGTCAAAGTTGCTCTTCTATCAGCTTGAATCAGTCGGCCCATTCTCCTCTGACCTCTAGCATAAATAAGGCATTTCCGTCCACAGGACCTGCCATCTTGGATGTTTTTCCCTTTTCACACCATTCTTTACAACCCGTAGAAGTGGTTGTGTGTAAAAATCCCACTAACTGAGCAGATTGTGAAATACTCAACATATATATACACACCTTGAAAACAGTATAACTGTTGGGACATGTACGATAGGTGGGGCGACGAGACTGTTAGAGAGGGAGCGTGGCCTACAAACTGCTTGTGAGACTTGAAGCTGGCTTCTGCTGATGAAACTGCAAACTATTCTTCATTATTTTTTTTCTTTAATTAATTGCACTCCTGACTCTTGGTCTTCATTTTTCACTACTGGTCTTGTGTCATAAACTGTTAACCCCAGTACACTTATAATAAGTGTTTATATTAGGACTATTTCAGACCGCTCTGGTAGAAACCGCTGCGGAGGAGCACAGTCCCTGCATGACTCGCCATAGACATAAACAGAGAGTAGCAGCTCCGGGATAAAAAAGTTACAGACTGCAGCTTTAATAAAGACTGAAAGAGTTTTTGGTGGTGACACTGAAGCCCTGATACAACCGTGTTTTGTATAGCTTTGTAATTCTAGAGATTGCATTTATGCTTCAAAATTCATAAACGTTGTGTTAGTTTGAAACATTTATCACAATGAACAAAATGTGTAAGAATCAAGAACTTCTTTTGGTAACAGAGCTTATTTTATGTATTAATGTAAAAGTAATTGGAATGATCATATTGAGTTTTTGTTGAGTGATGATTAAAATTGAGATTGTACTAGTATTAGTGAGTCTGGTCACGGTCAATTTCCTCACACCTTTTTCGTTAACAAGCCCGCTCTGCTTAAAGAATGGTGATGTTTTTGTTTGTGAAAATCCTGTCTGGAGTGTCTGAGATAATAATAATAAATGCTCATGTTTAGTTTGAACAGTGAATCTCCTGCCCATCTGTATTTAAGCTCTGCCTGGTATTATAGCCTACTATTTAGATAATTATTTGTATTTGTATCAACAAGCAGATGTACTCAACAAATCTATCTAAGCAAGTGGTACTAACTGTACATGTGAAATAAAGAAGAAGCATTGACTTAGCCTATTAGCTATTTTCCTCCCATCTCATTTTTTCCCCACCGTGTCCCTTTAGGGGCTCCGTACAATCTTGCCTTATTCAACTAATATGATAAAACATGAGGTCTATGTGAGGAAAATGGATTTTATTTTTCAGACGTGTAAATTGAATCATCTCAGATCCAGATGTTGGTCACACTGCATACAGAATTACCCAGTGAAGCGATATTTCTCCAGCCAATTGTCTGTGACAACAATTAAATTAAATTGATGTCAATCAATGGCTGCACTACAGTACACTCCCGCAGAGGAGCGCGTGTGGTATTAACATAACATTGCGTTAACACCAATGGATCATTTGGTTTCATGTAACCACAGAGATAATGGGTATTTAAAGCATTCATATTAATTAACTGATAAAGAGAAGATAAGACACCGGTTCTCTGCAGGTGTGTTTGCTCTCATTAATACTGAGAGGAAGCGGCAGGAGAAATACTGTAAGTCCTTTTCATGCATCATCTGAAATTAACAAGCTATTAAGCGCCACATTTTCTTTAAAAATGCTTTTCATTTATCTTTTCAAACATTTAAATCATTCACAGTATCCATTTGTGTAATAATAATATTTTGCAGCAATTTCCTGCTGTCTTTCTGATGAGAGTGTGAAACTGCGCTTTATAGAATAGCTTTTCTGTGAGCTCAACCCACTCTGTGTTAATAATCCTAAAACATACATTTCACATTGAATGCTCTCAGCAAGGGGTGCAAGCAGCAGAAAAGGCTGGTTCCGTGATTAAAGAGCACTTTTGCCCCCTAGTGGTGCTAATTTATATGTGCGTCAGGTCAGTTTTTCCACATATTTTGCGATCAGAATGTGACAAAAACCTCTGAGAAGAGGTCAACAGTCCTCAAGAGGACAACGTCTTTATAAACATAGGCTACTAAAACTGTTTTACTGAAAATCTAAAAAGTGATTACGTTTAAACCACTTTGTAAAGTATTGGCATTTATTATTTTGTAATGTATTTGTCTGTATTTGCCATTTTTATTAGCTTGGTCAAATAACATTACGTTTTTTTTATTGTTGACTTTTTATTTCGCAGTTTTAGGCCTACTTTATTTTAAATTTTTGCGAGAGAGAGAGAGAGAGAGAGAGAGAGAGAGAGAGAGAGAGAGAGAGAGAGAGAGAGAGAGAGAGAGAGAGACATCTGGTGGTCTTTAAAGATATTACAGATTAATTCCAGTGCTCTGTTTTTACACTCCGAAGTTAATTTAGCATAATGTTAATATAATAAATCGTGTATGTGAGGTGTAAAATAAATAATAGTGCATTTATAATTTCTTAAGAATATTTATTTACATTCTTAAAAAACAGAATCTGCTATAATATCACAAAAACAGTGGTATGTATACATTCGCCTCATTCCAGTTTAACCATTCAAGGAACCAATTATATACAGAAGGAAGGTATTGAAGTATGTAACGGAGACAGATCACATGATGAGATGAGATGAGAACATATATATGTAGAGGTCAGAGATATCATATAAAGTAACAGGCTGGTGTAGATCTCATCACACAGTCGATCAGAGCTGAACTGGAAATAAACTGCAACAGATAAAAGTCATATAAGTGCATGTGTCATATCATTCATGTCAAGTGTAATACACACTGCAGGTACACACTTTTTTCTTTTTTTTATCGACAGTTTTTTTTTATTATTGATTTCATGAAGAACATTTAATATCAATGGCACCATTTATTTGAGCACAAAAGCTTATCTTGGGGGAAAAAAAAGGTTCTTCAAAAGCAAGGTTCTTTTAAGAACTGTTCACAAAAATAGTTTCTTCTATGGCGTTGTTCTGAATACCCCTAGCTGGAACCTTTTTTTAAGAGTGTATCAACAGTTCCTGATGCAGGTCTCTCACTAGAGCAGATAAATAAACTATTATGCTGCATCATAAAATGAGGTGATATAGAAAATGTCAAAACATATATTTGTGAAACTTACCACAGACGCTTAAGGAAAGTAGCCAGCAAATGAAAAGACATTATCAGCTTTCATCTGTCTCATCCTCATTATTATCTGTGTGTGAGATCTCATTGACATCATCCTCTCCTTCTTTGTCCGATGAGTCGGCTGATTTGGGCCTGTCTCCAGGTTTTTTGGATGAATCCACAACCTCAGTATCTTTACTTGAGTTGCACCCCATAGTACAGTCCTGATATTCTTGTATCAAATCTTTTGATGTTAGAAGACAACAATAAAAGTGAAGTAGCGAAGTATCTCAATATAATTAGATGTTGTTCAAAGGCAGTGGTGTGCTCTTTAGAAGTACATCATACACAATCTCTGCCTAAGTATGTGTCCTATAACAGTGTTGTGGAAGTCAGGGCTCTGATTTCTATGACAACACATTGAACTTCCTGTTGGCATTGGTGCAGGTACTGCAAACATACTTCAGCATGGTCACAGTTAGCAGGGTTTGTTGGTTTAGATTCCCGCAGACTTTGTGTTTCACCTTCCAGGCAACGTAAGTTGACATTTAACCTGATGACATGGTTACTGATCAACAGAGCGGGACTGGTCGTCAGTCAGTGTCTGTTTATCCATGGTAACAAATGACAGGTTGAACAAGCAGGAAGATGCCTCTTTACTTAACCTCTGTCCACTGCATGGGTCAGAGCTTTATCTACATGGAATATGACAACACTGACTACTGATATATTTTTCAGATGTTAGAGCACATACTGTCTAAATGTTTGCGAATCATTGGTCACTATTTCATGTTGACATGTGTCTAGATCTGGGGTTGTCCAAACCTGCTTTTGGTGGGCCACTGTCCTGCAGAGTTTAGCTTCAACTTGCCTCAAAACACCTGCCTGGAAGTTTCTAGTATGCCTATAGACCTTGATGAGCTGGTTCAGGTGTGTTTAAATGAAGTTGGAGTTAAACAGGACAGCCCTTCAGGAGCAGGACTGGACACCCCTGTCCTGGAGAAATTGATATGCGATTAGCTCCACTTTTAGACATCCAAGTGTGAACTTCCCTAAGCATTCCCCCTCGAGAGAATCCTTGCCACCATTTTGAAGTGCGTTCAACTTCAATGAGGGAAGTTTATTTAGAGCGAAGGTTTTAGACAGAGACTGTTGCTGCGTCTGAAATCAAATACTTCCCTACTATATAGTATGCCATCACATCAGAGTAGTATGTCTGAATACAGAGTTTTCCAAAAACAGTAGGCAAAAAGTCTCTGGGTGACCTACTACTTCTGGCGAGATTCTGAAGTGCACATTCAATGGACACTTTACTATCCCATGAGGATAGTGTGTATTGAGGGATAGTACACACATTCATTCTATTTAGAATGTACATTTTTAAAGGGTAAGTTCATCCAAAAATGAAAATGATTTCACTAATTACTCACCCTCATGTCGTTAGACACCCGTAAGACCTTCGTTCATCTTCAGAACACAAATGAAGATATTTTTGTTGAAAGCTGATGGCTAAGAAAGGCTTCAGAAAGGCCCCCATTGGCATTCAGTACATTCCCACTGATCCACTTACAAGACCCATAAAGGCACTAAAGACGTCGATACGAAGTCCATCTCACTACAGTGGCTGTACAATAATGTTACAATGCAACGAAAATAGTTTTTGTTTGCAAAAAAATCTAAATAATGAATTTATCCAACAAGATATTGTCTTCCGTGTAGGTCTTGGACATGAACTCACCTGGAACTCACGTGATAGCGGCGCTCCTCCTCTTCCGGGTCATGTATTTGAACGGTGGAGCTGCGTCATATTCTCGCGCATGCGCCGATTTCACATCAATAACTTGGTGAATAAAGTTGTTAATTTGATTTTTGTGCACACAATAACTATTTTCGTCGCATTATAAAACTATTGTACAGCCACTGTAGTGAGATGGACTTTGTATCGACGTCTTTAGTGCCTTTATGGGTCTTGTAAGTGGGTCAGTGGAAATGTACTGAATGCCTATGGAGGCCTATCTGAAGCCTTTCTCAGCCATCAGCTTTCAACAAAAATATCTTCATTTGTGTTCTGAAGATGATGAAGGTCTTATGGGTGTATAACGACATGAGGGTGAGTAATTAATGAAATCATTTTCATTTTTGGGTGAACTAACCCTTTAACTGTCGCCAAGTAAGTTTAAATTCGAATGTAGTACCTTCTCAGACAGTACATGATTTCTGACACAGCTCATCTACTCATACCCCTCCGGCAGATTTGTAGACTATAATGCAGATTAGCATTGGATAGCAACTCGAATGACAGGCTTCTTGGCAGATTCTAAGTGATCGCGGGCTTAGGGGTCTCCTGGACGGCCACTGTCAAAGTTTGGAAACCACTAGCTTAGGGTGTTCCGTTTAAACACATTGTAAAGGATCTGCCAGTACTTGGCTTTCATGCAACGAGACAGAGAGAAGTTAGTTAGGGAAGAACATAACAAATTTACTTAAACGTAGCCCTGGTACCATATAACTGGTCTGAACAAAATATATTCACATTGTGTTATCAGATACGATTGATTTCATATGAAGCTGCAAAGGGGAAAAACAAGTAAAAATTAGAAAATGTGTCTAACATCTGATTTTTCTCTATTACACTAAATTGTTCAGCACATATCATCATGGGCTGTTTGATTTCTGAATGGGACTGGCAGATTCAGCTGTAGATTACAAACATCCCTCATCACCAGGAGAGAAACTGTGCTGAAATCATGATCGATCATGTTGCTCACTCATTTATTTTCTATAGGAAAGTAGCAAAATGTGCAGTGCTTGCGGCAGTGCTTGAAAACACTACAGTCTGTAGTTATATATATATTTTATGTAACTACTCCCACAATTATATTTTCACAATTAATATAAAAAATTGCATACTTTTGATTAATTACAAGTAAAACTAATTATATAATTCAATAAATAACATAAAACTATATAAATTATTCTTATTAACTGACTAAAGTATTACAAATATGAGAAGGACATGCATTTTAAAGTTAGACTTTACATTTTTAATGTTAATTCCACTATTGTATTATATATGATTGTTCTACAGTCTATACACACACAGTACTTAGTTCAATTACATGTGACGTAACTAGAATTAGATTACAGAAAAAAATAAGAGTAATCCCTTACTTTACTTTTTCAAGGGGAAAGTAACTCAATTACAATAACTAATTGCTTAGTAACTATACCCAACACTGCATTTATTAGGGTTGCACTTTATTTAAGGTGTCATTATTTTTGTTGTAATACATTTAAGTACTGAGTAATATTTATTAACAACATGTACTTACTATAGGGGTAGGTTGCATGTAATTATGCATAATTTAGTCTTCATTACTATAATAACATGTAACAGGGACACTGTAAAATAAATGTTTACCGTCATTAGTCCATCACTTCAAACACACAGATTATGTCAATCCTATTCTATGCTGCTGTTCCTACCAAGCGTCTTTCCATGTAATTCACTTACTGGGCATTTGCACACTACACTGTCAAATATTTAATAGCATGTTGTGGAAGTTGACGTCTTTTATATTACAACCGCAATCAAACCAGGCCACTTTCATCACAGATTAATAACAACATTTTTAGATGTTTTGATTTTAGACAGTTTTAGATTTTAATAACTGGTGCTTCAGCTCAAAACAAGCAAATACATTTGACAAATTTCACATGAGACAAGATTTTTCTGTAGAGTCAGAATATGTTTAATAAAAATAATTAAACCTCAATTTCTTCTATAGAACTTCATAGAAAGTAATTCAATAAATTACAAACTTTTTAAGACATGTATCCTGCACTACAAGAAGCATTAATTGACTACACAGGCCACAACTTGCAAGTATTGCAACTGTCCAAAAAAAAAAAGGGGGCATCTCAAAATATTGAAAATATGAACCAAAAACAAGCAAATGAGAAAACAAATGAGTCGGTGCGTCAATTCAATCATTCACATAATTGATTTTTCTTTTTATTTGCAGTAGTGTATTTCTATTTCATTTGCTGTTGCATGATGGGTGTCATTGTCTTTGTGCCACAACGGCAAGTCTTGCCCTGATTCTGGTCAGTAGTCCCGTGGTTCATAATGCAACAGATGAAATACAACCAAAAATATTTAATGAATGTACACATGAAAAAGAAAGAAAGAAAACCAATGAAAAAAAAACTCAGTAAACCTGCAATTCTTCTCAGAACATTATTCAGTTAAATGAGATGCTAACGCTGCAGATGTCATCATAAGAGGAACTATATAGGTTTCATGTGCGGTTTTGGGAAGAAGTGGAAAGCAGCAATACCTGTACACAGTTTCAAAGTGCGTGGCTCAGCACGAACTAACTGGAAAGAGGAAGATCTGATGCCACAGTGGAGAGGAGAGGGCATTCAGAACATCGAATGAGGCAAAATCACACTGAGAGAGATAAAAGTTAGGGCATCTGCATGAGACCATGATGAATGTAATCATACATGCTTGGAAAGACCCATTAATATTACTGTGTTCACTAGTGAGACAGGCAAAGAGTTGCATTGTGCAGTGCATCCCGAAGAAATTTGCATCACAAATGGAAAACTTCAGTAGCCAAACCTGAATATGAACAAATGTGACGCAGCAGAGACAGACTCGCATGAATCGAATGAGCCTAACAGTCTAGAACAAGCGCACATCAGCACATGTAACAGAAAACAAATCACATACACGTCCTGATTCAAAACGCCAGTGAGGTTCATCGTGTTGGCCGAGGTGCTCGGCTGCAATGATTCGTTCTATGAGAGACAGATGCTGAAGTATGGCATAAGGACACTTCTAGATCAGTCGTTTACATCTAACAGCAGCAAGGCGACTATGTGGATCTATGTGTATTTCATCAGACCGAAGGAACGTGTGATTTTGACCTGCGTAACCCCCCTATCAAACGGGCCTGATAAAGTAACTGAAATACTACTGCAAATACTTGAATTTCTCTCAATACTTTTACACAGATTACAAACATGGGTGATTTAGCGTGTGATCAACTAATGTGACAATACTGTAGCAGTCTGTGGAAAAGAGCATATACGCACTGCTGTCTGTCGCGAGAAGGTTTGCATGTGAGGCCGACAGGACCTTGGACACATAGATTTTCATGCAAATTGAGGCAACAGTGTTCATAAGCACAGAACACCACACATACACACACACACAGTGCTGTCTGAACGCTAAAAGAAATGTATGAATATATACAGATGTGAAGAAAGGGGTCTGAAATAAAACTCGCTGGAAGCATGTGCACACACACTGATTTCAGGCAGTGAGGAATGTGTCCCTAGAAGAATGTCTGATACACTGTAGACGTGAGCGTACAGCGTGTTGCCAAGATGGATATCCTGCACCCATGTGTTCCGTACAAAACTCAAATCTTTGGGTAAAAATAGCTGTATGAATAGAATTTAAAAGTTGAGGGTGAAGGAAGGAAGGGGAAAAAGAAGGATGGAAGGAAGGAAGAAAGGAATCCATGGGCCAAGGCAGACTATGGGCAGGAGGCAGAGAGTCCAGGACAGTAAACAGATGCACGAATCACTAGAGGAGTGAATGAACAAGTACGCATGTGAATGAATGAATGAATGAATGAATGAATGAACTAACAAATAAACGAACGGTCTCTACAGCTTCAGTGACATTCATAAGCTGCCTGTGTGTTATTGCTGTGGATCTGTAAGTATGCTCTGTGAAGTCTATGTGTTCAGGATCCTGCTCAAGTATTTACAAATGAAACCCAAACAGTCGATGTGTTTTTTTTCTCCCAAAAGAAAATATATTAATTATACAGCTCTGCATTGAGCAACAGCGTCCTCATTTCTTTAATAAAATTAAATCCTGACATAGCTATAACAATAATGCCTTTTAGTTTTTGCTTCTTGTCTGTTGCAATTGTACATCATGGTGTCATACAATTTCACAAAGGTTTTTTTTTTTCTTTTTTTTCTTCGACATGCAAAACGTCTCTTCGAAACGACATTGTACCTAAACAAACACTGAAATCTCATTTCAGTTTCTCTAGGATCTCCATTTTCCTTTTTTTCCTCCATTACACAACACTTTAGTTATTATATTTACATGGAAACAAAAAACATGATGTAGTAAATGCAGAATAATTCCTATATGTGTGTATATGTATACATTTCTAAGAGATGTATATAAATATATAATATTTATTTATACATGTATAAAGACTCAGTCTTCGTCGCTGGAATCGGAATCCTCGGATGACGAGGAGGAGCTGTCGGACTCGGAGGAGGACGACTCCGCCTTCGCCGAGCCTTCTAGACCACTGGTATCCTTCTTTTCGTCGGGCTCCTCCCCCTCATCGCTGTCTTTGTCCTCCGAGTGGCCGGGCCGCTGGGCCGTGGCTTCAGAGGCAGCAGGTTGCAGCGGTAGGGTTGGCTGAGTGTTTGCAGCTTGCGGCTGGTTGGCCACAGGCAGGTTAAGGCCTGGAGTAAGAAGCATCCCTGGGTAGAGCATACTAGAGAGGAGAAGGGGGTTGAGGGCCAGTGAGTGGCCTGTAGCAGAAGCACTTGTTTGATTCGAGTTGGTGGCCGTCGAGGTGGTGGCTTTGGAGCTTTGACCCTCTGTCCTTTCCGCTCTGCCATCCGAAATCAAAGTCTGAGCCGAGGTTTTGTGCGTGGCGGACTCTCCGCCGTTTTTCTTTTTCCCGTCCTCGTCGCCTGTCAAAGCTCCGGCCGACGCTTCCTGCGAGGGCTTTCCGAGGAGACCGCTCATCCCAAGGAGGTTTGGCAGGCCAGTCATCCCGGATAGCATCATTGGAAACATGGCGGCCATGTTAGTGGGGTCGTGAGGCAGTCCCATTAGGCCAGTGGTGAGTTGGAGTGACTGGAGACTCTGGAGGTTGTGCTGAAGAGCTTGAAGACTAGGAAGGTCCAGCCCAGCGAGGAGGCCATTGGACAGGAGTGGATTGAGCCCCATGGCGACGTTGGCACTGGCATTGGCCACTGTGGCTGCTTTAGCTAGAGCGTTTTTGGGGCGTCGACCTCGCCGACTCACCTCTTCGGGAACTATGGGACCAGTCAGGATGCGGTCGAACATACTTTCAGGAAGGTAACCCTGAAAACACATATGCATCTGTTATATAACTAAGTAAAAACATCTATACATTTTTGGTTGACTTTAGGTTTATGTCAAATTATACACATTTCTGTTGGAGCTGTCACTACATCAGATTTTCCTTACATGATTATTGTGACCAAAATAAATCACAATAACTCTTTTTGTCATATCTATAGAAATAAAATCGGATCTCTTTTTTGGCCAAGGAATCGCACTTAACATATGTGTAGGAGGTGGAGAGAATGTTGTTTGTTGAAGAACTGCTGATCGGCACATCCAGCAGACTCTGAGTATTATAATAATTTTTTATGAAATCCAAAAAATCCCATAATTTTTCAGGTGTGAGCCAAGGTTGCTGAAGTCTACTCCAACATTACTTTGTGCGGCAGTAGTAGCTAGCTACACACTGTCGTCACTGTCTTTCTGTTTAATGATGGTTGGTCAGAGTTAAGGTGCGGTCACATTTAGTGTTGTTTGGCAAATTTCCGTAGGGGGAAAACCAGCCTTTTCAATTGAAATCCATGCAATCATGAATTATGAGCAAGGGCAAAATATTTCCCCATGCAGCTTTTATCGGATTGAAGTTGGTCATGCAAATTTGCTACACCACCACCTACTATGTTGGAGAGTCAACCAGATACTGGCCTTAGATTATTCACAATATTCTCATTTGTGTAATACTAACATGATATAAATATTACATTTTTTAAATATCATGGTTTTCCCCAATACCAGTGTATTGCAACACCCATAATTTCTGTAAATGCACTGTATTTCGAATGGAAAATGTTTCTCTTTTTACTTACAGACTGTTTAACAACGTCGGCCCACTCTGGTGGGACTCCATACTCTGGATTCTCTTGCAAGAACCGGCTTAAATCTTTCAGAGGTGGAGCAAATGCACCACCAATCTGTAACAAAGAAAGAGGAAACCTGTATTACAAACAACACCCAGTACAGCAAAAACACTTTGCACACGGAGTCTATAACCCTCGTACACTTACCTTGCGAGCATTTCGCCTGTTGATAATCTGTACTCGCTCTTCTCCAGTCAGGCTGTTGATGTCAATTTTGTTGGGGTTTCTGCAGCGATGTCTCTTCTGTTTTGGTCTGCCATCTTGAAACTGCAGCTTGGTTCCACTCTGCAGAGAAGTTATGATTAGAAACTTAAATACATGCATATTTTAACTGGTTACACTTTATTATAAGGTGTCATTGTTACTGTGTAATTAAATATTTAAGTACTGAGTAATATTATTTAACTACATGTACTATAGGGTAAGGGTAGGAATAGAGTTTGGTTGAGGGTTAGTTACATGCTTAATGATATTATGCATAAATTACTGTTATTACTATAGTAAGTACATGTAACAAAAACTCTGTAAAATAAAGTGTTATGAATAACTTTATTTTATGAGATGATGGCATCAATATTGTTAGAGAAATTGGCAATATTGTTAAAAATTACTAAACTCTTTGCCGTATTTTATGACACATTAAATGTTTTGAAAAAAAATCCAGAGACTAATCAAGAAATTTAGAATTTACGGGGATAAAGGCTCCCACATCTGCCACAAAGCCCGGGTGCTCCTTCAGCCACTGGTCAAGATCTTTCCTTTTCGGAGCATCCTCTCCGGCTAGTCGCGTCCCATCTTTGAGGCTGATGACGGGAACGCGGCTCTCCGTGTCGATGGTACTGGGCCCCTGAGGTGTGCTCATCCCAGGGGGAGCGGATGTACCTGCAACACCACCACTCCACCCAGTGGGAACCTGCAAAAGTAGGTGCATTTGCCTTGTCATTAACACTGAAGTATGACAACTTTTTCTTGCTATTTACATATAAAATGAAAAAATAAAATAAAAAAGCGAGTCGAACCTGCTCTGGCATCACAGAAGGCCTGTTTCTGTTCATGAACAGCAGGTCCATCCCCTCCACATTTTTCCGCCGTCCTCTCCTCTTTTTCACTACGGGCTGTCCATCCATCACTCCATTCAGTCGCATTTGCTCTGGCGGTACTGCAATACCACAAAAACATGCTTATAGTGTCCTCCAGTGTGTACAGTGTTATGTGTGTAAAGCAGGTATCGGGGCAAGTATGGTTGTTACCTTGTGGATAGCTGTTCAGTGTTTTGGTGTAGTCCGCTAGGCTGGTATCAGATGCATTCTGTAACTCTTGTAACCGGGCTAAGTACTGCTGTTGGGCGAGAGGTCCCTCCTCACCCTCCAGGGGGCGCTTCAGAGGCAGGCCTTGTTTCTGGAAGGTCAGTTTAAGACTGCCCTCCTGCTGCAGGTCACAGGCCAAAGGTCAGAGGTTAAAGATGCATTGCTAATAGGGCAGAGTCCTATGAAGTCTATGACATTGGTATGAGACCAGTGAAGGTCTACTGAATAAACAAATGTTTTTTACAGATTAAAAAGACTCAAATTACATTAGGTTTTACACAGACAGGTAGTTTTAATCAATATGTAGGTAATATAATTGTCTCTAATGGGTTGAAGCAACACAGGAACACAGTAAAGTCAAAGGACTTAAAGGTGATGTGTGTAATTTAATACAAAAAAGCAAAGCTGCATTTTCAGCGTCATTACTTAAGTTTTCAGTGTCACATGATCCTTCAGAAATCATTCTAATATGCCGATTTTCTGCTCAAGAAACATTTCTTCTCATTATCAATGTTATACTGCCTAATATATTTGTGGAAACTGTGATAAACTTTTTCTTTGACGAATAAAATATTTGAAATAGAAATCTTTTGCAAAACTATGCTGAATAAAAGTATGAATATGACTTGAACAGTCATGTGTATTTACTTAAAAACGATATATTTTTTTTCAAATGATTGTAATAATATTAGGGATGCACCAAAATAAAAATGTTGTGCTGAAACCGAAAATTCAGGATGCACTTGGATGAAAACCAATACCGAAATGTACTGCTGTTCATCCATGTTTATTTAATGCACATAACTAATAGTAGAGAGGAGATTGGTTAATGTGCGCTTGATCCGTGCTAGTGCTTGAACTGAGGCGGCTACAGTGATCTGTCACATCTCATTATAAAGTGCCAAAACAACATTTATTGTTTAAATTTCATATGAAAAATCTTCATAGGAATTTTAGCCCTTGCTTCATATTAAAAGTAACAATTTTTTTTTTTTTTTTTTTTTTGATTATTAAATGGCAGGCGTGCGTCAAATGTTTAGTGACATTTTTTTAAAACATTTTTTTCTTTTTTTTAAACAGTACAAAATAAAATATTTTTGTTTTAATAGCCGATTAAAATTGAGAAATGAATATTGTTAATATCCAGAGCTAATGTCTACACAGCTGGCATGTTTAACTGTTGTAGCTTATCCATGTGCACGAGATAGATACTGAACAGTCATAACATACCATCGGTGAAGCGCTAATTCAACATCTGTTTTGGTCACTGATTTCGGCCCTTCAAAACCTTCTTGCCCTAAATATTTTAGCAGCTGAAATTTCGGTGCATACCATAATTTTATATATATGTTTATATTTATTTATTTATTTATAATATATATATATATATATATATATATATATATATATATATATATATATATATATATATATATATATATATATATATATATATATATATATAGCTAGCTAGCTGCATTGACCCTGCCCTTGATAAAACACTGTGGACCAACACCAGCAGCTGACATGGCACCCCAGACCATCACTGACTGTGGGTACTTGACACTGGACTTCAGGCATTTTGGCATTTCCTTCTCCCCAGGCTTCCTCCAGACTCTGGCACCTTGATTTCCGAATGACATGCAAAATTTGATTTCATCCGAAAAAAGTACTTTGGACCACTGAGCAACAGTCCAGTGCTGCTTCTCTGTAGCCCAAAGTGGCTTGACCTGGGGAATGCGGCACCTGTAGCCCATTTCCTGCACACGCCTGTGCATGGTGGCTCTGGATGTTTCTACTCCAGACTCAGTCCACTGCTTCCGCAGGTCCCCCAAGGTCTGGAATCGGTCCTTCTCCACAATCTTCCTCATGGTCCGGTCACCTCATCTCTTGTGCAGCGTTTTTTGCCACACTTTTTCCTTCCCATAGACTTCCTACTGAGGTGCCTTGATACAGCACTCTGGGAACAGCCTATTCGTTCAGAAATTTCTTTCTGTGTCTTACCCTCTCGCTTGAGGGTGTCAATGATGGCCTTCTGGACAGTAGTCAGGTCGGCAGTCTTACCCATGATTACGGTTTTGAGTAATGAACCAGGCTGGGAGTTTTTAAAAGCCTCAGGAATCTTTTGCAGGTGTTTAGAGTTAATTAGTTGATTCAGATGATTAGGTTAATAGCTCGTTTAGAGAACCTTTTCATGATATGCTAATTATTTTGAGATTTTTGGGTTTTCATGAGCTGTATGCCAAAATCATCAGTATTAAAACAATAAAAGACCTTAAATATTTCAGTTGGTGTGCAATGAATCTAAAATATATGAAAGTTTAATTTTTATCATTACATTATGGAAAATAATGAACTTTTATCTCATATGCTAATTTTTTGAGAAGGACCTGTATGTATGTATATATATAAAATAATGAATAGAATAATAATAAAATAATAATAACAATAATAATTTGTTATATTTCAAAACTTAATAACTGCACTGCATGGTCACATCTTGTATGCTTTCTTGTAGTACTGAGGTAGTGTAAAATAATGTGGGTTAAATTCCCCTTTGCTAGTATCGCAAAAAATTACACACTTCACCTTCAAAGCAAAGGACAGAGGCTAAGACTGCTTTTGTGCACTATTTTTAGTTTTAATGGGCAAATGTTGCAACTTCAGTGTAATAGATTTGGGTCGATCTCAGCGAAAGTCACAGGAATATACCATGGGTCCCCAGACAGATAAAGAAAGCAAAAATCTGAGAACCTAAACTGAAAATGAAACTAAAGCTGCAAAATTTATAAAGCAAAGTCAAATGAAAGGAAGAAACAAACAAACAAACAAATACTGGAGGAAAAGGGGGAAGACCAAACAATAAAAACAAACAAAACATGCCAAGCACTGCAATGACATTGCAGATCGGCATTTGTGGGGGAAAACTTAAAATAACATACGTTATTGATTTTGACTGAGAACTCCTTTTCTCTGTCTGCAACATGCTTCTTCACCTTTGAACCCTGAGGGGAGGCTGAGGGGTCTTCTGTGAGCGTGGTTGCATTGTCCAGGAGTTTTGTGGTATAGAAAGAAGTCACTGCATTGCCTTCATATGCACGACGAACCCCTGGCCATTTCCCCTTCAAAACGGCCTGACATATACTGTCCAACCGGTTTATCATGACACGGTCCTGCAATGAGAGAACAATATTATCTTAAGGACATCACAAGTAAGGACATTACTAGGTTGAACTGTAAGATTACGGTGAGGTAGAGAAAACATTATGTTCCAAGTCAGACTAATGTTTATTGTAGGTTTATCACTTTTTAATAAATAAAATGATACCGTTCTTAAAGTGGCAAAGCCAAAACTCAGACACAACACTGAGAGAAAAGAAAAAGGCCAAAAAAGAGGAACTAGCACAAGATGTTGGCCTGAGCTGCTCACCTTTGGCCAGTAGGAGGCAGCAAGCATATAGCCTCCCTGGAAAGGGTGGGGAGGGTTAGAGATACCATTGGTCACGTGACTGTCCTGCATGTCATCTTGTGTAGTGTTGAGTGAGGCAATGCTGTCTTCGTCAAAGCCTTTAACACCAGGTACTGCTGATGCTACCGGAATATGGACAGACCCATCAATGATATACAAGGCGAACACACTTTAAACATTCTATATTTTTACATTTTGCAAACTTCAAAGTATTTTAAAAGGCTATGCTTGGAACTGCACACTGTAAAATCATTATTTCTATTTTTGTAGCATGCATACTGTGCCAACACTCTGCAACAGAATACCCAGACAACACTACATACTGTATCCCACTATGCAATGCGATCAACTTCCATTCCTTCCATTTCTAGTGTAACAAATTAATCAGTAGCAATGTCAATCTATTTCTTGACTGCCAGACTTTTTTTTTACTTCTCTCTCGCTCTGTACAAAAAAAAACTATTTAGTCTGGGATCTCAACTGAAATTCTCTTGCTTAATGAAACATAATGTTTGAAATGTTTATCATTATATACAGTTTAATTACATACAGGTTTATTTTTTTAAGAAACAGGCGTGTACAGTATATGTGCTGTGTACTATAGTAAGCAGTACACTGGCACCCCAGTTGTCCATTTTACATATTAAATAAAGATAAGCTCTCTCTCTCTTTTAAAATAGTCCCTGGGCATGCTCCACTACCCATGACCCTCAGAACTGCACATTAATAAGTAAGTGAGCTGACTCGACACCTTAAGACAGTTTGATACACGAGGGAAACACATCTATGCCACTCAATGTACTGTCATTGATAAATACAATCTCCCATAGCGCTCTACAGCTAGTGTGCTTATTACGGTCATCTCTAGAGCCTGAATGTACCAAAGATATAAAATGCATCGTACAAGGGCCGGGCAACTCAAAGATGTAATTAAACATGCTTTACTTGTTAGGAGTGTTGAAGTAATCATAAAGCTACTACAGAGAGTGGAATTCAACTTACGTTTTTAGATAACTTACCGTTCTTTGGTACCTCTTCGCTGTCACTGTCTTCTGAAGAGGAGGATGACGAAGACGACGAAGATGAGGAGCCCGAAGAACAGGAGGAAGACGAGGACGAGGAACTGGATCCTGAACGCGACGAAGACGAGGATGAGGAAGAAGATCGTGATGAAGAACTTGACGAAGAGCTGGACGAAGAGCCGTCCGAGTCCGATTCCGATCCCGACCCCCTCCTGGCCTCCCTGCGGCTCCGCTTACTCAGTTTCTTCTGTTTTCGAGTCACTGAGTTCGGCGTGAGCGGTTTTGTTCTGGCCGCCACCATCCGACTCTCGCTCTCTCCCGCTTTGTTGACATCGTTTTTCTCGTCCACTCCTGTAGGTGTGGGTGGCCTGATAGAGGGAGTCTCCATCTTGGGTTCTCGCACTACGCTCTCTTCCTCTTCTTCTGACATCAGCTCCTCCTTCAGTTCAGTTTGGTTTAGGAGTGGAGAAGTAGAAGCCTCTTTAGCCTGAATGTGCTGGAGGGGGGTCGGTATGTGACACTGTCCCAGCGAAAGCGTCTGATTCTGGGCTTGTGATACAGTTCCCTTGTTCTGGCTGTAGTTCCTCTGGGCCGCCATGAAGCAGAGCTCCGGGTCACGGAGGATGTGGTAGTCTGTTCGGCTGACTCCGTGCTTTGCCGCCCCAAGCAGAAGATCTCGATCATGGGATCCCGTCTCCCACCACACTGGAAGATCCGGTCCCGGCTGGCACAGTGCGAGGCGCTCATAAAGCTGCGGGTGACGCAACACCTGTTCTCTTATCTTCCGCAGCAACTCCACACGGTATAAGGTACGGGACGCACGCTCCTCTGTGATTGGTTGAATAGCAAGAGAGGAGTCCACCATATCTGATGGGAGAGAAGACACAAACTAATGATGAAACAGTACAAAATAAAGCATTAGCAGACTGACGGAAAATCAATGCGAGTGTGTATGCATGCTTAGATGTTTGTGGCACTCACCTCCCTCTATAGCGGGTAGGCGGCAGACCCTCCTGCACATGGCAATAAAGGCACACAGGTACTTGTGTAGACTCTCGTCAGTTTTCTTGTGCAGTCGAGCCATGGCTCTGAACTTGGTCCAGTCAAAACGACCCAAATCCGGATCAAACACTACCCCAAATGTCGAAACCACACGGTAGAAATCTGCCTCCTCCCTCCGTGTCCACCTATTGAGAAATGGAAAAAAGTGACACATTTAAAAAAGTGATAAAGTTTCATCAAAGGACCACCAAGTATTTTAGTTCCTTATAATTCATCTTAAATGCAAGTCATAGATTCAAGTAGTTTTAGTTTTTATTAACTTGGTTAAACAGCTGATCATGTGAGGAGCCACCCACTTTATGTAAAGTATAATTCTAGCCACATAATCTCATGTGGGTTTTTAAACTGATTTGTCAACTGTCATTCATTTCTTTTTTTTTTAAACAGAAAAAATGACTTTGGTATCCTGAAGTTAAATTAGGGTTTAAATAAATTACATAATACAATCTGAACATATTTTAAAGCATTAATCATCATACACTAAATGACCTAGGATCACACACTACCAGACTCAGAAACATGCTCCTTGTTCCTGGAGCCGCACAACACATGAAAACAATGTGTTTCTAAAGTTGGCTCAAAATATCAAACATGTTTAATATCTTCCAAATGGATGGAATCCAGAAACAAAACCCCATCAGATTCTGTGCCCATCATACAATACAAGATTTTCTGTGAAATCTGTCAAATCCAACTGCCGAAAATCTGCAGATTTGCTCTGACTTTAGACAACTACACCTCCAGACTAAAAATCTAGGCAAAAGTTGTATAGTGTATTCTTGCCATTAGATAATTCACTATCACATACTGTATATTTTGGGTTAATTTAATTGTCTCAAACACCGGAATGAACTTCAGTTAGTTTAATCTATTAGGATATATTAGGATGTTTATTTCAATGTTTTTTAAAGCCTCTCACCGTTGTTGTCTTTCAATCTTAGCAGCAATCTTGGGATTGAGTGTATCGCTGATTGTGGGAGGCAGAGGGTAGAGGGCAGGGGTCGTAGCCTGCTGGGTCTGATGGATTTGAAGTATCTGTCTGCTCTTGGTGAATCGCTGAGATGCAGTGATCAGACGCCGCAGTCGGGCCGTCAGCGTGGAGGGCGAGGGCCAGTACACCCCTGAGCTAGCACTCAGAGACCCACCTCCACCATCTAATACAGACCCCCCTTCTGCATGAACACACAAACACACCACTGATGATGACTAACAATAGCTTAATATTACCTCAAAACAAACTAGAGGTTTATTTATAAAAGGGAATGAGAAACCCTATAGTTTGTCTATACCTCCGCCTGCATCCGTGATGACCAAGTCTCCCGGAGACGAAGCATCGTCCTAGCGGTAAGAGCACATGTTAAGTCATAGTTTAACACAGTAAAACACATAAAACACACTGAATGCTCATTAAAATTCCTGAATGTAATTAAAATTCGGAAAGAAAAAAGAAATGAAATTAAAAGAACTGCTGTAAATGTTTCAGTATGAATTACAATGTGAGGTATTTTCAGAAACATTAGATGACACATAATATAATGCTCTTTTTAGTATATTTTATAAATCAAATTCAAATATTGATGTCAATTGTTTATAACATTACCTGAAAACAATGTCAAAGACATTTTGTAATGCTGTATAGCTCAAATAAAATTAAAATACATTTATAAAAAAAATAAAAAAAAGTAAAGTATGTCTAATCTGTTAGGAAAAAAAAGTATTCTACATTTCAGGGAAGAAATAAGCAGTTATTTAGTCAAAACACATGTTGGACTAATGTAACACCTTTGTTTTGTGACTGTGTTTACTGAATTCCAATTGAACATCCTGTGGGGTGTTGCCTATTCAATTCAAATTCCAACTCATGAATTGTAAAATTTGCCCATCCCTGACGTCACACTAGTTTCTATTCTTTATGAGCCTGTGTGTGCGCTCATGTGTTTAACAGCCTTATCAGGCCCAGTTCTCTCTTTTCCAGTTGCGTACCTCCATATCGTCCTTCAGCAAAGCTGGAGCAGGCTTATACTCAGGGTCGTCCACATCCCTGCACACACAG
The DNA here is from genome assembly GCF_024679245.1 of Pseudorasbora parva. NCBI lineage: Eukaryota > Metazoa > Chordata > Actinopteri > Cypriniformes > Gobionidae > Pseudorasbora > Pseudorasbora parva. The sequence continues at coordinate 38,060,477 of NC_090172.1, forward strand.
ATAATGCATACAAACACAAACCAACACCATTATAAACACCTCTGAGAGCTACTGAAGGCAGAAACTGATAAAAGACTTCCTCTATCTGTATGAATGGAGCACATGTTTGTGTCTCTTACCCATCCATAAAGTCATTTCCTCTCTGTTCAGCAGCGATGGCCTTCTCATCTGGCCGCCCAACCCTTTCTAAGAAACACAATGCTGGATCTGCACGAATAGTGTTGTACTTCTCGTAACCTACAACACATACAGACATTAGTTAAAAGCGTTTACCCACACATAGAGCCTTGAGCGCATCAGAGCTGATCAGACTTACCGTGCTTATACACTCCTAATAGTAGACATTTGTCCGAGAGCATGTCCCACCACAGAGCAGGCATCTCTGAATGATCCGGCTCAGGAACCCAGATCTCTATCTCACTGACGGATAGCAAAGAAAACATTTCAGCCATTACTAGTAGTTTTGCTGTATGCTTTAGTCTACAGTTGTTTATTTTGGAACAGACCAAAATAGTCTGATATTGTCATTAACAGAAAATGTCCCCCTGTGTTGACATTTGAGATACATGGCTTTTATACATATTTGGCTACATAATTGTTATGGTCCTTTATGGTGCTTTGTTGCAGTTCAACAGCTCCAGTCCTTAAATAGTTAAAATAATATTCTGGACTTTCTTCTGTTGTGTTCCAGGGTTTAAATGTTTCATTTTTGGTGAACTGTTCCTTTAAATGCTGGTATTGATATTATACACATACGTCCCTGGAGTTTCCTCAGCAGAACAGCAGATGGCGCTTTAATGTTTATCTTACCAATCAAACTGGCTTAAACTGACTAATACTGGAGTAGTTCAGGGACCAACACAGAATTTATAATCCTAAAATCTAAAGGGATCTATGATACACAAGTTAAAGTCCTCTGAAACCTTGTACATCCATTTTTATGGTTTACAATTACAAAAAAATGACCAGAAGAAAAAAAGAAAAAAAAAGAAGAAAAAAAACGAACTATTTAATATCTTACATTTTTCTACTAGAGACTGCTACTTTTACCACTGTTGGTACTACAAATGCAGAACGCACTCCCCAGCGTTAATTTAATTTCCCAGACTAGTGAAGTGATAAGGTAAGTGGCAATGCTTACCTGGCATCTATCCCGTCCAGCACTTTTTGGCACTGTGCTCCAATCACCTCTTGTTTCAGATAGTACAGCATTCTGACCCTCAACAGCACCCTACAGGACAGAGACAGAGAGATAAATACAGAGTGTGCTCTCTTATGCAGTCAAAATAATGCAAAACTGAGGATCCACATTCCCTCATGGGGTAGCTGAGTATCACGACACACTCGTACACAGTATTACTGCATATAAGCAATGACTATAAACAGCCTCCTTTGCTAAAATGTACTATAACAGGGAACTTCCACAAGGAGCCCGTAACCCCTAGGCATTCATGGCAGCTAATGTTGAATGATCTCAAGTGTAGTACTGAGTAAATATTAAACACATTCATGTTTTCTGAACATTAAGGTTAAATCCTACATTTTCCTATTAATTCTAAGATAGGAGTCACTTTTCAGACTTTTGCTTTGATACAATAAGAGGTTCATTATATTAGAATCAAATTAATAAATTAATAATTTATCTATCTATATACACATTCATTGATCCTATATGACCTTCTTTGGTTATAGGGCTGGAGCATAAGCCCAATTTCTTAGGGCAGAGGCAGGGGAATATATACATAAAATTCATTGAGCATGGATGCATTAATTGATCAAAAGTGACAGTAAAGACAGACAATAACATTAAAAGTGATATAAATATTTCTTGAGTAACAAATCCACATACAAGTATGATTTCTGAAGGATCAAGAGACAAAGATGCTGCAAATTTAGCTTTGCCATCACTGAAATAAAATGCATTATAAAATATATTGAAATACAAAACATGTATGTAATATCTAAAATGTATGTTTTACAATGTCACAATGTTGTTTTATCAATTAAATGCAGCTTTTGTAAGCATAAGAGACTTCTTTTCTAAACATTAAAAAATCTTACACATACCAAACGTTTGAACAGTAATGTAAATGTGCATACTTATGTGTACAATCTGATATACCATGCACTGCTGGTGTTAATGAGTGTTAACACATACAGCATTTTCCAGCCCGTGCACGACAATGACAGTGAATGTTGGCCATGTAAATGTTCAAAAAAACATTATTTCAGGTGAACTACTCAGCATGACTTAGTTTTTCAGTACGACTTAAGCTCATTCATGTGTGTCCACATGATCACTTAAATTAGATATAATTCATCCTCTCATTCTAAAACTCACACTTTCACCCTAACATTAGTGACATTCCAGGCCCAAGGGAAACTGCAGACGCATGCGAAGCTGACAGCTGTGTCCCAGGTCATCGATGTGTGTGAGTGTGTGTTAAACAGGAAAGCTTACTAAACAATGGGGAACTTTCTCCAATGGCAGAAAGCGCTGGATGCAAAACCAGCCTTACAGTAATAAACTCCCACCACACACACATCCTGGTCCGGAACAGTCCAATTATCAAAGCACAATTGCACAGCCTGATATAAACACAGCATGCTATTATAGCATGACATTATGTACAATGTACATGCTTTCTATTGTATGAACTTGCATTTGTGACAAATGAGTGGAGAAAGAGTGGGAACTTAGCACAGCCAGCCAGATTCACCACCAGTTTCGGTCACGAGTTTTATAACTTAAGCATTAAGAACTGAAGAGTGTGACCTGAAACGACATCTTATCTCCCACTTCCTAGGTGAAAAACCCCTAAATACTCAGAGGAATGACAATATAATTAAACTGTTAAACTCTGTTAAACCTTTGTGTAAGAGTAAGCCAGTCAGTGTGTGCTAAAATGGGAGATCCCCTTTTATCACTCCATCACACATCCTCCAGAGCAGCAGATATCCATCTAATAAGGCGTTCATATGTCGACAAGCTGCTGTGTGGTTAAAAGTGGGCGTTACTGTTGCTGGATAGCTTAACGTTATTGGTGGACTGCACAACAGGCCATAACCTTTGAAAATCTGATCATATATGGAATGTAATGATTGTAAAAAGGAGATCAAGAATCTGTGCTCTTGCTGCTAAACATGTTCTTGAATATAAATCGCAGTAGTGCATAATAATTAATGACAGACAAAATGGATGATTATGAATGCATGAACCAAACTCATTCAAAATGTAATTTCTAACATGGTTTTCCATGCAGCATTTTTTTACATTTTAGATGCCTACAAGTGGGCAGAAACAAATCATACAGAACACTGACTCACAGTAATATTAGTTCTCTTCTGTCTTTCCAACACTTGACTATAGTATATCACAGATGACGTATCTGTGAGTTTCAGTGGCTTCATGCCTATTGGTGTGAAGTTTCATCATCACGAACATCATTTGCCAATTTTTTTCAACGTTGTCAAAACCAGACATGCCTACATTGAATTACCAATTAGGTGCCAACAAAAATAGCAACTTTGAAAACAAAATGACTTCTGGTTGCTTTGTCGTTGCACAATGCTGTACATATTAGCACCCATTAACACCAGCCATATGGCAGTGAATATTACATTAGATCATGCACACAAGTGCATTTACAGTACTGTTCAATTGTTTGGGGCTAATAAGATTTTTTTAAATTAATATGTTTATTCAGCAAGTATGTATTATATTGAAATTGAACAAGTGCTGTTCTTTTGATCAGAGAATCAAGAAAATATCAAATTGTTCACAAAAATATTAGGCAGTGTTTTGATAATAGTCAAGTTAATTTCTTGAGCACCAAATCAGCTTATTAGAATAATTTCTGATGGGTCATGTGACATTGAAGACTATGCAATACTCACTTGTTGCAATGGTGTTTCAGGTGTTTCTTGTACCCATCATCAGACAACATGTGTTCTGGGTTGTGCTTTCGGATCCACTCTGCCTTCTGGATGTCAAATGAGCTGGACTGAGTCTTCATCTTCTTTCCTTTTCTACCTCGCGGTACTGGAGTCGATAAACCTGTGCAAGTCACATTCAAAACTCTAAATGGTGTCACATGCTTTGCAAACAGACATTAAGATTTACTCACAGCACAGCACAAACCCTCTTTTGAACCCGTGAAATCTGTGAACATGGTTATTTTTGCGGCTGTTTTTATTGCATATGCATGTTTAGGAGTTTCCCTTTCAGATGCAAAATGTATGGGAGGAGAGTATTTAAATAAATCATGCAATGTGATTTACTAAGGTTTGCACTCGTCAAATTTTAAAATGCAGTTTTAATGCAGCTTGAACCTAGGAATAAGGGTACTGATAAATAAAGGTCTACTGAGAATTAAAAAATAAATCTTATCAAGAAAAAAAATCTGTCCTTTTCTAAAATAAAAATAAAAATGTATATATTTTTTAACCACAAATGCTCATCTTGCACTAGTGTCCATGACATTATGTAGTCACATTGGAAAGGTCACCCTTGATGTAAGGAGGAAGTACCACTCCAGTGTTTACACAGTGAACATGCAAAGACTAAGAAAAAATAGTAAAACAATGACGTTTTCTCACCCTACCCTACCTTTTCGAATCGGAGTACACAGGCACACGTCAAGTCACGCATGACCTTTCCAACACAATTACGTAATGTTAGCATTTGTGGTTAAAAGTATATATTTGTGTGTGTGTGTGTATGTGTCTGTCCAAAAGGATATTAAAACCTGAGATTACCTACATTATGGTGTGTGTTTTTGTGAAATATCAGGACACAAATGAGTATAATGACATGGGTATGACATAGGTATTACAAGGAGAGGGTGAAATATGATGATATGAGGACATTTTCAAAATGCTTATAAATCATACAGGATGAGTAAAAAAAAAAAAAAGTAAAAATGCTGATTGTTTTCTGTGATGGGTAGGTTTAGTGTAGGGGGATAGAAAATACAGTCTGTACATTAAAAACCATTACGCCTATGTAATGTCCCCACATTAAAAAACAAACAAATGTGTGTATGTGTGTGTGTATGTGTGTGTGTGTGTGTGTGTGTATATATATAAAACTACTAGAATAGTGTATGTGTATATATATATATATATATATATATATATATACACATACACTATTCTATATATATATATACATACACTATTCTATATATATATACACATACACTATTCTATATATATATACACATACACTATTCTATATATATATACACATACACTATTCTATATATATATACACATACACTATTCTATATATATATACACATACACTATTCTATATATATATATACACATACACTATTCTATATATATATACACATACACTATTCTATATATATATACACATACACTATTCTATATATATATACACATACACTATTCTAACTACTACCTCAAAACTACTAGAAAATGACAAAGTCCACTATATGGAGAAAAATCCTGGAATGTTTACTTCAAAAATCTTAATTTCTTTTCGACTGAAGAAAGACATGAACATCTTGGATGAGATGGGGCGAGTAAATGATCAGGAAATTTTATTCTGAAGTGAACTAATCCTCTAACAGACAAAAAAAAAGCATGTCTTAAACCAATGCTAATTTGAGTTGCTCTTGGTAGATTGTATTGGTCATTATGGAAATGATCCGGCTACATCTTGGTTCTTTAATTTATGTGCCGTCAGTAGATCACGTGCAGAACCTTCCCCTCCCATCGATGCTTGTTGGAATTGCGATCTCATGCTAATTTGTCCTGTTTAGTAAATCTGGCCATAATTATTCTCCTGACCTAATCAAAATGCTAAAGCTAGTTGAATTCATAACAACGCTTTAGGCCTCATACCCAAATGGTTCTGAAGTTCCTTGGTCCTGCCGTCCTCCGTGGGAGCGATTAGATCCCACATGAAGCTCTTGATTTTGTCGTCTCCACGGTAATGAACGAGGCAGTATGACAGGAGCGCTCTGCATATCCACTCCACATCACGCTCACTCAGCTGTCGCTTAAAGCGGCCGTGAGTCAGGATGTCCTTCCAGCGGCCCCACCTATGACCACAGAAACAAATTCAATGGTCCACCATCAGTATGATGAACTCGGCCCATATTTGCATATTATGTATAAAGTGTATTAGTTTAGTGTGTTACATGTAACAGTAAACTACCATTAAAAAGCATGGGGCGAGCAAGATTTTTCACACAAACAAAAGTGTTACAAAAATGCATATTTCAAATAAATGTTGTTATTTTGAATGTTCCGTTTATAACAAAATCCAGATTTTTGAACATGGTTTCCCTAAAAATATTAAGCAGCTATTTTCAACACTGAAGATCATATTATCATATACCATCATATAGAATAATTTATAAAGGATCATGCGACATTGAAGACTGAAGTAAGAAAATTAAGCTTTGCCATCACAAGAATAAATAAATACAATAATAATTAACATTTTTAAACACACAACAGCCCATAACTATATATATTATTACTGTATATATATTATTAAACACACAACAGCCCATAACTATATATATTATTACTATATATATATATATATATATATATATATATATATATATATATATATAAATTATTATTATTTTAGAAAATGACAAAGTCCACTATATGGAGAAAAATCCTGGAATTTTCAACAATTCCAGGTTTTTTCAACAATTCAACAATAGCTGCTTAAGCAGCTATTTTCAACACTGAAGATCATATTATCATATACCATCATATAGAATGATTTATAAAGGATCATGCGACATTGAAGACTGAAGTAAGAAAATTAAGCTTTGCCATCACAAGAATAAATAAATACAATAATAATTAACATTTTTAAATATATTAAAAATAGAAAAAAGTTATTTTTCAATTGTAATCATATTTTACAATATAACTGTTTTACTCTATTTCTGATTAAATGAATGCATCCTTGGTGAGCATAAAAGACTTCTTTTATGACTTCTTTTAAAAAAATCTTGCTGACCCCGAACTTTCGAACAGTAGTGTATATAGTTATTGTACTGCTATCACTAAAACTCATATCAGCAGACCACTAGCCACCACTCACCCATACACCAACAGGTTCTTCTCCACCCTGAAGCACTCTGTGCGGCCATAGCTGTTGAGGCGGTCATGTGGTCGGCGGAGTTTGGGTTTGTCGTCTCCGCTGCTCTCCCCTTCAGAGAGCTCGGCCAGCTCATCCTTAGTGGCGCTGAACGGCCGGGTCTGTTTTCTGACCCGGGGGGTGTCGATCACCAGACTGTTCTATAGCAAAACCAGATCAGAAGACACAAGTGAAAACAGAACCACTGACTTACCTTTGCAGAGAGTGGATTTAAATAACACCAACCACATTCACTAAAACCGATGTTTGCTTTCTATCACTCTGCACTCTCAAGCAGTGTTGGGTGCAACTAGTTACTAAGTAATTAGATCCTGTAATACTTTAAGTGATTACTGTTTTTCATTGTGTCATTACAGTTACTTCACATGTAATTGAACTAAATACTGTGTATATACCAAGCGGCAACCTCCCGCAGTATCTCTTTAAACCAATACGGAAGTGACTTAAACTGCAGTTCCTCAATTAGCCACTAGTGACAGGCTCCAGAAGGAAGCAGCAGAATCCCGGGAGCAGAAAAAAAACCTGTTTACAGCCCGGTACAGATTGTGGTTTTGGTCTATATGGCTAATTTTGCCCTTCATGATAACTGTGAGCGGGGTGAATGTTTTTATAACTCACTCGTTTACATTATATAAAGCCTTAAAGTTCTGCATAACAAAGGTTAACTGCTAACTATTTTCTGTTATCCGGGCGTGACACGTGCTGGCAAGATGGCACCGGCCAGCTCGTCTCTACTCTACGCTTCAGAACGGCTTATCAGAATCCTATGGGTGACGTCACGGACACTACGTCTATATTTTTTACAGTCTATGATATAGACTAGAACAATTATATATAATACAATAGTGGAATTAATATCAAAATTTAAAGTCTAACTTAAAATTGATGTTTTTGCATGTCCTTCTCAAATTTATAATACTTTGGTTAGTTAATAAGTATAAATTATGTAGTTTTATTTTATGTATTTGAATTAATTAAAACAAAGAGCCATTGCATGTCCATCCTTGAAACACTTAACTTGAGGTTGATATAGGTTTTGGAAAGTAATTAGTAACAAGTAATTAAATACTTTTTGGAGAGAGTAATTTGTACAGTAATCCAATTACAATATTGAAGATGCAATTAGTAACTAGTAATTCATTACTTTTTTAGAGTAACTTACCCAACACTGCTTTCAAGCACAGCACTTACAACTAAAATACAAAAGAGCCCACGGAAAACAACGATTGAGTTACTCAGAAAGTACATTACATTAAACCCTAATCGTGTTAGCCAGCATCCTGCCATCTCTTACAGCAAAGTATCTCTGCTTTAAAATCTCATTTTGGGGAGTTTTCCCATCAGCCATTGCTACTCAAACTTGATTCTTTATTTATTTTTTATTAACATGGATCTCTAGGCAAACTGAAGTTCTCAAATTAATTATGGCACTGGAGATTATTTGAATACATATACACTTTGACCTGGTCAGACTGAAGGATGTGGGCTTCTCTGCTCTAATGTGAAACTTAGAATTTTAAACACCAGAGTTTGTGTATAACTTACTCTGCCATTGACAGTATCCATGTCAATCTCTGCTTTCTTGGCCCACTTGTCCCAGAAATTGGGGTCATCCAGAGAGATGTCTGTTCTGTTCCCTGAAGCTACAAAACTGGCCTGTGAGCACAGCAAAAATAAATGAGAAAATTATGTTAAACAACGTCTCTAAAATGTCCCTTGCAGTTAAAAAAAGGCATACACAAATATACACACAATAATTAACCCTGCAAAATATTGCAAAAATAAATAAATAAACATGCTAATGTGAGAAACACTGTGAAACAGGATTTTTCAATGACTTTAAGGGGAAAAAAATCACGTCTTTAAGGGTGATTGGAGTGTATCTGCATAGAAAATAAAACATAAATGAAACCTTTAACAAGTCAGAAGACTTTTATTGACCCATGTATGACAATAACATAACAGTAATTACAGTTTTGTGGTATTATTAAATAAAAACATTAAAGAAACAAAAAAATATATTACTACTGAAATAATACTATTGTACTTAAAAAGAATGTGTAATATTTTATTTTATAGAACAAATGTAAAATTCCACTTTTCATTATAATTAATACTTTTAAACATATAAGAAATAAAAAACAAAAGAAGGAAGCTGACCTTAGCAAAGGTGGAGCCCCGGCCCTCGGATTCAATTGTGATGGTCTTGGTTCTGCGTTGCAGAATTTGGTCAATGTCTTCTTCACAAAATTTAGCCCCCTCATCTTCCTCATCCATGATGGCACCGTAAGCTCCACGCCGTAGAAGGTCCTCAATTTCCTTCTTAGAGAGCTGCTGCTGCATCTGCTATAAAGATGGAGAAGGAAAGAGAATGAGATCAATCAAATATATATTACACCAGTACAATAAGCTGTCTTGATCTGTCTATAACAGGGATATGTAATTAAAGTTCCAAAAGGTCTCTATATTTCCTTCCCGGCGGAAAATACTTTACAATACTTTTTTTGGAACAGTTACACATTTCCATCGGGGCAGCTGTAGTAAAAGAGACATCAAATATGAGAATCTTGGGTCCCGAGAGCCAAAGCAGTGATGTCTAAGAATTTACCAAAAAAATCCGAAAAATCTTTCTCCCAACTGGATATGAATATAAAGATGTTAGATCAGATGTTTAATCAGACTATTATTATAATTTATTACAGATAATCTAATAGACACTTATGTTTATAGCACATAGAAGACCTTGGGACTGAGTAAACATACTGAGGATGCAGAGTTTAAGAAAAGTATGGACCATTGTTATATTTTGCTCAAAGCAATAAACTACTAAAAACAAATAACGTACATAATCTAATAATCAAAACTCTCATCATGAGCACAAAAAACTAACTTTTCATTTCAAAGTTTGCCATCTCTAAATATTTTTTCAAAATTATAACATTATTTATTATAAGAAATGCTCTTAATATGCTGATTAATAATGATAAATGTATGGAATAAAACAAAGGCACCATGCATTCAAACCTGGTTTAGTTAAAGGGTCGGAGTCATCTGTATGACATAAAAATAATTGTATTTGCTGCATTCTCGTTTTCTGCAGTGCATCTATTTTGCTGCTCACTTTCTGCCACTGTTGTTAAACGCTGCATCATCTGCAGCTCTTAATGTGGCACTTTACATCTTTTTAGAGGGAAGCAATGCGCCTGAAACGGAAAGGGCTTGAATGAAGCGCGTTTAGATCTAGATAAAAATATTAGAGGATGTAGCGCCGAAAGCTCATTACCGTAAACAACCCTTAGCGCTTGTGGTGCTAACAGCTCTGTTGTTTTGACACGCTGCCCACTTTAATCTGTAAAAACTTTAAAATGCCGCAATTATGTCCCGCACACCGCCATTTGAATAACACCGGTCTCACTCTACAGCATTCATCATGCAAATCTAGGTAGAGAACCACATCGAGGGCTAGAGACAACAAAACATTTGACATTTGATGACTTACCCCTCCTCCTCCCAGACTGCTGTCCCGTCCACTCATGCTCTGAAGCACCGCTTTATCCAATCCCAGCTTCAGACTGGCTCTATCGAACATCTCTCGTTCATATGAGTTACGTGTGATTAGTCGATATACTTTAACTGCTTTATTCTGACCAATCCGGTGACAGCGAGCCTGAGCCTGTGGAATAAACAAGGGGAAAAAATAAAGGTGAGCCAGCAGGAACATCTATAATGCTTTTTTATTAGCTGTGTGTGTGTGTGTGTGTGTGTGTGTGTGTGTGTGTGTGTGTGTGTGTGTGTGTGTGTGTGTGTGTGTGTGTGTGTGTGTGTGTGTGTGCGCGTGTGTGTACCTGCAGGTCGTTCTGTGGGTTCCAGTCAGAGTCAAAGATGATACAGGTGTCGGCAGCTGTGAGGTTTATACCGAGCCCACCTGCTCGTGTACACAGTAGGAAGACAAATCGATCGGAGTCCGGCTTACTGAAGCGGTCTATTGCTGCTTGACGGAGGTTCCCACGTACACGGCCGTCTATCCGCTCATAGAGGTATCTGAAAAAGGTCAGTTTGACTTAGAAATTACAGATCAATGTACTTTATTGAGCACTTCCACAAAGTAGGTGCACAAACATCACACATTTATACACAAGCATTTAAAGGTTGAAGGCTGGTAAGAGTATCCTACACTGCAAAAAATGCTTTTCTTATGTAATATTTTTTTTTTTTTTTCTAGTCAAAATTTCTAAACATTCTTACATTAAGAAACATTTACTAGACAAGTAAACAAAATTTGTCTTGTTTTATAAAAAAATAAAAAAACTCAAAATTAAGAGAGTTTTTTTTTTAAATAAGCAAAATAATCTGCCAGCGGGGTAAGTAAAATAATCTTGTTTTAAGATTATTTTGTTTACCCCACTGGCAGATTATTTTGCTTATTTTAAGCAAAAACTCTCTAAATTTTGAGTTATTTTTTCCCCAAAACAAGACAATTACTTTAGCTTGTCTAGTGTTTTAATTTTTTTTTAGATGTTTGGACTAGAAAAAAGACAAAAATTCTAAGTAAGAGAAGCCTTTTTTTGCAGTGTATGCTCACCAAGGCTGAATTTATTTGGTCTTTTATTGCATTTATTGGTTATTTATTTATTGTAAAATATATTTAAAAAATTTAAGCATCATTCTGATCCTTCAGAAATCATTCTAATATGTCGATTTGCTGCTCATAAATCATTTTTTATCATCAATGTTGAAAACAGTTGTGCTGCTTAATATTTTTGGAGAAACTGTGATGCATTCCGCTGTATAAAAGATTGCTGAATAAAACTTTCGAATGGTTAATATATAGCACATATACACTACTATATGAAATGAGCGGATAACATCACTGTTTTTTCCAGAGCGACTGTAGAGCCGAATCAAAATTTGTCACAATATTTTCCTGTTTAACACTGTGAATCTCTTCACACTGTGAAACAGTCGTCATTGTAAAAGCGCTATATAAATAAAGTTGACTTGACTTGACTTTATATGCATCAACACATTCACATGATCCTATTTATTGAGCATCATCTATACAAACAGAAACAACTTGCATATATTTTTTTGTCTTTACATAAGGAACTAAATTAGTTAACAGAATATTCCAGATTCAATATATTAAGATGAATCAACAGAATCTCTAGATGATACAATGTTGTTAATGGATAAACATTAAATCCAATAACAACGTTGTATCGGTATTCAGAACGTCCCTATTTCACTCCTAAAACTCTTCACTATCCTTCATCCCCATTCAGTCACTGTTTCTTTCATCGTTTTCACTCATGTCATTTATCTCTTCCTCTCTTTTTAGTCACAATCACAGTATCTCCTATTTGTTTCTGTTACTTCCTGCTTTCTCTGACCCACTTTGGGGAGAGTTGTGCCTCTGGGACTTTGAGCCTGATGTGAGATCCCTGGAGTGTCTGTGTCCTGCTGCACCCTAGCTGCATTGGCCAACATACACAACACTATGTTCACAAAAGGCACACTGTACACACTGCTAGACTGTCAAAGACAAGCTGATGCAAGAGGAAAAATGAATGAGACTTAATATGTTTCTTTAGGAAAGAAAAATAATCCTAGCCGCTGCATAGAACGGTCACGTGATATCGGTGGAGCTAAGGGGTTCAACAGCAGAAAGCTCTGTATAAAGGCCTAAAGAGATAAGGAACACGTGAACACAACTCAAACTGGGGTAAGCAAACTGTGGCATTGAACTCCTGCCAAATAAGCAGATTAGGCTAGTTGTTAAAACTGCATATATACCCAGCAGTTAAACCCCATGAACTGTGTGAGAGTCGCAGCAATGAAGCAAGTCACACCTCTACTTACAAGTAACATACATTTTTTGTGCTTTAGGATTGTGTCAACTCTATGTTTTTGATTTGCACCTTCTCTGGATGAGGTAGTCTTCCAGGATGTCCAGGCAGCGCACCATCTGAGAGAATATGAGCACTTTGTGTCCACCGGCCTTCATCTTGGGGAGCAGCTTGTCAATGAGAACGAGTTTACCTGCCGACTGAATCATAGCCTGCAGGTGGAAATCTACTGCTGTGGGGCTGTACACGTCCTTGAAGTCCTCCAAGATCTTCTCCTCAGCCCCTGGAAGCAAAAGAGAGAGAGAGAGAGAGAGAGAGAGAGAGAGAGAGAGAGAGAGAGAGAGAGAGAGAGAGAGAGAGAGAGAGAGAGAGAGAGAGAGAGAGAGAGAGAGAGAGACTTCTTAGGACCTTGCCTAATATACAGTAGGTGAGTTGGTTTTGATAGCCATAGGGATTTGTATGGTAGTACCTTTAATGAGGTAGGGATGGTTGCAGCATTTCCGTAGTTCCATCATGGTGTTGAGCAGGTTTGGGACATTGGCTTGGCCAGCCCCTTTAGCAAGGAATGAGAAGTTCTTCTCTAGTATGGCGCGGTAGTACTTCTTCTGTATATTGGTGAGCTCCACTTCGATGATGGTCTCCTCTTTAGGGGCCAACTTCTTCTCCACGTCTTCCTTAAGACGCCGCAGCATCATCGGTTTCAGGATGGCCTGGAGTTTCTGAACCTACATGCGAACGCATATACAAATGGCGCAGAGTTAATATATTTAGAACATGCGTATTAATTCACAGTAAACTATGTAAAGTATATACAAATGCAGCACCTGCTCCTCAGTCTTGAGGTCTCCGAATTCCTGCATGAATGTGTTTTCAGAAGGGAAGCGGGTCGGCTCCAGGAAGTGCAGCAGACTAAAGAGTTCCTCTACCGTGTTTTGTAGGGGAGTACCCGTCAACAACACCTTATGTTCCTAAGGGACAAGACATCAACAGATATCAAGGTTAAAAGAGGGGAAAAGAAAAGACATCTGTCATAAGGTGTAAGTATAGGTGTAATAACATCTCATTTGTACCAGACTCATAAGTTTGAAGCCCTCCAGTAGCTTGCAGTTCTTATTTTTGAGACGATGGGCTTCATCAATGATGACACAGCGCCAGTCTATTGCATTAAGTTCTGGACAACCTCCCAAAATCATCTCAAATGTTGTAATGACTGCCTGAAACCGGTAAGCACCTCTTATCACACGACCCTATAGGGGAGAGAGAGAGAAAGAGAGAGAGAAGGGGAGGAATAATAAGTGCCTGAAAACATTTTTTGTGCTCTCTGAGGTTTTACATGGTACGCCATTACACAGTCATTAGAGGTAAGTGATATGACACAAATCATATATCAGGGTATGGGCACTTGTATTTAATTGAAACAGTGTATAACATGATACAGTAATTTTTTTTGTAGGAAATTCAACAAAACATATATATATATTGTATTATTCATTAGGTTATGTTTAAAATTTTCTACCAGCTGACACATTTCTACCATTTACACGGTATATACTAAAATAACATCCAGCCATACCAGTGATGTATGATTTTCTGTGGGATTGCAGATGCCCCCACCATATTTTATGTAGTCATGGAGTTTCCCAATGAGAATCATCAGCTCTGATACAAGTTAGTTGGTTAGTCAGGCCTCCACAGAGAGTGTGTGTCCTGACTCCTGAGTGAGATCTAAATCCACATGAATGGCCTGGCCCAAGCAGAGCATTAGCAAGAAAAACTCACTGTCCAGAGAGTCAACCTAGTCTACTAGGTATTTTGGTTGGAATGGTGTTACTACCAGTGTTCCTGCACGCCGTCATTTGATTTTTTTTTTTTTTAGAAGTAAAAATGATTTAGTTCAGTTAGTAAAACGGCACTACAACAAAAAACTAAACACGCAATGTGAGCTGAACGAGAGTAGCAGCACAGACCAGCAGCAGGAGTCCGATTTCATTTATCACGAGACCTTTATGGCACCAAAGGAATTAATTAAAAATACTCAATCTGCTCCGCACCGTTATGAATGCCTGTGCGGTTGTGCGCATTATTTTTGCTTTAATTAACGATTTAGAAGCGAGGTGCAAAAGAGGGAAAACTTCAAAACCACCCACCCACCATTCCCCATGATAACAAAATTAAGTAGGATAAATTATTAAATAAAATAATTACTAAATTATTCATTATTTAAATGATTTGATTTCTGCGAATACTTTGCTGATAAAAGAAATTCACCCATGAGCATGACTATATACGGACATTCACAGAATACAATTAAATTTAGTTTGAACTGGAATAAAATAACCATAATTGAGTTGTGGCTTGCTTTTTCCACCTTTTACAAAACATGATACTAGAAGGTAACCGATTAAAAAGCCTTGAATTACAGTTAAGAGGTCGAGATCAATGTGGAGCTGGCCTTGATGTGAGTGAAATCTCACCTGCGCGTCTCTGAAGTACATCTCATACTGCTGGAGCATCTGTCTGCTGACCACACTGCCATGGTACACAATGACATTGAGGTACGTCCAGGTTCTAAACTCTCTCTCCCAGTTAGCGATGGTAGAGAGAGGGGCGATGATGAGGAACGGCCCCTTTATCCCTGTGCGATAGATCTCATCCAGAAACGTGATAGACTGGATGGTCTTTCCCAGACCCATCTCATCCGCCAGAATACAGTTACGCCTAAAAAAAAAAGTTGAGACAGATGTGTTATGTTACATTTTTGCTTGTTAATATTCCCACACGCAAGATTCCAGGCTAACAAGAGTATGTGTCAAACTGATTAGGAAATGAAAGAAAAATTTACATGAAAATATCATGCAAAAAGCACAACATTAGACCTTCTTGACAGAGGTCCAGTAACAAAACAACTGGTATAATTTACCCATCACCACACCAAGCTCAATTTAATATTGAACATTGGTCTGAGGAGTCTGCTCTGTATTTTCTACTGCACAAGAGGTGTGATCAACGGGCATTATTCAAATGACTCTGTACGCAATTGGATAGTCCTTCAACCAATTAGACCACAAAAGGTGTGATCAAAAGGCAACAACCCATCGTTTCTCTATCCGTTATCGTGTTAAACCCACCAATAGCGTGCCAGGTGGATAAGCTAGTCTGTGATTGGTTCCAGCAAAAGTGTAACAGAAGCAGTAGAAATTAATGTACAGATTTCCAGACTGAGTGGCCGGGCGAAATCAAATCGCCGGCAGATCAGGCTGGGTTTACGCAGTCTACTAACATCTTAGAGTAAAATGACTTTCAAATTAGGTTTTTAAGTAGATATTGTACAAAAGCATCAGCCAAACGAGTCATTGGAATTTTAAGTCATTTAATTAATTCATCATTCCATTGATGGTCTAAAAATGCTGTCTGAATGGGAGGCTAAACTTCCATAACACTGCCTTTCTGCCATTCAGTGCTCTAATCTACAGATAAGCAATGCAAGCTACAGAACATAGACAAAGTATATCAAATAAGAAAAGCCATGAAGACACTAGATTACAAATGAATAGTACACCATATGCTGAAGTTCCACTCAGTAGTTTTATTCACATATAGGAGGAAAGTTAAAGAGGAAGGATCTGTGTCAGGGCTGAGCTTCACTTACCTGTTGTACCAGTTGAAGAGAAGCCAGTTGACCCCTTCCAGCTGGTAATCCCTGAGACAGTTTCCATTGCAATACTCTCGCGATTGATCCCGCTTCTTCCAGTGACTCGCTGGAGGACGCTCCTGAGATAAAGACAGCATGGAAAATTCAGCAAACAGTCAATTAAGCACTATCCACCTGTGACACTATCTACACCAATTCACCATGCATATTAAAAAGACATGCATGCATATTGTTAGTTTTGCCTCAGACATGTCTCCTTCTATATAAATTAAATAGGCTTAATATAGATGCTTCCCAAAACAGAAGTTTATGTACAATTATTATAGTAATTCATCAAATGATGGAGAGTTATAATCAGGCATATTATATCCAGTTAAGCGCAGTTCAAGCACAAGTTGTTACATGTCCCTGGACCACAGAGGCAATTACATTTAGAAAGAGGAAACAAATAAATAAATAAATTAATTAATTAATTAAATACAAATAAATAAACATCAAGTATAGGAGAGAGATGGCCTCACCACTCTGTTGGTGTGTGGTTTTGCTGCCTGCAGCTTTTTGAACTCCTCAATCTTGCTCTGTTCTACATCTTCCTTCAGCTCCCATGTGCTGTCCTCATATGGCAATGAGCACCATTTCACCAAGTAATACACCACCGGCTACACATACACACAAAAAGGTGACTTTGAGACTTGCACAAAATATTTGCCCACATGAACAAACACACAAAGCGATGGTTACCTCTCCGGTGTCCTTGTCCTCACAGTATGAGACCTCGAGAACTCTGTCCACTTCTACATAGTCAGGATTGAATGGGTCCTCCTCGATCTTAAAACACACACATACGTACACATCATTAATAACTACACTTAAATCCTGTGCGTCTCCCTAGTAATTATAATAGTCAGATGCCCAAATGACAAGGCATTTAACCTGCAAGTCATCACACAAAATATTTTTGAGTGAGAACACAGTGTTTGCAGGAGTTACAAACAAACACAGGCATCCTTACGTCAGCAAAGAAGTGTGCTTTCTGCGCCTGTTTGATCTTGAAGCGCTTGATTTTCTGCTGGATCCTCTTGTCTTTCTCTAACTGCTGCTCCGTCGCCCACTCACAGTGAAGATACGAACTAGAACACAGGCACGTTTACATAATTACTGAATGCTCCTTACACATGCGCTAAATTATGCGTGCTCAAAACATGACCAAATTGCTCTCTGAGCTGCTCCTGGCTATTAGCAATATGCAAAACATAATCTTTTACAACTTGAAAGCTAACAGAGAGAACAGGACAAGCTGAAACAGTGAATAATTAACTTACTAGTTTTTGTATTTGACAAAATACTCTTCAATTTCTACCATCACTCCAGGAGAAACCTGTTGAATGAAAAATATATATATATATATTACACACACACACACTCACACACATACACACACACACACACACACACACACACACATCTAAATGTATGTGTAAATCCTATAAGACCACATTTACACCAGGTATTGATATCCACCTCAAGTGATCCTGTGACAAGTGGTCAGTGCTCATTAATAGGTAGTTGAAAATGAATGTGATTACATTGCAGCACTGTCTTAATGTGTCGTAATGGAATCTTGAAAAGCCCCATTCATACGCAGACTTCATGTTTCAGCATGTTTCAGTGATATAGGTAACTCTCTAGGGATAAAAGCATTAGCTAAATGAATAAATAGATAATGTGAAGCACAAACATTAAAGTTTAATACAGATACTCACTAAAATAACTATGACACTTCTGCTTGAAACGTCACGTCTAATGCAAGTTTAAAATCCGAGCATATTTCAGAACAACCGTGCACTGAAATTTGTGTTATTTTTTGCCTTTCTTATGTTTTATCTTCATCAACATGCTGCATGATGTACGCAATCATAAAATCAGAGACCCTCCCCTGACAAAACCTGATCACAACTGAGGCAACATTACATAATGCGTAAATACCAGGTGCAAAAGGGGTCATTATTCCCCAAATAAATCTGCATGATTTTTTTAAGGTGAGGAAGAAAAACACAAAATAAAACAAAGGTTGTGGAACTCTTACCTCTTTTTTCGCCACACGAGATGCCATGATTTTATCAACCACAGCAGCATCTTCCTCAGTTGGGTTCTCCTATAAATCAACATGAAGATTTGTGAAGTTTATCATTAAGTTTCCTTATACATATACTCACACATGCTTCTCTCTCTCTCTCTCTCTCTCTCTCTCTCTCTCTCTCTCTCTCTCTCTCTCTCTCTCTCTCTCTCTCTCTCTCTCTCTCTCTCTCTCTCTCTCTCTCTCTCCTCTCTCAAACACACACACACACACACACACACACACACACACACACACACACAAACACACACAAACACACACACACACACACACACACACAAACACACAAACACACAGCCTTTAAACCTGCTAACAATATATTATATTCACGTTTAGAGAACTACTTAAGAAAGCTATGGATACATCATAAGAAACGAGTCTGTTCTGCTAACAGCAGTGCTCTTACCACAAACAGTTGCACTGCAGGCTGTTTGTGAGCATTGGGATTGCTCTTCTTGGCTTTAACGATGACCTTCATTTCTTCATCAGACAGTCGAGCCTCACCATCATCCTCATACTTCTTCCTCTTGACCTTCCGGTTTGAACGCCGCTTCTACACACACACACACATGTAGTGTTTCCATGTTTTATCGGGACTCTCCATAGGCATAATGGATTTCATACGGTACAAACCGTATTTTCTATCCACCTACACTGCCCCTGCCCCTAAACCTACCCATCAAAAGAAATATTCTGCATTTTTACTTTCTCCAAAAAACTCCTTCTGTATGATTTATAAGAGGTTTTATTCATGAGGACCTAAAAATGTCCCCACAAGGACAAGGATTTTGGATATTGCCACCTTTGTGGGGACATTTTGTTACCCGCCCACACATGCACGCATGCACGCACTCATGCACACACACGCGCACACACACGTGAATGTGGTTTCTGGATTTTTATATATGCACACACATGCACATACGCACACACAGACATGTCTGGTTCGGCTATCGGCTATCTTTGTCGGCACTCTCCATAGACATAATGTTTTTTATACTGTTCAAACTGTATATTCTATCCCCTTGAACTAGCCCTACCCGTACCCATTACACAAAACTTTCAGCATTTTTACATTTCCAAAAAAACAAACAAAACAAAAACAAAAAAAACCTCATTCTGTATGATTTATAAGCTTGTTTCCTAATGGGGACCTTGATTTAGGTGACACAATTCTCCATACATTGCAACACGCACATACATTTTTTTAAACCTAAATACATACATGTATACAAAAATACATACATTTGCAAATAATATAACAATTGTACACCTTTTTCAAATAAATAAATACAAATGATATAAATTATGTTTTATAGTTTCTGAAAAAATCTGATGACATTAGGGATGAATTTACCCCACAAGGCTTCTTGTGTCTTGTAAATATGTAATTTTGGGTGTCCAAAAGAAGAACCCCTGCGCATGCACACTTTTATTTTTCACTCAGCAAATCAGAGATGGCCATCAGGGGCCCTTTAATAAATTAGTACAGAGCACAGAGAGAGAGAGGGTGTGTTTCTGTCCTCCCAAATATAACATGACCTAAATGTGTTTGAGTTAAAGTAAATGGAGAGGATGAGAATATCTCAGGATGACCAAATAAAGAGCCACCCGCTCTGCCACGAGACCCCAGTGTTTCCCAAAATGCACTGTGGCTTTAATTCCAACAGCCTAACTGAGTCATCAAAAGCACACTGCTTTAATTACCACAGGGGGTATTTAAAGAGGATAATAATATATGTAAGGGCGGAGGGGGGTATATCATGGATGGGGAGAATGAGAGATTAGTCATTTTAGAAAAAAAAGATAAGTAAATTATTTAAGGGTATGGCAGTCAACATTGTCTCTCTCGCTTTTGCACTGAGCATATGCTGCATTATGCAGTTTAAAGGAAATCCAGCAACAATGTGCATGTTTTGTGCTACCTGCTCCAGAAATGATCATTCTCAAATATTTTCTTGTTAGATGTTTATATAAGACAACATAAAAGCATCATCAATCGTATCAAGAATAGATCAAATCCCAAGCTCACCGAATCATCATCTTTAGAGGATCGTCGAGTTGGTCTGTCATCATCAGACAGCTCATCTGAGGAATCGGTCTTCTTTCGCTTCTTCTTTCCGAACTTTATAACGATTTTCCTGTAAAGGAGAGAACACATAAAGAGACTTGTTTTAACACTGTTTACACACTGGAATTCAATCAGAATAGATCAATATGTTATGGAAACACCCACGAAATGGCTACTTTGTTGACCGCATCAATTCATGAAAAATATTTGATGCACTTAAATACTAGTTTATATTATATGATATTCCTTTACAAAGGTTCCCTTCCACAAAGTGCTTAGCGAATGTCACTTTAAAACAGCCATTATGACATTTGTAATCATGATTCTGGATGACAATGCCTCTGATTTTCTGAAACCTGAGGTCATCTACAGTTTCCAACAAGCTGTAAAACTGTAAAGTCAATATTTCTTATGATAACAAATAAAACCACAGATAAAGACTAGCTCCATAAACAGACACTATGTCTCTCCTAGTGCTGTTATTGTTAACTAAAAATGTATTGGTGTAAAGCTTAAATAAAATAAAATCTAAACATTAGATAAATAAATTTAAACTTTTAAGAAATTGCAATTATTATTTTTTTAAATAAGTTTACATACATTATTTCTGTTTTAGTCATTTTAGTATTTTAAGTCATTTGTTATTTAATAGATATATAACAAAAAAACAAAACACAAATGGCAAAAGAAGATCAAATTACTAAAATTTAAACTAAAAAGGAAACTGAAATAATACAAACAAATATTATATGAGGATGGTTTAATCAAATGAAATGGTAAATTGCGTGTAAACTTAGAGCAGCTCTGCAGATCATGTGTTCACGTCCTCATAGTGAGATGGCAGATGCTAAAAACACCACGAGCATCACGGATGCTTCAGTATGTGTGTAGAAGCAACTGCGGCGCTCATTTACACAGACGAAGAACATGCAGACTTCAGATTTCAATAGCAGCCTTTTTGAGCTTTAATATTTACAGACACAAGTCGATTACGTGAATGGATTTAATGTAGAGTTTAATGTAGAGCCCAATTTAGATTTATTCTTTCAAAAATTCCGGTACATTCAGTTTTATACAGTAAGTTCAGTTGTGACTGGATTCTGTCACTGTTTTCTACAAGCTCTACATGGATGTTAAAGGGAGTTAGTTGTGCAGTCTCGCCAGGATTTTGGTGGCTTAAAACCCCTGCGGAAGACGCGGTCACACTTTGCAATCTCTCCTCAGTGTCGGGCACACAGCCCTGATAAACAGGAAATGATTCTCAGGACATCATTTGCTCTTTCACTCTTGTTCTCATTCTGGGTCCTCCTCTCTGGATGATGTTACACTTCACTAGTCTCCGGGACAACGTGACTTCCTGGTTGCCTAGCGACCTGATCAGAGTGAAGCTGGCGACGTGGGTGGAAGCAGTAATGTTGTATCCTGTGAGTGACACACGAGCTCCACTCAGCAGCTGTGAAACGAGACTGAGACCTGGTGTTTACTGCGCTCTTCTGTGTGTATGCGTGTGCGTATGGACAGAGCGTGTGAAATCATAAAAATAAGACATTTTAACGACCTAAATATCTCTCCTCTGTCGAAGGACCCAAAATACACATGGACAAACAGGGTCCAAAATTAACCTCAAACTTTCTGCCTTTTTATACATATATAGAGTTTCCGTCGACAAAGCCATTATTTAGCCGTCTTCGTCTTCTATGTTTATGCTGGATCATGTGCAACCCATATGAAAATATAGATTTCCCCCCTCACATTTTCATGTTGGTGGAAAAAAAAAACATTGTCAAATGATCGCTGGAGTAACAAAACAAGGAAAAGAAAAAAGGCAAAAGAAAGCTCTGAAAGAAAAGGTGAGACGAGCCACAGTCGAAGATTCTTCAGTAGATTGTTTGTCCTCTGTCATTTGATTCAAAACTTCAGCCAGTCAGACTGTCATTCTTACACTGCATTCTTATCATTCTTACATTTACACCACATACTGTGTTTCAATTCCTGAAAAAGACACCAGTCAACAGGCCACCGTGGTCAACATTTAATTTCCTCTGTTGAAGAAAAGAAAAAAATATAGTTTAAGGGTTTATTTTCCACTTCCTGAGTAAACTATTGATTCAATCGTTTGATTGATCATTTCACATTAAATCTCCATTCCAACGTATCAAAATGCTTTACCAAAACCAACATCACAAATCCTAGTTGGTCAACACTGAGTTACAGAAATTGCCATACCTGTTATTTTAATGCCTGTACTTTGCACATTACTAACCACACACATGCAAACACACACACACACACACACACACACACACACACACACACACACACACACACACACACACACACACACACACACACACACACGCACACGCACACGCACACGCACACGCACACGCACACACGCGCACACGCGCACATACACCTAAACCTACCCATCACAGGAAACTTTCTGCAGTTTACATTTTCAAAAAAAAAACATAATTTAGTATGTTTATAAATCCATTTACAATGTGGGGACCACTGGCTGGTCCCAACAAAGCAGCTGATTTTACTATATTTTACTCAGGTTAGGGGACATTTGGTCCCCACAATGTCCCCACAATATAAACAAGGACACACACACACACACACACACACACACACACACAATGATGACAGATAAATATAATTATTATTATTATTATTTTTTTTGTGTAGTTGCCACTGCGTCATGAAGAACATGGGGTTACAGTGTGTGTTTCTCTCTTATTTTTTATGATGCATCAGTATTTTAAAGCCATATGAGTCAGAAGCAAACACGTATACATACATGCACACCTGATGAGAGCGGAAGGTCTTTGGCAGCGTACGCAGAAGGGTGCATTAATATTTCAGAGTTGTAACCTAGGCTACACGCACACACTTACTCTTTTCCCTGAAAGCTCCTACCAACACATGGTTGCACAAACATACACATAAAAGGGGATTAAAATCCTCCTTGTGTCTGAAAAAAAACTTCTTTCTTTCAATATATGTATAATGCAAACATCCAGTACCTGTTCATTTCCATCACATGCTCAGTATGTTATGGAACAACTAGTCTCCTTACATCGCAATCAATTTGCAATTAATCACAATATCATAATTGGATTCAAACTGCACTGAATATGTGAGAGAGAAATTGGTGAGTCAGGGAAAGAGTGAATTTGTGGTATCGGTTTCAATCCGTCCAGATGGTTCGCTTCACTTTTGTCCAAAACTGTATATCTAACTCCATTTAGAAAAGTGAGTTTGAAAAGCTATTAACTACCAGCTTTCTCCTTCATTGAATGAATGAACGCCTAGATAAAAAAACTGGGCGATATGGTCAAAAAAATGGTCACAATGAAAATTTTTATTTCAGTCTATAGATAATTATCACGATAAATGTCAAATCTTTATTCGTTTCCTTTTTAAAGGCAGATTTTTGCTCCTGAGTGAGAGTTGTACAAAGTTAACTGTGGTTTTCTCATCAGAACGTTACAAACACTTGCCAAACAGGTGAACATCTCACAGATCTGAGGTAGAATTAAAACCATTTATGGTCCATGTGGTGCGGTTCAAATGAGTAGCACTGTTTATTCTGCTTTTGTTGTTTAAATATTATATTGAATTTGTTGAACTTATTTATTACTTGTTATAATTGTATCAAGGAAAATAATATTGCAATATATAAGGGTTGTGAATCGTCGCTGGTCTAATTGTTGACAACGATTCAATTGTCAACAATTAGATTCGATATCATGATCATGAAGCATGCTATTGCTCGATTTTCAATATTATATTGCACATGGCTAAATTGTTGTCAATGAATACAAGCAGTCAGATCTATATGAACTCCCTTTTTATTCTATGTGCTCCAAGAAAGTATACTTCCTGAATATAGAAAACATCAAACAAAACTTAAGTGAACACAGCAGGCGACAGGACACAAAACTTGTAAACACTAAAAGCGTTAGCATATGAAATGGTCAAGTGTAAACGGTCAGTTAGGTTACAATAAATCTCATACACACACACTCGCAGGTACATGTCCGCAGCCTCTCACACACACACACACACACACACACGTCTGGTTCACTAACTTTGTGGGGACTCTCCATAGACGTAATGGTTTTTATACTGTATACCATCCCCCTACACTGCCCCTGCCCCTAAACCTACCCATCACAGGAAACATTCTACATTTTTACATTTTCAAGAAACATCATCCTGTATGATTTATAAGTATTTTGAAAAGGGGGGTGATCACAGTGTAATCTCAGTTATTACTATCCTTATGGGGACATTTGGTCCCCACAATGTAATATAAACAAGGACAGACACACACACACACACACACACACACACACACACACACACACACACACACACACACACACACACACACACACACACACACACACACACACACACACACACACACACACACACACACACACACACACACACACACACAGTATAAAAAAATAGTTGGTGCAATTTTTATTCCTCGCTTTTGTGTTTTGCATACCTCTGCCATTTTACGCTAGCACGAGAAGAGAGTATGTGACGAAAGATGGCAGAAAAATGTCAGTAGGCTATAATCGAATATGGTTTATTACTGTATCGATGCAGAATTGCCCACATCTGCATTGCGTTGTATTGATGCAACAAATAATTTTAACAACCCTAATATATCAATAAAAGTACTGATGCAATAGCATGAGGGCAATAGCAAAAATCCAATATGACTGTATATCAACACAGCAATAACCTGGCAGACTACAGTTATAAATATGGGTGTGTGACTGACTGCAGTCATGCAGTCTCTCTTTAAGTGTCTGAGAACACATGGACTGCTTTAATGGCTGTAGTGTGCAGTTTGGTGCAAAGCGGGTCAGTAGGTTTCTGGCTTTACTCTCCACCGCAGGCTCAAAGACACCAACTCTGCTATTTATGAAACCAAGATCTAAGGGTGCATTCACACTAGCACTTTCGGTGTGAACCCGAGTTCGACTGACGTCAGAGTTCAGTTTGTTTGGATGATGTGAACACTGTCTTCCGAATTTGGGTGCGCACCTGCAAAACGTACCCGAGTCCGCTTAAAAAGGTGGTCTGGGGTTCGGTTCATGTGAACTTCATGTGGTACGGTTCGTTGCTGATGTGAACACAATCAAACAAAATCGCAGAAGCGATTCATGAAAAAATTGTTTTGTTCATTTCACTCATTTTCCTGACGAGTGTGAACTACATCCTGCAAGCAGATATGTATATCTAATTTCTGCTCGTCTTTACTGTTCTTTAGAGAATTTGCAGTACATTAGTGGCAGATAGACGCAAGTGCCATTACGTACTGAAGCTTTGGAAACAAAACCAACAGTTCAATAACAAAAATATAAAAGTGAGGTGAGCAACGATATGCATTTTGCCACCTTCTCACTCACTGTCATTACCAAGCAGCGGGGTAAACAGCTGCTGCTCTGATGATGCAAACGCATCCCGGTTCAGACCCAAATAATATAATATGAACACAGTCCAGCTGGGGGAGTAATCGAACTCTGGTTCGGTCCAGGCAATCGAACCAAGTGTGAAAGCACCCTAAGACCCACCTCTGCGTCCATGTCTCCAGATTTGAGAATAAATATGCAGCGCCCAGTTGCTACAAATCTCTTCAGATAAGAGAGCCCATAGTAGTAACGGTTAATGTTAATGTTATTCTCGTTAGGGAGATAGTTTGTTGAAATAAAAAATAAAATAAAATAAACCTGTTTATTAGTCTACCCACAGACTTTTTGAATGAATCACATACTCATACTTTAATAAGTAAGTTTGTGTATTTTTGCTAGCTTGACTACAACCTCAAACCTTGAGGTGGAACAATTTTCAATGGCCATGCCCCAAATTACATACTTGATGATGACTTGCGGCCTTCTTTTGTACAGTCAAGAATCCAACTGTAGGGTGTCCAAATGTCATTTTATGATTCTGAAGAGGTTTCTTTTTTTAAAAAACAGATGGCCCTATACTGCATTCTCAATGGAATCTTTTGTGACGTCTGAACTGATGTGTTCTCTGCAGAATTCTACACAATCTATGCAACAAATCATCTTGACCGGTCTTAAATGATTTGAATGTAGTCTTAAATGAACATAAAGTGTAGTGAGAAAATGAGATGCGCGTCAGATCGCGTCATATGTGGCAGGTCCTAAAAGGATAGCAGGCTAATAAACCTGCTGATGTCTGTCATTGTTAATTAATTAAACAACAAAAGAAAATGAGAAAATCCCTCACTGCTCTTGACTGAATAACTGTAGCTTTAATAAGGATAAATCTATATTTAATTTATAATGTATACAGTAAAGACTGTAAAGTGTTTGATAAATGTATTCAATTTCTGTATATTTCCTACCTGTTAGACCTACCTAAAAATCTTAAAGCAATGTTTACAAGTAGTCATGGGTCAAAACTCAACCAAACCAATAACTTTTTGTGTATTTTGACAGAGCAAGTAAAACTCTAAACTGGTCTGACTGGGCCAAATGAGAAATTTGAGCCCTGATACATTGAAGAGCACAGGCAAATGTGACATTTATTATAATAGTTTTTATTTGAAGATTCCCTTAAATTAAAAGTTGTTGTTTTTTTTATTACTAATTTTAATATTTTTTTTAAATTAATTTATAAATAAATATTAATAACCATATGTATAATTGGTTCAAATCTTTTTATTTAAATTTAATATGTTTTTCTAGGTGAGGTTTTGCTGACGTAAAAACAGGTCGTCACACTGATCCTTTCTTGTTAGAGAGAGATTTAGAAATATTTTCTAGAATAATGTAAAAAAAACAACAACAACAACAACAACAACAACAAAACACAATGGACAA
The DNA here is from genome assembly GCF_024679245.1 of Pseudorasbora parva. NCBI lineage: Eukaryota > Metazoa > Chordata > Actinopteri > Cypriniformes > Gobionidae > Pseudorasbora > Pseudorasbora parva. Next base: position 38,088,223 of record NC_090172.1, read on the forward strand.
AACACTTTTCTGCAGAATGTTATACCTTTAAAATTCCTACTGTTGATTTGGTGAAGACACTACTACCCTACAACATAACACTCAACCCTTAAAGGGGGGGTGAAATGCTGTTTCATGCATACTGAGCTTTTTACTCTGTTAAAGACTTGGATTCCCATCCTAAACATAGACAAAGTTTCAAACACTAATGTTGGACGTTTGATGGAGTATTTCTGTGTCAAAAATACTCCTTCCGGTTTCTCACAAGTTTCAGAGAGTTTTTTTCGAGTATGGGTCCACTTGACGTCGACAAAGCGGAAGGTCCTTGTATGGGCCGTACGGGCTCTTCTCCCGGAAGGGTGCGCACGCGCGTGACTAGAGCGAGAGAGGAAATATACGCCTATACGCCTATAACGCCTATAAGCACTGCTCTCAGGTGCAGATCTATGGTCGCGCCGCGCTCCACTTTATTCCTATGGGTGACATCAAGCGACTTCAAAGCTTCAGCACAGCATTCCAGGAAGGCAGCGCTGCATTTGAACCGATTTGAACGCAGAAATGACGAGAAGCGTCACATCACACTTCAGTCGTGTCGCAAAAGTGGATCTCCACGGTCTCTGCTGTCACAGGACTTCACGAAATCAACAGTTATCAAAGAAGTGTGTTTTTGACGGAGCGGTCTCAACGATAAAGGTTCACAGTCGTGCGCGGTGAGTAAAACTGCTTCAAATGTCTGTTATTGGCTATCGTCGCGTAAGTAAACATCAGTAAACAACAGGATCGTGTATAACGTTAGTTAATTTATCAATGGAGCATGCGATCTATGGTGTGTGTTTAAATACATTTATTTAGCTGACCACTATAGGTGTCAGTTTGTTTATTGTAAAACCACCCAAACATAAACCTAGCGTTCTCACAAAGCGTGCTTCGTCATTCAAATGCACTAACGGTTACTCCATTGTTGTTCTATGTATAACGTTACACTAGTCTGACGTGCAAAACCGTTTTGCTTGCTACAGCTAATGTTTAGTCGCATACAATAGTCCATAAACCGAATCATGTCCTCATAAACTGCGAGTAATGCAGTTGACAGGCCACTAAATACAGTACATACCACAGAGACGGACGTCCTGCTGTTGTTGCTTCCCCTGTTCAATTTATTTCATCCTCCGGATCTGATTCTGGATCATAAATGTATTAGTTGAATCTGGGTAGCGTTTTCTTCTCCACGCTTGAGGACGTCACCACTTTGTGCGCACTCGTCATTCTTTAGCTCCGCCCACACGAAACGCCTCCAGACGCTCGTTTTTTTCGGAAAGACTCGGTACAGCCTATATTTCTTTTATAAATATAATAAAACTAAAGACTTTTCGGAGATATGAAGGATGCAATACTACTCTATAGGTACTCAAGATTGACATGAGATTGACTGAAACTGAGTGTTTCAACCCCCCCTTTAATAAATGCCACTCACTTAGAGCAGAGTGTAACACATTAGACATCTAGAATAATGCAAGACGACAACATCCTGTTCACATTCGACATGCTGCAAAACAAGCTCAATAAAAGCATGCCAAACCAGACAGGTAACTTTGAGTTCTTAACAGGTAGACGACAACCACTTAGTCTATTAGCAATTTAATATGTAAGTATCTGCAAACCGGCCATCAACATCTGCTTCCTTCTGTCAGGTGTGATAAATCATTTAACCTATACAACAGAGGTGACTGTGCCGAGAAACTGTGCTGAACAAAGAAATTACCCAGTGAGTCTGAACATACACGTCCTGGTTGTCTTGCCTTTACTGCTGAAGTATTTGGGTCAGTCAGACTGCTAATCCATCAAGCACGATGAACAAGTCACAGAAGAAATTTTACAAAAAACATATCGCTTTTACAAGCACAGAGGGAATGTTAAACATTTTCATGCTGGCTTCATAATCTCAGCAATGGACCATAATAGACAATGTAGTTTTCCTAAGAACAAAGCAAGCATCTAGACTGAACTGTAGAGCTGGAAAAGCCAAACAATATGGTGGAACACAGTTTGCAGAGGCCTTCACATAATGCACATGACCTAGAAATCTCATGTCACGTTCTTCCATTCAGTCCTCAATTAATGCAGATCAGATGACATCATGATGCCATAAAGCTCTGCATATTCGGTTCAGCCTTATGATCTATTCATACACTCCAGAAGAGGCTGTCTGCTGAGCACTGCTGCTACATGTGAGGTACATTTTGTAATCATTAACCACAACAAAAATGGATGTTTGCGCATGTTTGTTCCTTTGCCATGTTTGAAAAATGTGCTGCTTGTTTTGAAACCCACATTCAACCCTCAAATAAGGCGTTTTCAAACTGGGGCCCAGGGACATCAAAGAGGGGTACCAAAGGGGTACAAGGGGGTTTGATTTTTTTCTCACTCTGTAAAATTTTTTCCCTAAAAAGATAGAAAAGGTTTTGTTGACTAATATTTATTGTGAAACTAATTCATAATTATTTTAAATTTAATATTTTTTAGATTATATTACAATTATTTATTGAGGCTTTAATACAAATTACAACATAAATGCCAATAAATTACTTTTAAAAAACATAATAATATAACACTTTTTTGCAGACAGTATGAATAAGTATTAGAATACCGGTAAATGGATTCTGTATTTTTATAAAAGAGGGTCCTTCGCATTCCTGCCTCAGATAACTTGTGATTGCTGATCTAATAGAAACTGGCTCTGGATCAGACTTTCCTCATACTAGTGAACAAAATGTCAAAATATTATTAAAAATGGCCTTTACATTAGTCTTTAGTAGTCAAATTTCTAGGGAGAACTGCTAGGGCAGCATTTCTCATTCAGTTTGTGAATATTAAAAGGGGTCCTTGGTTCAAAAGAGTTTGCTGGAAGGTTCTGTAACTGGTTAAAGATGTGGTTAAAAAGTGCACTCTCCATGCATGATCTAAGCTTATAGGTCCAAAGACTTCCTAACAGCTGAAGGCAGAATCATCATCATTACATTAAAAGAAAATACATCTGTAAACATCTAATGAAATATTGACATTTTAAGTTACGATTTTACAGAGCATTTTGCTTTGCTAGCCATCTTTGCCGTGTTAGAATTTTGTACCCGCCAGTGACTATTGCTGCGATTCCGGCAAAGGTTGCGCTCAAGAAAACCTGACAGGAAACACTTGATATGCGCATAAACTCTCAACATTTTGCATACAAGTATATGCGTTAGCCTAAGGTGGATTTCTTCTAGTTTTGCACAAGTTGAAGGGCGTATGCATTAAGGTGAACGAAACGATTGACATGCCAATGACACGGTTTGAAGATTTAGGTGCAGTTTTACACTTTCTCACAACAGAGCAAAGGAGGAGTGAATGTTTGCCTTTAGTCAAATGATAACCAAACCTGGGCTGGGCCCTGTTTATTTTTTTGTGTTTTTTTGTTGTTGTTGTTGTTTTTTGTTACATTTAAAAATAAAAATAAATCACTAAAATATAACAAAAATATAAGTACATTTCTTTCTTTTTTTATCTTAACTTAAATGTAATATAGTAGGATAGGAAATATTAGCTTTTTGGCCCCGCCCTCTGTGGTGGGAACCAACAGCTCATTTGCATTTAAAGGAGACACACAAAACAGCTAATTTTTCTTAAACCCAAAAATTGCCATTTTCAAAATGGCATATTACATGATCTGTTAGGAATTTTGATGCACAGAGGCACACTCTGGGGACACCTGAGACCAGGTGCCAGTTGGCCAGTAACATTTCTATGAATTGTAACAATGCATGAATGTAAGAAAACGTGGACGACGTTTCGAACATTGTCCATTTCACACCGCAAGCTTGAGGTTAGCATCAACTTCACATCAGCATAACTACATCGTCACTGCAGCTGCAGACACATCAGAGTATTCACACTGGAAGCACTTGTACAGTGTCACAACAGCGGCTCAAAAGCTACACATAATGAGCATTTCTTTACAAACAAAACTAGCCTATTGGTTTTATAAGTTGGTCATTTAGAAACCTGATAATCTTGAAACTGTGTTAACATGGGTTGTGTACAACACTTTTGTAAATGGTAAACAACAAACACATCAAGGAAAACCGCTCCAATCATGTTGTTTCAGTCATACATTGATATGTTTACAATACTGATAAAAAAAATGCTAACTTAGGTTTGATTTGGGTAGTGCCAGAGCCTATGGCTACCTGTCTGTGTATTACATAATACACTAAAATAAGTTTTACTAAAATATAACTAAAATTCCCTCCCGGTGTGAATGCACTCATTGGTTAGCATGCATGATGAAAAAAATATCAGCTCACGGCTGTATGCCTTGACAATATTTAAAAAGACCCGAAAGATGTGGAAAGCTCTGGGTGGGCAAACACCCGAAGCGTGTGCACAGAAAGCCGTATCTCAGACAGCATGTGAATAAACTGAGCTCTCTTTCAAGTCTTCTTGCATTCGAGCATACAAATTCACATAAAATTATGTTAAAAAAAATAGCAAGTATCCTAGTAAACATAGTTGATTATGTCTTAAAAGAACGTAAACAGTTGAAAAGTAAACAGGGTGCTATCCATGCAGTCGCTCTTAAAGGGACAGCAGGCTAATCGTCCTGCTGCTGTCTATTTTTAATGTTAATCAAACAGCAAAGGAAAAAGAAAAGAAAATCACTCATTGCTTAACTGAATAACTTTTGTAAATTAATTAAGGATTAATTAATAAGGTGAAGGTAGTTTCATTTATACAGTGAAGACTATGAAGTCTTAATTTACATTTGCTTACTTTATTAAATTTCTGTACCAGAAAGCTACTGTCAGTCAGATATATGACATGTCTATCGGAGCTGCGTGATGTAATTGACACATTGCAGTACCTAATAATAGATTTATTAGCAAATAACTCATCACTACTTTGGAGATACTAATAACGGCTACACTCTGTTTTAGAGGAATAACTCAGCACTCCTTTTTTTTAATCGCACTTGTAAGGGGGCTTAAGGGGTTCATTTGGTTAGTAGTTTAGAAGTTACTAGTAGAATAGAGTGAATTTGCACTGGTATCTAAAATTTTCATGTCATTACTGCCTGGTTTTGTAAAAACATTTCATGGCCTGCAAAAAAAAAAAATATATATATATATGGTCAATTTTCTGAAGTCACTGGCCATTGGCAGGTGTGGCAAAAAGTTTTAGGTCCTTCTCTTTATTATATTCACAATATTGCACAGCCTCTCATACCTTAGTGCTTAATTAAAGGGTTACTTCAGCGATTAGCATATGGCTTTGTATCAGTAGAAACCCTGGAGTATATTCAAATTATTGTGCTTTCCCCCTCATATCTCCCTGAGACAAGAGATTTATGCATTTTATTTCTAGAAAAATTCCTCCTATGATGCAAATTGACGATTTTTGCATCATAGGAGGAATGTTTGCCCAAAGGCTAAAGACTACAGCTAGCAGAGGGAGCCATTTCCGCATGTTTTGAACTCGCGCGTGGGGGATGGGAGATAACACTCAGCTTGCAGGGAGAGCTCAGCTGGCAGGCACTCATTTAAACGGAGCTATGGTGTGCAATGTAAGTCTTTTAACTTCTCAAATTAATTTCTATGAAAGTTAAGCTTGTAAAGGCATGAACTGAAACGCGCCAGACTGAACTCACGTTGTGAATGTATGCCGCGAGTGTAGTCGCGATTACCTCAGCTCTTATCACTCGTGCAGTTAGTGCTCAGTGCTGTGATACTCGCGCGGTGACTCACTCCTTATATTGAACACATTTTAATTGTAGTGTCTTCTCTAACTCAGTCACTGTAATCAAGTTGGTGGCGTTGGGGAATGGCACAGGGCAGCGAAGCATTCTGGGAATTGTAGTCTTTCATCCCCATGGGACAAAAGTACATTTTCTGTCTTTTCTCAGTCTAGAAGACACCAAATTCAAAAATAATTTCACATTTCTACTGCATTGATGACCCAGTTCAAATACAGATTCATCTTCCCAGCGCTGAAGTACCCCTTTAAACTGCTACTTCAAGGTAACAGCATTTAACATGGCATTCAATGCTCCTCACGCTCTGATGATAGTGCTGCATCTTTAAGAGAGCTTGGGGCCAGATTAACTAAACAGTGCAAATTAGCGTGAGAGCGCAATTCCCAAAAAGCGCAGATGGTAGTGGATTCTGAGTGTGATCTACTGACAACACAAATTATGGAACAAAATTAAAGCCAGATCATTTCCATAATGACCAATGAAATCTACCAAAAGCAGCACAAATTAGCATCTGGTTTAAGATGTGTTTTTTGGGCGGTAAATAATGGCACAAATACCAGTAAATTGATGATCGCAAACCATAATAAATCACCTTGCATGATTTATTTAAATACTCTCCTCCCATACATTTTGCATCTGAAAGGGAAACTCCTACAAATGCATATGCAATAGGGTCAGCCGCAAAAATGACTGCGTTCACGCCTTTTTTGAGGTCTAATTTTTCACTGCCTGTCTTTAGTTAACCCTGACAGTAGTTTAACACCAAAAGAGGGTTTGCACTGATGCAAACTGTTAGTAAATCTGGGCCCTTGACTCTTATCTTCTTTAGATGTGATACACAAAAACAAGTTAAGTAAGCCTACATCTGTAAGGAGTAAAAACGTTTTAACTTGCAGCAATTAGCTGTATGGCTAAGATGAAGATATCACAAATCATGATGGGCCCATCTCTACAACACTTCCCCTCCTTCTCCCTAACAGTGAAACAAATAATGAAATGCCACATCCTTCAGCTTAGGAAGAATATCACAGTGGTCTTACCCAATTTTAGCCTTTTGCTTGGGCTTGGATGACGCCACAATCCGGGCCTTCTTGGAACTCTTATCCTTGCCTCTGGACTTGGAGGAACCTGCCCTGTGACTGCGATGCTGCGATGAGGAAGATGGAAAGCTTTCAGGACTCATGACGCGTGGAATATTTTTCTCTCCCCTTTCTCGTGCTTTGGCGATGGCCTCTGAGATGATTCGATTGGCCTTCTGTTGTTTATCGTCCGAAAGCAATGACTCCATCTGCTGCTGCTGCTGCTGCTGCTGTTGCTGTTGTTGCTGATGTCGCTTCTGCACCCTCTTCTCTGACACGGATACGTATGAGGATGACGAAGAGGAAGAAGAGGAGCTGCTTTTCACTGGTGGGCTGAGTACCCGCGGCTGGCTGCTGGGACCATTAGTGTTCTTAGGAGGCTGTGAGAAAAGAAAAAAAGAAAGATATTACCATCCAAAAATGATATTAATATTCTCCATAGGACAAGCTTCGTCTAGAACTGGTGTGTAGGCAGGACTGTACAGGAAACCAATAGATAGGTTGCTATTTTGGGATTCTGTAATTCCATATGCTAAACCCATGACCAACAATACACTATTTAAGATACCATGACGCCATGTAGACTAGGCTGCCAGACAATATGAGAGTTCTATTCGACATGAAGCAGGAGGATGAGCTGAATTCCATGAACAGCCATAACATTACTCCTCTAGTCATGACCTAGAAAACTTGGACTCGAGCGGATGTAAATACTTTAATAGGTTTCTTATTAAGGGGGGCAAAGTCAGTACAGTGAAACAGCTACTCTGCACATAATATTAAAGGTTCTGTAAGCGATTTAAGATGTTTTGCTAACTTCCACCATTATGTTAACTTCAAGTACACAACCTCTCTCCAAAACCCAGACCTACAAAGAGATGCCAGCAACTCAGAATGTGAAAAATCATTAACAGGCAAGGTAAAGCTGAAATCACCGGCCAAATGCTGGTAGTTTTACAGACATTTATAGGTAATTTTGCTCATCTACGGAGGTTTTCTTATAATGTGCACTGTGAAGGCAAAGCTCTATGGTTTCTTTTGATAATGTCTGATTAAAAACAAAACAAAAAGTGTGCCTAGTATTTGTTGTTACCTGACCTAAATTGGGCTCGAAACTAAAAATATAATAACAGTGCAAACTGTTCATGATCTTAAAGTTGCAATGTAATGGAAGTAGACACAGATCTTTCATATTGTGACGTACATCCAGGACTTAATTCTAATCATCGTTTGTTGATTTAATGGAGCTTACAGTCGACTGTAAGAAAGGGCTGGGGTTTAAGCAGACTAAAAAGTGATTGGGGAAGTGCAGAATATGTCACCAGAGAAAAGTCTGTAGGTTCCCGGGAAGATCTAGTTATGATGTTTCGATTAAAAATCATGGGCTCAAAAGAAGATGAAAAAAAGAAAAATGTATGCATGGATGAATCGTTCAAAACAAGATTCATAACATGATTTTGCAAAATAGATGAATTTCCATTTCTTGCTGATTTTAACTCAAACGAAAAGAGACCAAAGATTATATATCAGTTTAGAGTGTATTAAGTGATAAATACCACAATCTCTGGTCTCTTTTATCTCGTATATTTGAACTGGGAATTTCACCAGCCTTTGTGCCTGGTGGCCAACAAAATATTTAATATCTTATTGACAGGCAAATAACATTTCTAGTTTAGTGATTGGCTAAAATATGTCTCACTCCCCTGATTCTTTTTTGCCGTTACAGTGTCTAGGGCTGAGACAGGTGTGATTTCTCACGACACCTATTTCAGTGAGGCCTGTCAGGTAGTAGAGTCACTTTATGTGCTTACAGCTCAAATACTTTTCAAGAGTTTGGGGTCTTTCTTTACCCAGCTCAATACAGGTTGAGAATTTAATAAGTGCAGTAGGTATTTCATGACCTCGCCAGGAAACTAAATATAAGAGGGGTTCCAAGATAAAAATCCTTGGAGATTCTATGATAATCTGATTGTAGCTGAAGCAATGCAGCATGGTAAGCCTGAGTCCACCCACACACACTGGATGACAACATGGGAAATCCTCCATCTTTGAACTGCTGCATCATCAATGTTCCTAATGCCTGGGTTTCATAATATTCACTGTTCTCCAATCACATGGCCAACCAGCTATAGATGAAGATAAAGGAACGGTTCAGACAACTGGACAGGCAAATACAGGTCAGCACGGAGGCTACACACACGTATCCACATATTTAGAATTTTATCGCTAGTTTAAGCATTTCAACATTATGGATATTAAAACTTGTATAACTTGTGGTATGGAGGTGTTAATAAGTCACAATTCATCAGAACGGCATCGCACACTGATCAAAGGTCAAGAATTTAAATCTTTAACCTGAGAGCCAGTTTATTCACATTATAAAAAGACAAATATGTATACCGGTAATTCACTGCACGATCATTTAACAGGCAGAGACATGCCAACTTTTATTATTCATGCCCATTTTTATGACATGGAATCTTTCCATTTTCAAATCTCACATTTTCACAACAGGAAAGCAGCTAGTGAGTTTGAACTCCATAAAGAAGGCGAACAAGATCTTATCTGTTTACTTTATTCGGTTTTACTTAGCACACTTGCTCTTTATAAATATGACACATGTCCGAAGCAAAGTTCCAATCCTGCCAATAAAGCTTAGTTGACTCTCAAAAAAAGAGACCGACCTATAATCAGATCACCTGGCCTGCGCTTTACTGATGGCTAAATAAAAGGGAATTATCTGGAAAGAATGAAACAAAAGAAAAGAGAAGGGGGGAGGGTTATAAACACTAACTCATTTGGTGGCTAAACATGAGCCGGAGAGCAGAGTGAGAGAGACTGAGCTCTCCTGAAATATTCACACTAATCCATTCGAGGCATTAAGGGGTAAATCAACAGGAATGGAGACAAGCAGGAAAGCTATAGGGGAAAGGTGGGAGAGTGTGTGTGAGAAAATGAGCAATAGAGAGAATATGACGTGAGCGTGCAAGAGAGGGAGAGACGGAGAGAGAGCGCAAGGGGAAAATGCAGCAAGCCGTGAGCACTGCAGCTATGTAACACATCTATAAATAACTGAAATTACAGGCTGCCAGCGCCGCAGCAATTTCAATCTCTCTCCTTGCTCAGGTCATCAACGTCTTTGCTTAGAAAGAAACTATATTGAAATGGTAAAGACCATGCGGCGCAGCCACACAAAGCCTGATGCGCACATGTGGCACATCCCATGGCACCTTGGTGCAAGAAAGCAAATGAAAACGAAACAGGAAGAAGAGCAGACAGGGCACCAAAAGCTAGCTAATGTAGTATTCTCTTTTAGCATGCAAGCTAAAGAATAAGAAATGGAGAGAAGCAGTTAGCACAAGATGGCGGCGATTGTGTAGCCTGCCGCATGAGCCTGTAGCTGTTCAGTTCCTGCCGGCCCCCTCCCCCACCTCCCCCCTTCCCTCCTCCTCCTCCTCCTCCTCCTCTTCCACCACCTCACTCCACCCTCCCCCCACCCCATACACAAACACATGCTCGCTCTCTCATTCACTCACTCACTCACCCGTCCTCTCGGCCTCTTCACTGTAGACATGTTTTTTTCTTTTCTTCCTTCCCCCCCTTCCCTCTCTCCAACCGCCAACAAAAGCCTTGCCCTTTCGCCGTTTTTTTTATCTCTCTCTCTCTCTCTCTCTCTTTTGCACGCTCCCTCCTCCCTTCTCTCTCGCTCTCTCTCTCTCTCACTTTCCCTCTCTCCCTTCCTCCCCCAGCAGGTCCGTGGCTGAAGAAGCCCTGTTCACCTCCTCCTCCTCCCCTGGCCGGGCTGCATGGAGCCGCACTTCACGGAAAACGAGGGAATGAGGAAGAGAACGATGAAGCAGCCACGCTGGTCCGGGATTCTCTCATTCTGCTGCGCTCAGCTGCGCTCGGTCTATTCTTTTCCCTCCCTCTCTTGCTCTCTCTTTCTCATCGATTCCCTCCAACTGTCCGTCCGAGGACAACTGCGCTCGATCTCTCCCGGCCGTCGTTTTCTCGTCCACTCTCTTGCGTTCACACACACGCATAGACCGACAAGACTTCTCGTTCCTCTTTCTCCTTTCACATACCAGACGAAGGTAGGATTGCTAACACAAAAGGTTTTTTGTACTGGCTCAGTTGGACGCTCTGTAGCTTGTTTTTCTTATTTCCACTTGTTTTTTTTCCTTCCTTTTCCCTTGTTTCCCTCCCCTCTCTCAGGCTGGGGTGTGTGCGGAGAGCAGGAGACGCAGACGAAGCGGCGAGAAATGAAAGCACAAAGCAGCAAAACGCATCAGCATGAATATTAGAGATGTCGTTAAAATCCGGACTCGTTTTTCTCTCTCTCTCTCTCTTGCTCACTCACTCTCTCTCTCTCTTTAGCTCATTGTGAAACAGGAGGTCCAGCAGAGGGTGCTAGCTGTTATTACATTAACTTTCACAACTTAACCCTAAAAATACTGAATTTCTTTACTTGCTGATTCCAACCAGGCACAAAATGAACAACAGCAAATGTTCAAGAAAATTAATACATCTACACATGCATTCAACAGATAATCGGTGTCAAAACAGCTTTGTCTTGATCTAAACAAGTAAAATGATTCACAAATATCATTTTAAATAATCATGTAAGCAATACAGCCATCAGATTTACACACACACGCACACAGGCAGGTGGCATGAGTTTATGTGCTGCTGGATCGACTAACAGGAAGTGACAACAGAGACTCAAGGGGAAATGAGGTCGTGCCCTCACTTTCCCAAAGTGTGACAGATTGGCCATGTGCAAAGCTTCATGTGCACTGCAAAAAAAACACTTGTACCCACACATACATTTGCAGCATACCCAAAAGCAAGTGTTTGAACTATGAAAAAAATAGGATGCAAATTAATGTTTATGCCCCCCCCCCCCCCACCCATTCTCCCCAACAATATGTCAGATATATAACAAATGTGTTACTTGACTATACCAGCCATCTAAAATCACGCACAAAAGTGGGTCAGTTTAGCATAAGAATCTTACGGAGTAGCAGAGAGCTAGCTAATAAGCTTTGGCTAGGCATGGAGACGTTTGGTTGGCCTTGAGACTGGAGTAAGATCAACTTTTACAAGGTTAAATTACGTCTAGGCAATACAAGAGACCATTTAAAAACACTCCTCACTAGGTGGCACATGGTGTAGCTGCCTGCATGGGGAGACATTACAATTTTTACAATTTACAGGCTTTGTGTGTGTGAGAGAGAGAGAGAGAGAGAGAGAGAGAGAGAGAGAGAGAGAGAGAGAGAGAGAGAGAGAGAGAGAGAGAGAGAGAGAGAGAGAGAGAGAGAGAGAGAGAGAGAGAGAGAGAGAGAGAGAGAGAGAGAGAGAGAGAGAGAGAGAGAGAGAGAGAGAGAGAGAGAGAGAGAGAGAGAGAGAGAGAGAGAGAGAGATAACAAGGCCTTGAAGTTTGGACTTGTGGAGACAATTCAAACGAGACTTCAATAAACAATTAATGCGATCATCTACTTACATGCAAAAAAATTATAATAACACATTGAAATAATAATAAAATTAAATAAATCAGATAAAAATGAATATACCAAATATTTTAAAATATAATAATAAAAAAACGTTTTTAAAAACTTTTCCCCTTCACATTTAAATGTGACTTTTTGAATGATTCAGCCAACCACAGCAGACCTGTCACACACCCACACACACGCACGCACATACACACGTTTGTTTTCATGTTTATGAGGATTTTCCATTGACATATATTTTATACTGTACAACCTAAATCCCCCTACACTAACCCTACTCCTTAACCGACCCATAACATTTTTAGATTTTCAAAAAACATCACTTAGTATGATTTATAAGCTGTTTTCCTCATGGGGAGCAAAAATGGTTTGGGATATTTCCATCTTTGTGGGGATGGCAATGTTATTTCAACATTCCTAAAAGATTTATAGGTTTATAAGGATGTGTTTGGTACTTCATTTTATTTGCAACCTGTATTTGTATGTACAGGCAGCCAATAAGGAATAATTTAAATTATAAAGCAAAGAAAAGAGTGTGCTTGTATGTACTTTTGGGAGGAAAAAGAGAAATATGCACACGCTTTGAAGGTCACATGGCACAAACCACCTCTACACTAAGGCAAGCAAATGGTTAATATGTAAATTAGATGAAATAGCAGCACCAAGATATGGGGAGGAGTTCAGCTCTACAAAAAAGAAAGAGAGGGAGGGAGAGAGAAAGAGAGCGTGCTCTATTCCTTCAGTTCTCCATCTATGTTTTCTAGCTGAGATGTAATGTAAGGTATTAGAATTATATGATAATTCTATTTCATTGTTTTTTTTTCTTGTTCTTCCATGTGTTCATAATTTCGTTGTATGACAGCCAGGCCAAAATGTATAACTACATGGCACGTTTCATGAAGTCATTGGAGCCAGTGATGGAACTGCTCCAACTGTAAATGAGGAGACATTTACTATATTTCCAGAAGTTTTGGGATGCCCAACTTTACATGTACACGAACTCTAATTACATTCCATTCTTAATCCGTTGGGTGTAATATGGAGTTGCCCTACCCTTTGCAGCTATAACAGCTTCAACTCCTCTGGGAAGGTTTCCCACAAGGTTTAGGGTTGTGTTTATGGGAATTTTTCTCCACAACTAGCTCGCTCATCCATATCTTTACGGACCTTGCTTTGTGCACTTGTGCGTAGTCATGTTGGAACAGGAAGGGGCCATCCCCAAAGTTCCCACAAAGTTGGGAGCATGAAATTGTCCAAAATGTATTGGTATGCTGAAGCATTAAGAGTTCCTTTCACTGGAACTAATGGGCCCAGCCCAACCCCTCTAGAGTGCGGATCGGGCTGCATTTTTCTGTCCGAGCCCGACCCGCGTCCGACAGAGCAGTAACCGAACCCGACCCGAGCCCGACAGGCATTCAAATATTTATGTCCGAGCCCGACCCGAGCCCGACAGTTAAAATAAATGTTTTCCCCTATATACTAATGACACGCACGTTTGTTTGTGTGGAAATCCCGCTTTTATTAAGCAACTGTAAGGAAGGCATTCTGAAATGTTTACAGACGAGCGCATCAGCGCGCACACGGGGCATTAAACGTTACACAGAGCCCAATCAAATAGCCAACTGAAATTAAATGAACAAAGGTCTGCTAAAAATGGCCCAAGCTAACAGAACAAAACATTAACGTAACACAATTTAAATGCTTATTGAAATGAAAGTCATCTTACCAATTTTCTAAAACTGTGGTTCCTAAACTGCAACATGGGATCTATTTACATAATCTATCCATCAAAGTTTAGGCTAATCGAGGTTTTATGTAGAAAAAGGATTGCATCAACTGCGGATGGCTTCAAGGCTGTCCTGCTGCCAGCAGCGCTGAAGTTGCGCTCACTGGAATGATGAGGATGCCGCGGGCAATATGCACGCACGTGTTGCGAGTTGTTGTCACGGCGACATAAACAAATTTCCGCATGCAGGAAGACGGATGTTAGGGTAATATTATGCATGTATTTTAATCACAAAAACAAACCATTGCATCAAGTTAAACAGGCCCATTGGCTACTTGCATAATAAGCAGTTTTAAATTTAAAAGGTTCAATGCCTTTTCGCGCTGACGTGACCGAGCCCGACCCGAACCCGAACGTAATTTCTAAATATCTGTCCGAACCCGGCCCGACCCGTCGGGTACCGTCGGAACCCGTCGGGCTCGGGTCGGGTATCCATCCTCTAAACCCCTCAAAACAACCCCCACACAATAATCCCCCCTCCACCACACTTTACACTTGGCACAATGCAGTCAGGCAAGTACCGTTCTCCTGGCAACTACCAAACCCAGAATCGTCCATCGGATTTCCAGGCAGAGAAACGTGATTAGTCACTCCAGAGAATGTGTCTCCACAGCTCTGGAGTCCAGTGGCGGCATGCTTTACACCACTGCATCCAACGCTTTGCAAGTTTGGAAAAATTGAACGGTTGTCTGACCTAAACTGTATGATAATTTTTGAAAAAAAAAAAAAAAAACGCTTTGCAAGTTTGCATTGCACTTGGTGATGATGTAGCTGCTTGGCCATAGAAACCCATTCCATTAAGCTCTCTATGCACTGTTCTTGAGCTAATCTTGTTCCCAATTGCTTCCACTTTGTTATAATGCCACTGACAGTTGACCGTGGAATATTTAGTAGTGCGGAAATTTCACAGATGGAAACCTATCACAGTACCACACTTGAATTCACTGAGCTCCTGAGAGTGACCTATTATTTTACAAATGTTTGTAGAAGCAGTCTGCATGTCTAGGTGCTTGATTTTATACACCTATGGCTATAGAAGTGATTGAAACACCTGAAATCAATAAATTGGAGGGATCTCCAAATACTTTTGGCAATATAATGAAAATCAGTAGAAAACAATTCCACAGCATCAATACTAATTTGTGATAATTTTGCCAATTGCAAAGCAAACAGATTTTTTTTAAAATATTAAAATAAATGTTTCATTAGTTGCGTTTACATAAAGCATTGTTTTCTAATTTCAATCAGTGTAAAAGTCCAATCTGAATGAAAATGTTCCATGTAAACACCTCAATCTGAATAAAAATGCTTAATTTCAATCGGGTTGAGAGGGGTGGGATAAACCTTTTCTAATCTGTTCAATAGGACGGATGTAAACACTTGACCGGATTGAAAACCGAAACTGTAAAGTTTTGCACACATGTAATGAAGTCGAAATGGCGTAATGACAAATGACGCACGACCGGAACGAGCTGATGTTGTTGTTGAATATAACAAATGAGTAGTGTCAAACTAAACTTCACTTTCGACTCATCATCTATAAAACTGTCCCACAAGTGTTTTCTTCTGACTCTTATCTGCAGTTTAGGGACTGGAATGGATGTCTTTACTACTTGATTATTATCTAGTGGACTTTGTTTTCAAGCACTGCACTCGCAGTCACGTGTACATGTGTTTTTGTGTATGCACACCTTCAGCAGACCCTTCTGATGACGAAAATTACATCACACAGACAGCGTGCAATAGTATACTTAGTAGTATACAGGCTTAAAGTGCCACCCCAGTTAGCAGTCTTAGACTTTGCTGAAAATTGCTTTTAGCTTCTTTATGAACAGCTCCTACTCTAAAACAAGTCCTACTTTTTTAACACATAAGTCAAAACTTAAGGCTATGCTTAAGAGCGTATTTTGTTTTATACAGTTAATACATATGGCCCCAGATATCAAAGTAATGTAAAGAATATGATTTCATTATCTTATATGGCCAGGCCCACATGGAATCAGTGCATGTACTGTAAAAGCCTGCAGCAGCAGATTTCTGTGGCTTGCATATGTGTTTGTTAAACATGTTGTATAATTCAATTACATCTTAGAATCCAATAAAAAAAAATATCCTAGCTGTCAGCCAAATTCATTTTTGAAAAAAAAAATCCCTCAAAAAACACCACAAAAGTATAGTTTTAGTATTTACTAGTGCTTGCAAGTTTAAATGGTCCTGCCGTCTTCTGTGTTCAGACTAAAATTGTGTTTGATGTTTTCAATATTCAGGAAGTTACTTTCTTGGAGCACATAAAATAAAAAGGACTTCATATAGATCAGACTGCTTGTATTCATTAGCAAAAATATAGCCATGTGCAGTAATGGTATCGAATTGAATCGATGACATGATAATTGTAATCGAATTGAATCATGAGAGCGGTGACGATTCCCACCTCTACTGACAACCACCAACAAAACGCCAGCCACTTTTAAACAGTCAAGAAAAAATCTACTTAACAGTCACTTCCTTTTCCTGCTGATAATGAACTCACTCTTACGTTTCATAGTTCCTCAACAAAAGCACTTTTATAAGCCTTACTTAAATATCACATTTTCACACACTTACACCATTTTAAACTCTCACGTTCATCTAGAGCTCTTATAACGGTCTAACACTGTAATGATATCCCTGCCCACAACCTAAAATCGGTGTCCTGCTTAGGTGAAAATGAATTACACTGTCAGGACCAGAGAGAGAGTTTAGAGTCCATAATTAGGACTAGACCTGCAGACTAATGTGGAGTACAGTGGATAGAGCTGGAGGGATGGAGGGAGAGAGGGAGGATTAATGAGGGAAGGCCTGATGTGTAGCATTGGTTTCCTGAACCCATTAAACATGACGTCTATTAATGACCCATACAACACACCACCCCCTCTAAAACTCTCTCACACACAAACACCCAAACACACACACACACACACACACACACACACACACACACACACACACACACACACACACACACACACACACACACACACACACACACACACACACACACACACACACACACACACACACACACACACACACACACAATAGAGAACAATGCAATCATACACTTAATGAGCATATATTCAGTATCGCTACACTGATTCAGGTCTGGTTTGCTATCTTTGTGGGGACTCTCCATAGGGAGGTATTCTTACAAAACGTACATCCCCTTACACTAACCTTACCTATTACACAAAACTTTCACATTTTTACATTTAAAAAAAAAAATCTGTATGATTTAAGCTTGTTTCCTCATCGGGACCTCAATTTAGGTCCACATGGTGACAAGAGTCCCCGTGAGTCTGTGTGCATTAAAAAAACATGTACACAGACACACACACACACACCCAACACATGTTCTTTAGTGCATAAACAGTGTCAAAAGACATAAGCACACGCGAGCAAATCTAACATAATCCTTAACCCATGTAAATCTGTAATCAAATACTTTTTGTTACAATATATTTTAATATAACATATCAAGCAGGTCAGGATTTTTTTTTACTGTGATTTGAGCTAAAGAAATAAAATCTATGATACCAAAACAAAACAATAACTGAGTACAAAGCATTTTGGCCAATACAACATGTTTTTGCAGCGTTGATCATAGTAGAGTGTGTGAACGCAATGGCCAATCAGAAGTTTACGTTTTAAGTTCTGCATGGGGTTTGTACACGTTATAACAAAAAAATTATAAACACAATGCAAATAAGAGATGTATTGTGCAGTACAGAGAGATTTCATGATTATAATGGGAGTTTTGACAGTCATTGTGCATGAAGTTAAGTGATATCGGCTTCGCTGATTATAAGTATATAACTTCACTCGATTACTGTAAGTAACCTTTGAATAAATCTTGTTTTTCACGCTAAATAAGTAGCGCAAAGTTTTAGTAGTGGCAACTGTATTAAAATGTGGGACTGAATCTGAAATTGTGATAACCATAGCAACAGACAGGACAAAAATAAATAAATCTGATCAAAATAGATCTTTGTATTAAATCTTAAAGTGTAAGTGCAATAAACCTGCCTCTATTCTCGTACTCTCGAGTATTTTCGTACTCTCGTAATCTCGTGCCACAAGAGCTCGCAGGATTAAAATGTGACAAGATTTCTTGTCAAGTGAACAGCTGTCTCATGATATCATCATGAGGGAGTGTGAGGGTGAAATTAGCATATAGTTTGCACTTTGAATATTGAGAGAGTAATGTTATGGTTGCCAATGTCTGGTTGCATGTGTTTCTTACTGTTTGTATTTAATAAAACTAATGTGTAATGTTCATGAACTAATGCTTAGGAATAAATGACAATACTTACTTTACGATGTTTATACAGTAATATGTTATGAGGCGCCACGTAGGATTTAAATCAAACTTCGCTTATCAATACATACATAACACACGTGCATATACACCTATACATTACTCGCATATACATGTATACTATTGGATGTTCAAAATACATATATGAAATACACGTGCACACTAATATGAAATCCATACCATACATATAATGTTAGTAATGAATGCATACACACTTGTGAATAACTTGCATATACATATAAACTTGACGCACGCATAGACCTATAAATACTCGCTTATATATATATATATATAAACTTCCATGCATATACACCTATAAATACTCGCATATACATATAAACTTCAATGCATATACACCTATAAATACTCGCATATACATATAAACTTCAATGCATATAGACCTATAAATACTCGCATATACATATAAACTTCAATGCATATAGACCTATAAATACTCGCATATACATATAAACTTCAATGCATATAGATCTATAAATACTCGCATATACATATAAACTTCAATGCATATAGACCTATAAATACTCGCATATACATATAAACTTCAATGCATATAGACCTATAAATACTCGCATATACATATAAACCTCCATGCATAATATACACCTATAAATACTCGCATATACATATAAACTTCAATGCATATACACCTATAAATACTCGCATATACATATAAACTTCAATGCATATACACCTATAAATACTCGCATATACATATAAACTTCAATGCATATAGACCTATAAATACTCGCATATACATATAAACTTCAATGCATATAGACCTATAAATATAAACTTCAATGCATATAGACCTATAAATACTCGCATATACATATAAACTTCAATGCATATACACCTATAAATACTCGCATATACATATAAACTTCCATGCATATACACCTATAAATACTCGCATATACATATAAACTTCCATGCATATACACCTATAAATACTCGCATTTACATATAAACTTCAATGCATATAGACCTATAAATACTCGCATATACATATAAACTTCAATGCATATACACCTATAAATACTCGCATTTACATATAAACTTCAATGCATATACACCTATAAATACTCGCATATACATATAAACTTCAATGCATATAGACCTATAAATACTCGCATATACATATAAACTTCAATGCATATAGACCTATAAATACTCGCATATACATATAAACTTCCATGCATATACACCTATAAATACTCGCATATACATATAAACTCGATGCGCGCGCATACATACAAAATAAAACGTGGATGCATGCTTTAGTTGTGTATAATATGTATGTGCGAGTGATTTCATATGTGGATGTGCGAGTGATTTCATATGTGGATGTGCGAGTGATTTCATATGTGGATGTGCGAGTGATTTCATATGTGGATGTGCGAGTGATTTCATATGTGGATGTGCGAGTGATTTCATATGTGGATGTGCGAGTGATTTCATATGTGAATGTGCGAGTGATTTCATATGTGGTTGTGCGTGAACTTTTAAGTGCAAACGGAAGGCATTTCAGTGTAAAAGGAAGTCATTTCAGTGTAAAAGGAAGTCATTTGTGTGTACACGGAAGTAACCTGCCTATATTTACCGCATTTACAACTTTGCAATCATGGAGAGGGATCGTGCTACAACTGAAGCAATAGAATTTTGCGAAATGTGCTTACTTGGCGGTCCGTGTACCTTCGGATAATTTGTTTTTTCCTTTTTGTCTTCCAAACGGAAAAACTAAGAAAGCATTCATTTATCATATATTCGACACTCCCTATGAGAATAAATAAACAAACCTCGAGTCGTTTTTTCCCCTCATATTTTTATTTTTGTTTTAATCACACTCTGTTCTAATCCGCCAAATGGGGGGAAAAAATGGATAAACAGCTTGAATATTCGATCTCAACATGGGCGGGAACAAAACGCCCCTTTCCGCTGATTGGTCAACCAAAGATCAACCTTCAGTTCTCCGCGCATTGCGCAACAGAATATATATATATATATATATATATATATATATATATATATATAAATATATCCTTGTACAGATTATTAACAGAGTTTAGTGCAACTACATTTAATCTTGTTCTCATCAAACAGCCAGACTAATAAAAGAGAGAATGTTGTAGTGAAGTGATCAGCAGTCCAATAAAAACAATGCTTTATTTTTTCTGCCAGCTAAATTTCTAAAGCAAACCAGATCATTGTGCGACTCGCAACATAAGGCGCACAGAGTAACCTAGTTAATTCGTGAATGAATCCGAGTCTTTGAACAAATCGGTTGAGTGACTCACCAGCCATACAGCCTTTGTATTATTGAATGAATCAGCGGTTCGAGCGAATCAACTGAACAAAATGACTCATTCATTAACACAGTGACTTGCTGTCACCTACTGGCAATATTTAATATTCGTTTCATCTTGTAATTCTATTTCATATTTCTGTATTCAAAGCATTTTGTATAAAACATAAAACTAATGTCATTGCATTAGGTTATATATTTGCTTTGCTGTGTGAATGTACAGAACTCTCTCAGCATTAAACTGTGTAAATACATCTATAAGCAACTTCAGATTCTGCATTGCCACCTCTGCAGCGCAGGATATTGGCCTGAAACAATATAGTTTCAAACTCTAATTGTATTGAATACATTTAAGATTTTAAATTAAAAGATGGCATGCCTATATTTAATAAGATATAGCTATTTTAAAAAGGTAGCCTTGTTTGACTAATTAATATATGACGCTAATTGGTGGCAATAAATATAGAAATATATATTCATCTCTGGCTTTATTTTTCAATGTGTTAATTCATAGTTTCTAAAACATGTAAATGAACGGCAAGAGCGGATTAAACATTTCTGTTTCTGTTCTGTTTTCAGTTAAAAAGATGTAATTTATGCATCTTGAGTTAATGATTCTTACAACGAAAGTGATTCAATCAAGAACTTTAATAGCTCGATAAACTTTATCTTAGAGCTGTTGGTAAAGCCAAAAAAACTATGTCTATTAATTTTTATATTATCTGTAAAGCTGCTTTGAAATAATCTGTATTGTAAGAAGCGCTAGGCCTATAAATGAAGATTGCGCGGAGTGGAGTTCTGGAGATAAGAATGGCGCGGCTTGATCTTTGGTTGACCAATCAGAGGAAAGGGGCGTTTTGTGCCCGCCCATTTTGAGATCGAACTAAAGCATGCATCCACATTTTATTTTGTATGTATGCGCGAGTGTTTTATGGATGTGTACGCGCGCATCGAGTTTATATGTATGTGCGAGTGAGTAAAGGTGTGTCTGCGTGCAGTGAGTGTATATGTATGTGCGAGTGTTTATAGGTGTATATGCATGGAAGTTTATATGTATATGCGAGTATTTATAGGTGTATATGCATGGAAGTTTATATGTATATGCGAGTATTTATAGGTGTATATGCATGGAAGTTTATATGTATATGTGAGTATTTATAGGTGTATATGCATGGAAGTTTATATGTATATGCGAGTATTTATAGGTGTATATGCATGGAAGTTTATATGTATATGCGAGTATTTATAGGTCTATGCGTGCGTCAAGTTTATATGTATATGTGAGTATTTATAGGTGTATATGCATGGAAGTTTATATGTATATGCGAGTATTTATAGGTGTATATGCATGGAAGTTTATATGTATATGCGAGTATTTATAGGTATGCATGGAAGTTTATATGTATATGCGAGTATTTATAGGTGTATATGCATGGAAGTTTATATGTATATGCGAGTATTTATAGGTGTATATGCATGGAAGTTTATATGTATATGTGAGTATTTATAGGTGTATATGCATGGAAGTTTATATGTATATGCGAGTATTTATAGGTGTATATGCATGGAAGTTTATATGTATATGCGAGTATTTATAGGTCTATGCGTGCGTCAAGTTTATATGTATATGCAAGTTATTCACAAGTGTGTATGCATTCATTACTAACATTATATGTATTGGTATGGATTTCATATTAGTCTGCACGTGTATTTCATATATGTATTTTGAACATCCAATAGTATACATGTATATGCGAGTAATGTATAGGTGTATATGCACGTGTGTTATGTATGTATTGATAAGCGAAGTTTGATTTAAATCCTACGTGGCGCCTCATAATATGTTTCAGATGGTTGTAACAATGTATATCTTTATCTCCCATCTGAACTTGAATGAGCATCTGCAACGTCAATAGTAAGGCATTTCAAAATAAGAGTCCCAGTATTCCGAGCTTGTTTATAATTAAAAGTCGCACATTGTTTATAAGTTTTTGGTTTATGCGATAAACTTTTTTAATTTCATTCCCATTTATTTCATACTCAGGAGGAAAGACTAACAGTATTTGACACATATTATTCAATAATGTATCAGGGTTATAATAGTTCACTAAAACAATAATTTAAAAAAATGTTTTACTTGAAATTTAATAAATGTTAACTGAAATAAAAATAAATAAGCAAACTTATTTTAAGATTTATCTTAACCTGATACCTAGAACAGAAATACAACATTATAAAAGCTATATAGATGTTTTTTTTAAAAAGTGATTGTGCTCTCTTTCGTGTATTTTTAATGTCAAAAACACAATTATGTCAATATGTCTAATTGTATTCAAGTAACAGTCACTTATGTATTTAAATGCACAATGAATGCATCACAATTGAACTAAACTCTTGACTAAAATCTTATGATATTCAGGTGACTAAAATATGGCTAAAACTAAATGGCATTTTAGTCAAAAGACAAAATCTAAAACTAAATCAAAATGCGCTGTTAGAATTAACACTGGTACAGACAACTTAATTTTGGTAACATGACAACACCAATTCAGAGTTTGATTGGGTGACCTAATCGATCTGAGATAACCATCAACCCCAGCCTCAATCTATGCCCCTGCTCACTATAGGATTACAAA
The DNA here is from genome assembly GCF_024679245.1 of Pseudorasbora parva. Lineage (NCBI taxonomy): Eukaryota > Metazoa > Chordata > Actinopteri > Cypriniformes > Gobionidae > Pseudorasbora > Pseudorasbora parva. Next base: position 38,111,678 of record NC_090172.1, read on the forward strand.
AAACATAAAAATAAATAAATACAAATAAATAATAATAATAATAAAGTGAAAACATAAATATACATTAGACAAATGAATTAGCCTGCAACATAAATTAATAATGGCTAATGAAAGACACGTAAATAAGCTAGTCTATCTTTTAGACAGACAGACGGACAGGTGCATTTGATAATATAGTTTATATTTTTTTTCTGAACAGGGACTGAATTATAATCCATGAGCAACCCAGGAAAAAAGATACTTGCCAGGGGGGAAGAGAAAGAGAGCACACAGCGGGTAGCCTCCACTAGACCTTTACACTTCTTTCATTATTTAAAGCAAAAGAGAAAGACTGAAAAAACAAAACACACCATCTGACAAACATGCAAACATCCCTCAAACACACTGAACACCATTCACAAAATGCAAATTCTCAAATCAAAGTACAAACACCAACACACACATAAATAGAGGAAGAACCTGTACAATCTTTTGGCACTCTTGCATGTGACCAGAGGGGGAAAAAAGTCTGGAGGGCTGTAAATGAAACCAGGGAGAAATGTGTCCATATCTCAATGCAATTCATAATTCATATTTACTATCGAACGATTTACAGGCACTGAAATAGGGCCCTATGAAATGTTTTATTTTCCCCAAAATTCCTAGTATTGTTATTTAATGGTTTAATTAAATCTTAAAAATCAAAAAAGCATGTTTAAAAAAAAAAAATTAAATAAAAAAAATTAAACCAGCAAAGCAAAAAATGCTCTCTTTATAATTGATGCAGCTGATGTCACCTTAGTCCTATTATAATCATGCAATCTGTATATATTGCACAATGAATCTTTTCATTTTCATTTTTTTTTGGATTCCTATTTAATGGTTTAAATAAATTTCTAATAAGAAAGCATGGCTAAACAAAAAACTAAAATCAAACATTACCACAGTAAGACATTAACTTGCTGTGTTTCATTAGTTCATTATTTTTATTACTTTAGAGCAAATGATTAGAGGAAATGTGTGTATTTAAAAAAGAAAAGAAGAACCCTGAATTTATATCTACACTGTAAAAAAGTATTTAGAAAAAAAGTTACCTGGTTGCCTTAAAATTTTGAGTTAATTGAAATTAAAATTTTGAGTTAATACAATAAACATTTTTTGAGATTCGACAACCTTTATTAAAATATTATTAAAAGATTCTGTAAGCATATTGGGTAATTGAATGTGTTTTATTTCTGATGACGCAGTGAAACAAATTGTGCTATTGTGGTTTAGACACAATAATATTTTGAGTTTCTATTTATTAAACAAATTTCCTTCATTGTATCAACTAAAAAAATTGTATTTCAATAAACTCTTAAAAATTAAGGCAACCAGGTTACTTACTTTTTTAAGTTAAACCAACAAAAACCAACACAAATTCTTTACAGTGTATAAGTTAACAGCACTTGGTCCTTTTTTTAAGGAGGGAAAAAACGGATGATCTTCTTTGACTTCTACCTGAGGCTCCTGTTCATCTATTGACCAATCAGAAACCTGCAGCCCTAAATTCCCAGCCAATCAGAAACATGCAAACCAATGGCTATCTCCAGACCAAAAAACAATAAACCAACAACACTTCTCATCCAAACTGCAAACACTACACCTGCAGAAATTAAGATGAAACAAACATTTTCCAATTCAAAGACGACGTACCACAACTGTTAAGCTCCCTGCATGTCTTGTATGTGTGTGTGTTTGTGTTTGTGTGTGTGAGTGAAGGGTTAAACTGCTCAGGCAGGAGATCAGACAGTGTCATCGGCCTGAACTCCTGACATTCCTCTAACCCCCCCTCGCGAGAGTTGAGAAAATGGCCGGCTAGCTTACAGACACACAGACACACATACACACATACACACACAGGAGTTACTGATCCCAAAGTCTAAGCGTGCTAATTATCAGTAGACTGAAGTGAACTCTAAATACACGCCACACACCTACAAACGCATGCAAAGTGAGAAAGTTAAGCAAAGTAAAAGAGGGCTTGAGATTGAGACCTACTGTGTAGTTTGGCCTGGCAAACTTCCCACATGCTTTTTTCCCCCTTATGACTTGACTAACCCCTCCCTCTTCTCAACGTCCTTCCTTTCTTGTCCTCCCTCCCCTTCCGCTGTGCAGCAAAGACCGCCTACTGTATCTATAGACATGCTACCAGAAACCCTTCCTGTTTACCTTTAACCCCTCGTGTCCCTCACCAGATCTGTGAAGCTCACAGCTTTTCTCCTGACGTCATCCGTCATTTGATTCTGACCCTAGATTAAGTGCTTGAGGGAGAAACAGACTGTCGGACTAGTTGAATGAGAAAACGTCTGTCTGTCCTAGAATGGTGGCAGATTTACAGAAATGAACGCACATGCGTGCTGAGCTGAATTAGGTGAAGGAAAATGGTATGAGCCGCTTGTACACAGATGGGGAGCACAAACACACAGACGCATGCAGACATACAGTGGGAGGTAATCAGGTATCAGGTTACAGTGCTGGTTGGAGACTAGGCCTGACAGACCGGCCCAGTTATATAAACCTCACAGATGCAGGGTCAGGAAGCAACAAAGCAAGTTGGCCACACACAGGCACGCACTCACTCACACAAAGAGGCGGATGCGCGCACACACACACACACACACACACACACACACAGACAGACAGACCGGTTTTACTCACACAGCGCATTCACACGGCACATGGCAGAAGGCCTACAGGAAAGCAAACACACATACACACCTTACTTCAAGGGTGAGGGGGTGCACAAACAAAGCCATTTTCATCCATTGGCATTGAGACATCTGCATTCCCACTTATTTCTCTTTAACGTATACAGACATATAAATGACCAGAGTATAAATGACCATATATGACCAGTGAGTACCTTTAAATAAATATATATGCCTTTGATAAGTACAGCGAACATTCAAATCTCATGTCATGCTGACACAGAGCATAAGAGAGCCGTTGTCATCGTGTACAGTTATGAAACAGCTTCACATACAGCTATGTATTTATTGATTTTTCAAACGCACATTTTCGATCAAGTCAATGAATCATTGAGGAATATTAATCCTGGTCTTTACCCAGCTTGTCATTATTTAAATTCTTCTGAAGTGAAATGTTAAACTTTTTAACAGTAGGCGTATATAATTTATATATTGCTTGCAAAAATAATACATTAAAATCGATCCTGATTCTTTATTTTACGTCATGCAGTAGGTGGCGGTATATGTACCTTCAAGCGGGTTTACCAAACGCCATTAAAAGAAAAAGAAGCTCAAAATGTATTGTGCGTGATGCCAAATTAAGTCTGTTCTAGTGCGTGAAGTAACGTTCAAACTTCTAACATATTTGATGCACAATTTGTAACTAATCACTCAAAAAAAAAAGAGTTTATTTTTATCTGCCATCAGACTATCCGAGACATTGTTGCCAAAACGCGTTGCGTCTTGCAAACCGCAAACTTTATGCTTTCTCACTTTTTCTTTTACAATTACAATTATCCTTCTTTTTTGTAAATACAAAACACAAAAAGTTTATGTCAGTAGTCCAAGCGGCAACCTCCCGCGATCTCTCTTGAAGCCAATACGGAAGTAATGTAAACTGCAATTCCTCAACTGGCCTCTAGGGACAGGCTCCAAAAGGGAGCAGAATCTCATTGAGCTCCATGTTAAAATTCTCAATTTTAAAGCAGAAAAAAACATGTTTACAGCCTGGTACAAATTGTGGTTTTAGCTTATAAGGCTCATTTTGATCTTCATGACAACTGTGAGGGGGGTGATTTTTTTATAACTCATTCGTTTACGTTATAGAAAGCCTTAAAGTTCTGCATAATTAAGGGCGTGGTTACAGGTGGATAGCCATTTATCTGCCGTCTATAGTTATTGCGTCACCTCAGCTCCGCGCACATCCCGCCTTTTTGCCCATTTTCTGTTATCCGGGAGTGACACGCGATGACTCGCACACAAGATGGCAACGCCCAGCTCGACTCTACTTTAAGCTTTAGAACGGCTTATCAGAATCCTATGGGTGACGTCACGGACACTAGGTCCATATTTTTTTACAGTCTATGCAGTAGTCCCATATTCATAATTGTGACCACACAGTCTGTTTACAACGTCTACCATTGTAACAGATGTTTAACATCTATAATATATATATATATATATATATATATATATATATATATATGAGAAATAATACACAAGTAGCAGTGCGATATGGCTGTATATGGCGTCAACAGTTTGATGAAACAAGTGTGTAAATAAATAAGAAACAACAAGTGTCTTTATAAACCCTCTTTTGTGCGGAATTACTTTCTCTCGCCACAGATTCAAATTTCAAGTTGAAAGTTTGACAGTTAGCGCCCAAGCCTCCGTTACTAATTCTAAAATTCTGAGTCCCTTCATTAAAGATGATTGTAAACAACGCAAATGTATAGTAAATTTATCAAGGGATAATTACATGGTTTATTTTGTGTGTGGGTGTGTTAATGTCTCTTTAGCTCCGCCCACTGCATGTCTGCACAAGCTCGGCTGTTTTCGTAAAGGAAATCGTATCTGCCTTTTATATGGCAAAACTAAAAACTCTTAGGAGATGAAGCATTCAATACTACTCTATATGTACTCAAAATTAACATGAGACTGGGATAAAATTTGCTTGTTATGTACCTTTAAAGGGGTCATATAATGGTACATGCACTTTTACAAGTTGATTGTACTAAAATGTGCTGACAGTGCCTGTACACAACCAACCTATAATAATAAAAATCCATCCAGTGTTTTTTTTTTTTTTATCTCCTTATATGTTTCCCCCCATCTCAAATCGAGCCGCCTGATGTCACATGGTCGGACGCCCCTCCCAAGATTGTTAACTGACACAGACCCGCCCTGAACGAGCTGTCATCATAGTCCACCATGGTTGATACGCTGGAGCAGAATGGCAGCAGTCATTTTGATGTTCCTAAATCCAAACCGCTCAAGACGCAGTGGCTAAGTTTTGTTCCTGATCAACGTCAATGCTTTTATGGTTGGGCAAATAATTTCTCAACAGACTGCTTTACAAGGGGCAGTATAAAGCAGGTTTTGCTAAGCTGCTCCTGAAAAAAGGATCGGTACCAACTATTCGTGTTCTTGCTGCAGCTCTAGAAGTGAGTGTAACGTTTGATTAGCTTGCACGCTTCACGCTGAATGCAGCTAAAGCTGTATCAATATAATTCATAATCCCACGTTTATAATGAACGTTATGGTTATTGTGTTATTACAAACCGTGTATGCTGGTGATTAATGTGGTAACACTACATATAACGGTGTCTGTTACTGTCCAAAACAAAACAAAAAAACACGCTGTAACAGTTATTACACTGCATAGATAACGTTATGCATCACTGGCAAGCATACATTTACTGAAAAAAGGTTTTATTGGCATTAGTTGTAACATCAATCTGTCAATGAACTAACATATTCATCCTTAAAAGGGGTGTGTGAAATGCTGTTTCATGCATACTAAACTTTTTACACTGTTAAAGACTTGGATTCCCATCCTAAACATAGAGAAAGTTTCAAACACTAATGTTGGACGTTTGATGGAGTATTTCTGTGTCAAAAATACCCCTTCCGGTTTCTCACAAGTTTCGGAGAGTTTTTTTCGAGTATGGGTCTGCTTGACGTCGACAGAGCGGAAGGTCCTTGTATGGGCCGTACGGGCTCTTCTCCCGGTAGGGTGCACGCGCGTGACTAGAGCGAGAGAGGAAATGCACGCCCATAAACACTGCTCTCAAGCTGCAGATTCACTCGTTCGTGAACACTTCTGTTGCGCCGCGCTCCACTTTATTCCTATGGGTGACATTATACGACTTTAATGCGCCTGCACAGCATTCCGGGAAGGCAGCGCTGCATTTGAACCGATTTGAACGCAGAAATGACGAGAAGCGTCACATCACGCTTCGGTCGTGTCGAAATAGTGGATCTCCACGGTCTCTGCTGTCAGGACTTTACCAAATCAACAAGAAGTGTGTTTTTGACGGAGCGGTCCCAGCGATAAAGATTCACGGTCGTGCTTTGGAAGCAGGCGGTGAGTAAAACTGCTTAAAATGTCTGTTGTTGGCTATTGTAGTGTCAGAAAATTGTAGTGTCAGTTTGTTAATTGTAAAACCACCTAAACATAAAGCTAGGCTAGGGGATGTTCTCACAAAAGTGTGCTTCTTCATGCAAATGCACTAACGTTACTCCATTGTTTTTTTATACACTATCTGACGTGCAAAACCATTTTGCTTGCTACTGCTAAGGTTTAGTCGCATACAATAGTCCATAAACCAAATCATGTCATCGTAAACCACGAGTAAACACACACAAATGTTGACAGGCCACTAAATACAGTATATACCACAGAGACGGACGTCCTGCTGTTGCTGTTTCTCCTGTTCAATTGATTTCATCCTCCGGATCTGATTCTGGATCATATCTGTATAGTTGAATCTGATTGATAGCCATGGTTTATTAGAGTAACGTTTTCTTTTCCACGCATGACGATGTCAGCTTTCAGCAATCACTCGTGCAGTAGCTGCGCGCTCGTCATTCTTTAGCTCCGCTCACACGATACGTTTATTTCCGGAAAGACTCAGTACAGCCTATATTACTTTTATAAATATAATAAAACTAAAGATTTTCGGAGATATGAAGGATGCAATACTACTCTATAGGTACTCAAGATTGACGTGAGATTGACTGAAACTGAGTGTTTCACCCCCCCATTTAAACACATAGCATTCGTATCTCACTACGCTACCCTGCCAGTACAAAGATAGATCAAAGTGACATTCTGTTAACCAACCATTCAGAAACGTCCCGTTCGAGCCTTAATTTTCTAACTTCGTTGGGGTCGTCATCTTGTTTCGGTTTCGACTCCGGTTCAAATTGATATGGTTGCACAGATGTGTCCTCAGAGACTCCTGTCGCCATTCTTTCCCCTCAATTGTTGTCAAGGCAACACTCCATGTGTGTTGTGTCAAACCGCCCCACAGAACAGAGTAGGGATGGGTACCGAAACCCGGTATTAAACGGGCCCCGGGGCTGAATTTTGAAAGACCGTTGTATCGATAAGCTCGGACGTTATCGGTTCTGCTGTCGGTACTTTTACTGCCTGGTTACAAGATGGTTGTGATAATGTTTTGGCTTTAGATTTTGGCAAAGAATATAATTTTAATATTTATGTCTAGCGCAACATAATTCCCTTTGCAGCAGTAGCCTACGCTGTCATTTCTCCCTATAACTCAAACAGAATCAGCACGATCAGTGATTGTTGTAAAATACAGTCTAGCTACTGCTGGTAAATTGTGGGACACGTTTAATAATAAAAACAGCGATTAAAAGCACAAAAATGTGCCCAAGAGATTGTTCCCAAGTCGGCGCGCGCTCCGAAACAGCCCGCAACGAGCAAATTACACTTTCGGTTTCACACTCACGTCTAAACGATCAAATGTACACAAACATCTATGTCAAAATGACCGGGTTGGAGAGTCTCTTAAACACAACACAGTTTGTGTCTAAAATGGACGTAGTTATTATGGATATTAGTCGGGAGAAAATGTAGTGAATCTGCCTATTATCAGTCGTCAGAGCTGCACATCTGTCTTAAAGAGGCAGCGGTGTAAATAAACATGCTGATGAATTACTGCGAATTAAACAACCAAATGAAAAGAGAAAATCACTCACAGCTCTTGAATGAATAACTTCAGCTTTAATAAGCATTAATTTAGGCTATTTATGATAAACTATGCAGTGTTATTTTACATTTGATCACTAGAATTCTTCCTGAAATTAAAGCACCGTGTAGGCCTATATAATGTGTATCTTTGTTAATTGTGTGTGTGTGTGTGTGTGTGTGTGTGTATGTGTGTGTGTATATATATATATATATATATATATATATATATATATATATATATATATATATATATATATATATATAGTATAATCTAGGCCTGCACGATATTGGAAAAAAATTACATTGCGATATTTTTTTCCCCAACGATATATATTGCGATATTGAGAGCCATCAATCCAGGCTAAAGTCAATAATTACCATTCCGTGATATTAATAATTTCACTGATAAGCAAGCTTCATTACAAGTGACAAAAAGAAATGTTGGAAAGTATGTGCAAACATGAAACTAAACCTCCAGTAGGTGGCAGCAGGTGACCGTCTTAATGAGTGAGTCACTGAGTCGTTCATTCAAACAATTCATTCGAACACTGAATCGTTTACACTTGTTGCTATGAGTGAGACGCGTTACGGGTCTGACTGAACGATTTTCACTGCTGAAATAGAACAACAACACTAAATATTGCATCTAAAATGTAAATGACTAAGTGATTGTTAATTAGTTGTTTATGGAGCTGTCATATGAAATCAGTGTCATTTTCAGTCGTGATGGTATTCAGGAAAACGCTCGTGTTGTGATTTCTCCTCGAGAGGCTGCACGAGCGTCAACAGCGCGACCTTATTATCATCAGTTCATTATATATTATTATCCACAATCGATCGCCACTTACACTAAATAAATGCACAAACATTCTTGCATTTTGGTGATTCGCTAGTTATTTCTTGCTTTAATCCAGCTCTAGTCCGTCAGTAAAGTAAAATTATCTTTCACTTGTCCCTTCAAAACACCCACATGTCCTGGACAAGCATTAATGTCGAGCCCTGCTTTGTATTCGTCATAAAGAGCTTTGTGGTGACGTTTTAAATGATCAGACAAATTGCTGGTGTTTTCTTGTTTTGTGGCCACAAGACACTCCATGCAAAGTACCTCTTTTTAGTCAACATCCTCCTTTATGTAGCCAAAATAGTCCCAAAAAGATGATTTCTGGTACGAACCTTTTTTTTCCCTCTTCGGATCCTCTTCGTCGCGCATTTTAGCAGTGAATAGGCTTGTTTGAGATGAGCAAAATCTGCGCAGAATCGATCACCGGTGATCAGCGCGAGATGCATGCCGGTTAGAAATGTGTCCGAGGGCGGCCCGCCTTGCTCTGATGTCATGCCGACGTATGTCAAAAATCTCTCGCGATGGCGAGGCGGATGTGTCGGATTCTGCAGTCGAGCGCAGTTGCTCTCCACCGACTGCGCGGAGCAAAAGCATGATGGGAAACGACTTGCTGACGACACAGCTTAATGCTCATTGGTTTAAATAACCATGATGCAATGCAAGGTGTTTTTTAATATATTTGAATTTAAAACTCTGGTATCATGTTTTTATGTGTATAAATTATGTGTGCATATTCTCAAACTCTCGGACAGTGCGGTCTTTCTGTGGGTTATGTGATTGTTGTCATATTAATAAAAATATATAAAAACATGTGTGTAATTAAAGTAAAAATGCTTGATAAGCAGGCCTTTCGAAAGGAAATAAATAACAAAAACTTTGGGTGCCTTGTTCATAATATTTATTTTCATATAAAAGCAACAGAACTTAAATTACATCCAGTTTATCAGCAACAGAGCGCACAAGTGTGAATCCCGCGATATCTGCAACTGATCTCGCAGGTGTCTGATCCACTACGAGAAGAGAGAATTGTCCGGCTTGCCTGCACTTTTTTCACTCCTCCCCTCACTGCAGCCGCCTAGTCTCGCCTTTATTTCAGGCGAGGCAAGGCGCATCTCAAACAAGCCTATTGTTTGGCCGTGAGCGGTGAGCAGCAGCACAGCGAACCAATCACTGTGCAGGCATGAGGAACGTGCATGTCACTCCAGCAACAAACTCGTGTTTACTGTGTGCTTCCTTAAAGGGGGGGTGAAACACTCAGTTTCAGTCAGTGTCATGTCAATCTTGAGTACCTATAGAGTAGCATTGCATCCTGCATATCTCCGAAAAGTCTTTATTTTTTATATAATTATATAAGAAAGATGCGCTGTTCCGAGTCTTTCCGAAAAAAGCCGAGCGGGTGGGGGCGTGTCGTGTGGGCGGAGCTAAATAATGACGTGTGCTCGCCGCTGCTATTGTGTTGAGTCGAGTGCGTCGTAAAGCTGTGTCATCCCTAACAGCGGGAAAAAACTTTATTCAAAATAAAAATATGGCTTTTAATCAGATACAGCCATACATCTATGATCCGGAATCAGACCCAGAGGCTGCAGTTGAACAGGAGCAGCAGCAAAAACGACTAGAACAGGACGTCTGTATGTGGTACAAGTTATACACTAACTATATAATATGCTTAGCGGCTTGTGTTATTTACATATTTATACTTGAATTATATCGTCGTATTTTTGTCTTTGAAGGTGTGCATGTGGGAAGTGCAGTTGTGCATGTGTGTGTGTGTGTTTACGCGTGGTTTGTGTGGACAGTAAGCGGACTGGTTTTGCACGGCAGGCTAAGTTAGTGTTTACATAGAAAGACACGGAATAGTAGCGCATTTGAATGAAGAAGCGCGCTTATTTAGTTCAACATATTTCCCCCCTCTTTGTGTATTGTTGTTTGGAGTGCTTTTACAATACACAAACATAAAGTTACACATATAGTGGCCAGCTAAACAAATGTACACGCACTACGCATCGCATGCTCCATTGATCAATTAACTATACGTGATCATGTTTAGGCTACTTGATGAGCATAGGCAAAAACACAGACATTTGAAGCAGTCTTACTCACCGCCTGCGGTTCTAACATTGGGACTGCTCCATCCTTCAGCATTAGGCGATCGGGAAAATCCGGCGTCGAGCTGGGCCTTGTTTATGAAACAGTCGGCACCGAAATGCAGCGAACAGATATAAACATTCGCGCAACTCAGTTGCTGATCCGGAAAAGCAAATTACATCCACTGTTGCCTTACCGCAGGGTTTTGGGGAATCTGTGCAGGACTGTCTTGGTCTGGCAACCAAAAACGCACTTTTTTGGTGACATTGTTATGTGCACATCACCTGTCCAGCATCCTACAAGCCAGCGCTTTGATGGGCGTAGCCTGTTGCTTTCGCTCTCTCCCTCTCTCTCTCTCTCTCTCTCACGCTCTTCCGGTAGAATTGTTCGTAAGGCCCATACAAGGAAATTCCGCCCCCATTAACGTCAAAGGGGACGCATGATCGCAAAAAACTTGCCGAAACTTATGACTAACCGGAAGTAGTATTTTTGACAAAGAAATACTCCCATCAAACGTCCACCTTAACTTTTGAAACTTTGTCTATGTTTAGTATGGGATTCCAAGTCTTTAACAGTGTAAAAAGATCAGTATGCATGAAACAGCATTTCACCCCCCCTTTAATACACCATGGGCTACTACCATCGACCGTAAAAAAATACTACTACCCTTCACATCGCATGTTCCGGCGATGTGACTATCGCACACGCGCACATCGCGATGTCGATGTTAAAACAGAATATCGTTCAGCCCTAGAATAATCTACAAAAAGTACCGATCAGAATACCGTTAAAGTTCCGGACCGATAAGCAGTATCGTTAAGAGTAGTAATACCGTTAAAACCTTAACGATACCCATCCCTAGAACAGAGGGGCGGGGTGAGCCAAAGCGCATTATCATTTAAAGTCACATGCACTAAAATGGCTTGCTGAAAACAGAGCTGTTTTTGACCAGGTAAAATTGACCAGAGTGTTTTCTTACAATACTAATGAGAATTTTATATTAAAGTATATTTCAAACTTTTTATTTAGACACTAAAGAATCATATAAACTAGTACAAAACTGGCATTATATGACCCCTTTAAGTAAAAATATAAAAGTTATAAAACTATGCCCTTAGCCAAATCAATTTGATCTGGAATAAGACCAAATTGAAGTTAATAAGACCAAAAATTGCCCGTTTGATACACGCAAAATGAATTATACCTCATGTTACACTAACTACATACAAGCCAGCAGCATTCCCGATGGACTGGCCAAAACGAATGTTCTTGTGGATACGTGAGCACAGAATGGCTGCTGATGGTCTGAAGCTCACATCCGTGAAAGCGACTGAACAAACTGTAAAATAGGCGCTATGTTTATGAGTAGTGGATTTGCTCGACCGCCATGACAGTGGCGGAGTGATACACATGGTGAAATGGTACCAGTGATGCTACTAAGAGATGTATATAAGAGATGCAATCCCCCATCTCTCTCTCTCTCTCTCTCTCGGGAGAACTATCAATTAAAAAAAAAAAAAAAAAAAAATATATATATATATATATATATATATATATATATATATATATATATATATATATATATATATATATATATATATATATATATATAAAGACAAATAAAATATTTCTGCCATCACTGAAAAAAGATCCTTATTCCTTACTTAGCCAGATTGTGTAGTTACAGTATCCACCAGCAGGGGCTAAATTGGCAAAACTTTACTGAACACAACAACAAACCCACAAGTAACAGTTAAGTGTTTAAAATGTGAAGATAGAACTATAAAAGTACAGTATCATAACACACCCAATATCATTCCACAAGTCAGCAGGAGAATAAAATTGATAATTCAAACTAAATTCAAGTGAAACACAGAGTTAAAAAAAACAACAACAAATAAACATTTGACCCCTTTAAAAAGCAGATCCATCATCTGAATCCCATCCAGACAGTAGGTTAGGGGGTTTGTGTGTGCATGTGAGTGATGTGGATTGGTATTTGCATCTATGTTGCTGAATGTTCATTCTGCACAAAGCAGCAGCACAAAGGGGCTCTGTTCATGCCGTCAGCCGGTCTCGCTTGCTCTCTCGGGCCCTCACACTATCACACCACCCTGTAACACTGTGACCGCCGCTGCTCTACCCTGTCACTCATTCCAAACTGTTGTTCACATTTTAACTAGGTCGATTCCTAAATTGTCTGATAAAATGGCAGTTTATTTAATTACCTCAAACATTTTCAATCCTGATCAACAAAGCTGTCATGCAAAAAAATATGTCTTTCATATTATAAGAGGGGTTCATTAGAATGTGAAGGTATATGATATGACATTTCCCAGAGACTTTTTTTTAAAATAACAGATCTAAGCAAACATGAGGAAAACACCTGTGTAAAAGTACAGACTGTTTTTGTTGTAATGTATTAGTCTAATGGGAGTTAGACCCTCATTGATTTGACCATTGAATGCACTGAAGCAGGGTCATCTTTGAAGTATTGTGAATAAAACAACATACTAGTGAAATTTCTGTCTGAACATGTTCAGCCATGATCTTGTATTTTCTACAAACATTTTAACCCAAGTAAACCACAAAAAAGCCATTCCCCTCTACTGCAACTAAATGACGTCCTAGGCCTAGGTGAAGGGAAGTTTCAGTATTGAAACACCAACCCCTCGTAGTCCAGAGGCTTATAAAGCTAAGAACATTAAAGCACAAACTCGCCCCCGAGACCCTCAGGGAGAGAAAAGGTTGAGTGCATCTCTCTCTTTTACCCTGGGACTGCCTCACATTATACATCTGTTGGCTTTCCACAGTCCAGTGCACATGAATGGCTCCTCTCTCTCTCTCTCTCTCTCTCTCTCTCTCTCTCTCTCTCTCTCTCTCTCTCTCTCTCTCTCTCTCTCTCTCTCTCTCTCTCTCTCTCTCTCTCTCTCTCTCTCTCTCTCTCTCTCTCTCTCTCTCTCTCTCTCTCTCTCTCTCTCACGCACACACACACACACACAGCAACACAAACACACTCACTACAGGAAGTCACACGATATGAACTCTGATCCACATCCCATCCTGCCTCTGCTTTAATTAAGGATCTGTGAGGACAGACAGATTGACTAAAGGAGAACATAATCTATCATGACTGACTTTCAGTGTCTTTACTGGAAAAGTCACATATTTGTAACATATCTGAACACAGTAGATGGATGCAGCAATACTTAACTTCTGGCCAAGAGTCGATAATTGCTTTCATGTTATGGCTGATTACTAATAAATGGCTAATACTAAAATTGTATAAAATTTTGTGCAAATAAATAACAATTGAAACACAATATAAATAATATAAAGATCACATTTAGCGGAGATAATTATTTGCAAAAAATTTAAGTGAGTAACAGTAAATGGGATTGTGGCAGAGATGTGGGATATTCATATAAATTGTTATTCTATTATTAATGTATACATTAAATGTATTAAAAGAGTAATGGAATATAATTGCAGTATTTTTGTTATTAAGCAATAGCATTTGTATTATACTAAATGTATTTAGGCTACTGTTAGTCATAAGTATCATAGCAACAAAATGTTACTATTTTACAATGATTGTGAGGTGCATGTAAGAGACAAAATATGTAATATTAATTTGTGAAATGTTCACCTGTTTGGCAAGTGTTTGTAATGTTCTGATGATAAAACCACAATTAACTGTCTGGTTTCCACAGCCTTTTTTGGCCATATTGCCCAGCCTTATACGCAACATTGACAATACTGGAAAAAAAAATCCAACAGTCAATATGGTGAAATTAACTACAATCCATCTCTCTATTGACAAACAAAGAGGAGACTCCTGTTTGCATTTCTCCTCACGGAAAAACAAGAGCACTGGCAAATCAGAAAATGTATTTAGGTAGGTGTATTTGTGAGCACACGTCTGACTGAAAGAGCACTGCATGTGCCCAGTAGAACTGGTGGAAAGAGTTCACAGTGTGTGTGTGTGTGTGTGTGTGTGTGTGTGTGTGTGTGTGTGTGTGTGTGTGTGTGTGTGGCAGCTGAATCACTGAGCCTCAACTCCCTGTGTCAGCAGCAAAGAGCTGAGGGGAAAGACTGATGCTCATGCATCACAACACAGAGAGAGACAGATAGAAAGACAGACAGGGAGAGAAAGAGGAGAAAGAGAAAGAGTTGACACCGCCAGGCAGCATTGCTGAAAGCACTGCCTGCTGCTTGCGATCACAGTCTAGACAGCACTCCTGCTCTTTTCATTCTCTCTCTCATTCTCAATTTCCCTCAGGAAACCTCATTATCAACATCTCCCTTCTGCCTGCACTCACTCACAAACACTAATCTCACATCAACACACACTGTCAGAAAAACCACAAGCCAGACCCACTCTAGTCAGTCGGAGGGCACCTCCCACTATCCTATGGTTGGCCTGACCCACATCTTGTTATAGCCTTAAGAACGCTTAGCCCCAGTAAGTCCTAAACACCACTGCAACTCTTAATCGGCTGCTACAGTACCTGTCTAAAGGCCCTTGACAGGAGGAGTGGTGAATTATTATTGAAATGGAGCCTGTCTTTCTTGACCTTTCTCTTCCAGTACAGTTGAACACTACAATGTAGCCTGTTGTTAAAGTAGTCCATGGTCTGCTTGGCAACATTCCTGCAACAGTTTAATTTATCTCTCATCCATGTCATATCTGTCATATGTATTTTAAATCTGTCATATTTCCTGGTGTAGATATACACCAACAATGACTAGAAAAATCCTGTCAAAATAAGCCAAGCAGAGCTGATAACTACAACATAGCTCATAGCTATAATCTTAGACTCACTCCAACATCCCAACACTGAACATTTAAAGCCATCAAACAAAATAACAAAAGATCTGAGAACTGCTTCTCTCACCTGTACATTGTATGCCATTGGCACCTCCTCCATGCCTTCCTGCTCCTTCACTTCCTCTTCTCTGGCATTCCCTAGTCCTACATTTATCCAAGAGTGATTGGAGTTCTCTTCCTGGTCTAGTGCCTCCAGCTGGGGCAACAGCTCATCTCCCATAAGGTCAGGAGCGTCACCCAGGTCGTCAAGTCTTTGTTCATTTTGCTCTCCAAGCAAGACCTCCTCCAGAGCCTGAAACCCGTTGATGCTGCTTACGCTCTGGTTCGTAACCAAAGGTCCAGGCACATCACAGCTCCTTCGCTCTGCCGTAGAGTATGGGCGGTTTGCAGGGAATGAGTTCAGACCACCTGAGAACACCTCAGAGGAGCTGAAGAGATTCTGGTCTGATTTGGAGCTACGCAAGGGGCACTGTTGTGCTGGACTGCCCGGTATTCTGACTTGATGCTGCTGATGTTCCATTCCGGAATTAGACAGGAAAGGACAACCAGTATCCAACAAGTTTGAAGCTGAGGGTGAGATGGACATAGAAGATGTTGTAATAGATACTGGGGCAGAGGAGAAAGACTGAGTTTCATTTACAACAGGGGGAGCATAACGAGCACTGGGATAGGACGAAGCATGGCTAGCCGAGTCATTTGAGAAAGAGTGAGCTGCAGGGGAAGACTGGACAGTGAAGGCCAAGTCATTGTCTTCCAACCTTGGACCTGTAGTAAAACCTTGGACCCCTTGTGCTACCTGAAAGCCACTGTGTTGAGAAGACACAGGCCTCATTGAGGCCTCAAGATACTGCTTTGACTGTGAATGACTACTTGGGGCAACTGTAGGGTGAAAGGGACTACCCTCTACACTGAGTGAGTTATGGTGTCGCTGCTGGGAATGATTTTGGGGGACATTGCCCTCATAGTAAAAATTTAGGTTCTGATAGGTCTTGCCAATATGGTGCAAGCCCTGATGGGCTATTTGTTGGTGTGGAAGCTGCAGCTGGTTTGAGATTGGATGTTGATTGAGACTGAGCTGTCTTTGCTGAAGATGTTGATGACTGTACTGCTGATGTTGAGTTTGATGCTGCTGAAACTGTTGTTGCCGTTGAAATTGTTTATGTTGAAGTTGTTGATGAAGTTGTTGGTGGTGTTGATGGTGCTGATGGTAGTTATTCCCTTTTTGATCATGGTTTCCCCACATGGGGCTGTTGGGAAGAAACAGCCCATTGGTCTGGGGCACTTGAAATGATTGCTGCTGTGGCAAAAATGCTCTTCCATCATTGCTACCTACTTCTGGACCAGGGAAGGACTGTTCCATTGAGGTCTGTGCCTTCACAGTGTCAAAATGCCCTACAGGTTGACTGTAGGGTATCCCGTGTTGGATGGTAGAAGATCTGGACCCTGCATCCACCTGAAGATTCTCTAAACTAGGACCCAGGTGAAGTTCATCATCCAAGGACACTGACCCAGGGGTAAACCCTGGATCATCCTGGACTAGGCTGTCAAGCCCTTCACCAAATATGTTAGGGTCATCAAAGAAGTCCATGATGGGGTTGGTCATTGTATGAGTTCAGTGCATGAAGTGTCTGCCCCCTCAGCGGCCCCAACCACAGGACTGCTGAATGCAACTGGGAGCTAAAGACTGTCAGAGTTTGTTGAACCACTGTGTGTCCATCACCAAGAAGGGCATCATTCTAGAAAAAGATAAACAAAATTACACATACATTTAGATATGCAAAACACTTAATATGGCATTCAGAACTATTTCATTAACCTGCTACAAGTTCATAGCCTGGTCTTACCAGACTCTCGTACATTTCATTTGTACAGAGAATCTGGCCACTCGCCATTGACAAGCGTTTACTTCCATGAAGGCAGGTACTCTTTTGAAGTTTAAAACTATTGGATCTCCCATAACCAATCGCTAACGTTTGGTCGTGACGTATGTCGTGCGTCCTTCACCTGTTTCACACATGGAAATCCATTCCGTCAAAATAAATGTGCAGGCCACCTTAGTGATAAAACCATAGGATAAAACCTAAAACTTGCATTCGGATTGTGATTCATTCACGCCACGGTGGACGGGAGAGTTTTGTGTTTAGGAACGCTCTGCTCACGTGGTCTGTAACATGTTGTATGGTGTAAATAAAATGTCATATGCTTGGTATGATAATAAATGCTGCTATAAATAATGGATAATTGCTATAATTGCTCTTGTAAATACTTGCCAACATTTTAAAGAAATACAAGTCTAGAAAGGCATCCAAATAACAGCAAAGCGCAACCGTACGGTGCTCTGCAGTGGTAAAAATTGATTATAAACCGTGAAATTTGAAGTGATATATTCTTGAAAACTCAGAGATGTGGATTCAGACAGCTATTACATCACCACATGATGCTGGTGTTTGTCAAAAGCAGTAGGTAATTCGGCCAGGGATTTTTACGCGGGTGGTGGGAAACGGACGGAAATAAAATAACTGACTAGCCCCTGTAACTTAAATGATGGCAATACCTTCCGACCCCATGAGAAACAATTACCATCCGAATAGGGCTTCAGCCAAAGTTCTCCTTCACCATTAACGGAGCGAGCTGGAAAATCAAACTTTTCCCGAATTCACCCTGTTAGTGAGGAGGGCCACAAACAAACCCTAGCAAAGATTGTTATGGATAACTTCTGGATATTCGGCAGTGGTGCCACAACAGAATGAATGGTTTCGTTCGTATCTTTCTCTGCCGCCATTACTGAACTACAATTCAAACTAGCGCACAACATCAACGTCATCGTTCTCAGCCAGTCCCTCTGTTCACTGATTGGACCGGTAAAAATTAGTTTGGAGAAAACCTAAGAATACACCGCAGTCCCAGACGAAATACTGAACGAAAATGAAAATTGAGCGGAAGTACGTAGGAGGGTGGAGCCAGGCTAACAAGCTCATTCATTGAGCACATTTTAAAAGAGGCTTTAAATCCAAAAACATAATTTATCACAATTCTCTGAGCTTGGCTAATAAAGGCAAAATTTTACTTAATGTATTCAGAACGCAAGACTTCAGGTATACTGCTTTTAACATACAACATTTCAGGTCCAAACAGGATGGACAAAATTCAGTATTTAAATATGCAATACATAATAGGTGATCTGAGAAATGTTAACTTTAGACTGCTAGCATTGAAAACATATAAACCCACCCTCCCTCAAATCTCCGTCCAAATCCACACCTCCTCCAAAACACATGAACACACACAGACTAGCGAGATGATCAGAGACAACATTATTGGATTACGATCATGTGTCATTCACTGGTGAGAAAACGTTACAGTACAGTGAGTAACCGTACTAAAATAACGAATGCAAACAACTGTTTGCCTGCCATTCTTGCTCTGTCTGGACAGCGTACGTGAACATGCTGATGACATATGATTTCTACGTGAACAGGCTGCGCAGTGGTAATGCAAACACACGTTGACTGTTGACTATAATTTCATTCAGACCGAATACAATGATTAAACAAACATTTTATGGTCCTATTCCTTCCATGGATGATATACATTTATAAAAAATACATTTAGGCCGCTTAACATAGTGATTGCTATCAGTATAAGGAGACTTTTAACCAGCATAAAAAAATCTGTGGAGAATCACCTATTGCACCTTTATTAATTAGTTTCAATTCATAAGTGTGAACTCGAATTGAATTTGCCACACCGAACAATTGAATTGGAATGACAGGAAGTGGAACATAATGTACTGAACTGAAATTCAAAGGTAATGATTTAGCTTTTTTGGGACATGTATAAGTATCAACAGAATATAATGATAATAATATGGTTTTATTCTCTGAAAATTTTTGCTAAGCAAGTTTTATCATCATTTATATAAGAATGTTTACTCACTGATCAGTTTTAAGTTTATCATTATATCTCTTTGCCACAATGATCGTATGGCGTATACACCTAGCCTAGAAATCTAGACGCACCCTAGCGGCAGCAAATTTAATTTGCCCGCAAGTGTCGTCTAGGAACTCTCACTACTAGGGCTGGGATAAACGATTATTTTTTAAACGATTAATCTAGCGATTATTTTTTCGGTGCATCGATTAATCTAACGATTAATTTCCCCTGTTCGATTCGGTTACGATTCGATTCGATTACCGATTATCTCCCCATTAATTGCCTAATAGCAATTTATACATGTTGATTTAGGCCTAATTATCTGAATGAAAAAACGAATTCCTTAACATTGCAATATATGTTTATTGCTCTTAAAATTCCAAAGTAAGACTATACAATGCCTTCAATAAAACCTTCAAAACATAAAGTACACACACACACACACACACACAAATAAATATGTATTAACCTACAACAAAGAAACATATTATACGATTTTTCTATGTATGCAACTCAGCCTACAGGCTATGCCCATCGATTAAATATCAACAAGTTGGTTAATCAAATCTGGGGACACACCGCAAGCATGAGCGTCTCGGCTGCGTGGCGTGTCCGTTTTTGTTTCGGCTCACATGTTAACAGGTTGGAGTTTGCACACTGCCTGTGACGCGCGGAAAACGCGTGCATGCTAGAAATAGAAGAGCGCCTATTTTTCACGTGTGTTGGGAGCGTCTCCAGGCAAAATAGAATAGGAAAAGATGTTTATATATAATTTTGACACGAATACATATTATTAAATTACATTTTCATGTTTGAAAGTCTGTAGGTTTACATAAATGCAGATATAGGCCTAATTGTAATAATAAAAAACGTCAATTATCGATTTTGAAATATTGCAACTGTCAATACAGAACGAAATATTCTGTAGCCTAGTATTTGCCGTCAATACCATAGATATGTGGCTACTCCCGACGTTTTCTTTGCTGTATCAGTAGGCTATTTATGTTTAACATTAGGAATAGGGCTTCCCTCCGCATCAATAGCAGCAGCAGCGCCGCGTCAGACACGCTTCTAGTGTGCAAAGGCAGAGAAAACGCCACACAGCCCCGTGGCTGACCCGCAACAGAAACGCCACGCGCATCCGCGGCATGACAGTGAAAAAAGTTACATGTAGAGTGCATTATGGGCGCCAATATTCCGTTTAAAACCGGAATAGTGCTGGGATGAAACTGCTCACTTAGAGGATGGATACCCTCGGTCACATCAGCGCGATTAGACATTGAACATTTTAAATTTAAAACAGCTTATTATGTAGGTAACGTAGCCAATGTGTCCGATGCTTTCACTTGATGCAAACGTTTGTTTTTGTGATTAAAATACATCAAATATTACCAAAACATCTGTCTTCCTGTGTGCAGAAATTTGTTTATGTAGCCGTGACAACAAAACGCGTGCGCGCCTGGAGCAGGCGCTCTTAACACAGACGCGCATGCCTGTGATGCTCCGTGCGCACCGCGCGCCAACCCGCATAGACTGTGGCCAACCCGCAAGCCTTGCACTTCTGAAAGTCTGAGGAGCCACTCGTGTTGCTACCATAGATATACATAATAAATAATATACTTAATTACATAATATACTTTATTATGTACATCTATGGTTGCTACTACTCTCCGGCGCCGCCATCTTTATTTTGAATCTGACGAATCGACGCGCATATTTTGCGTCGACGTATTTTTTGCGTCGACGTCATCGATGACGTCGACGCGTTGTCCCAGCCCTACTCACTACCATTCTGAGCTGTGTTCCTCAAAATCTGGACGGCCCAATCACATCATGTATAGAGTCGGCGGGCGGGGCCATAATGACGACGGCCGAGTTGCGTTTGCGTGCTTCTAGTTAACACAGAAACTGGCGAACGGCGGCGGTCTTTCGAATCAGCTCTGACCGCGACTCTGGAAGACTTGGAGTTAAGCTTTTCTCTGAGAAAAGAACAAAGAGCGGCACTGAAGTCATTCTTAAAAAGGGAAGATGTGTTCGGAGTTTAGCCGACCGGATACGGCGAATGTTTAATCAGTCAGCGAGCTCTGCTTCACCTTCGTTGCTCTGGTTGGTGTAGCGCTATCCTATCGCGTGCAGAGGGAGTTTGAAAGACAACCGTTTATTCCGCCCCTCGGATTGAGCCCTGTCAATGGTGAGTTTCCAGACCAAACATCTTGATGTGGGTCTGGCTTGTCAGGCTAGTATACACCCACATCTCAGCAAAGTCAGAGTTTCTAAGTAGGAAGTTCACAATCAAGTGGCATTCTATTGAACTTGTCAAAGTGAGAATCTGAGAATTTCAAACTGCCAAAATGTAATGGAGTGCAACATACACTCCGAAGAAAGGTGGACCTCTAGGAGTAACACAGAGCATGTTACACTTTAAATACAAATCTGATGTTGCATCACATAAGATCGATACCACATTAATGCTCTTCTAACTTGCCCATGTCCTTAAGTAAGACTCCGGGAACAAACTCTTCTAGAACACCCTGAGGCTTGATAGAGGTGAAAGGGGAAGGAATGTCTTTGGAACATTTGGCACCATTAGTGGAGCTCAGAAACAGGCATTACAACAAGCACAGCAGCTGAAGAGCTTTCAGCACCAGACAAAAACCAGGTGCTTCACACTCCCTTCAGATTTCCCTCAGCTATGGATAAGAGAGAGCGTGTGGGAACTGCATAATTCTTTGTCAAGCCCTGGTCAGGAGAGCGGCAGGAGCTGTGGGACATCCAGACAGCTCATTCCATTTCATGCACGCATGCACACACACGCAGCCGGACAGAGAGGGTGAGAGAGAAACAGGCTGTCCTGACCAACACCGGCTGTGGAGGAGGTCAGTCACGACCTGATGACTCACAACACAGACAGATAAACAAAATGGCAGTGTACAGAAACCTAGCCATGGCTCAGAACTACAATACCATTCTTTGGTTTCATCCTTCATCCCTCTATACCTTCAATAATTATTCAGTCGCATAACACCTTAAAGTGTTGCTCCACATGTTGACTATGATGTATCTTTTGGTTTTGCAATCTGAAATAAGAATGTAACCGCTATTGTATGTTGATTTCAATTTTGAAAAAAGCAAGAAAGAAAACATGGAAGACCAAGGATGAGACTTATATTACATCAACCACAAACGCACAGCTCTGTAGGGGTGCATCTGCTTCTGTCGCCAGTGTTCAAAATTACAGGGCACCTCCCATTATCTAGGGCTGGCTTTAGTGAACTGTTTTGCAAGTAGTACACCTGTCTCAAACCAGGAAGCATTTGGGCAGGAACATTGTAATTAAGGCTTACTGTCACGTCAAGCCATCTGGGTGAAACTGATATGATATCAGAATATAAGTGAGGCGAGCTTCTGCAAAATGTACATAAATCAACCTGTTTCTTAACATTTTTTGAAGTCTGGACTGGAGTATAAGGATGTTGCCTTGATTACATAATTGTAAAAAGTGTTTATTACACAATTCAATTTAAATCTACTGGAGCTTTAAATTAACAATATGCTTAGAACCAAAATGCAAAGAATCAGTGGTAATTTACAATTATCATTGCAAATATGGATGCACTGATTCAGTATCAGTAATGGCTCTGATACTGCAGTTTTTGCCGAATCGGGTATAAGTCAGACAGATAATCTTGGTTGTAACAGTTAACAATGCTTAAAACTGCTTTGCTAAAAAAAAAAAAAAAAAATGAGTACAGTAACAATAGGAAACTCCAAGTACCATGTATAACCAAAACGCCGCATAGTATACTGGTTTTGGTTTTGTCGAAAGGAAAGAAGAGCGTTCGTGCTTGCGGTTGCCAGATTTCTGTAATTTAAATCCCCAATCAAAGCTTTTCTGTGAAAAGAACACACATACTATCCAGTGTTTTACCTAAACGTAAAATCTGGCAACCATCTGCACGCAAGCTCTCTCTCATGCGTGGATGATCTGAAAACACCAATAAAGTAAGCTGCATTTTAGCAATCTCCATTTGAGATGTTCTGCTTAAAGTGACATTCAGTCGGTCTGTGTTCTGTCAGAAAGGTCAGGACTCACCAGAATGAACTGCAAAAGCCAATCAGAGCAGAGCTCAACATTAATATTCATGACTCTTCCAATTAAGGCAAAAACAGAGCATTACTTCCCAAGGAAAATGTATAGGGTTGTAAATGCACCTGTAAAACTGTATCTGGACAATTTTTGGCCTTAAATAAGCCACATGCAGATTTCAGAGAGCAATTTAACATATTGTTTCAACTCATTCTAGGGCACCTTTAATGAAAAACACAACAACAAAAGAGTGCAATAACAAACTCACTTAAATAGGCGCGTTTACATAAAGTTTTGAAACCAAATCTTCGCGATTCTGTTGTCTGTCAGCTCTCCTTACTCGTGATGAATGAGATCTGACTCCTGCTGCGTTTTTTTAATGCGACTCTCGTTCAGATCATGCTTTAGTAAGCAGACACGTTCAGTTTTTTATTTGTACTGTCTGTTCTCTGACGGTGGGGGCGGTGCCACAGTGTTCGTGTGATGTGATCGATATTGAGTCTAAACACCGGCAACACCCGACTATCGTAGCAAGCCTAGCTGCAACATAGCCTAAGTAGGGTAAAGTTAAAGTCCAAGTAATTTCACTCGGCAGACATATTTGAAACGCCTCTCGGGGATTCAAGTGCAGCTCCTATCTCTTTGAATGGGGAAACATCAAATTCTACAAAACTATTCAGCAAGCTAATGATTACATTTCATAAATCACCAATGAAATCTGACAACGGTCTCATACATTTTTCTTCTAAATGCTCAAAATATTCGACTCATGACAATTTTTTATTTTTTTTTAACCTGAACAAAGCTAGTGTGCATGCACAGTAGGGATGGGACGGTATGAACAATTCACATCACAATTATAGTGACCAATATTATCATGATTATTAATTTTATTCTAGTTTTGTTAAAATGAGATGAAAGTATTCAAAAAGAACTGATGCACACACTGAAAACATTTCAACAAGTTTTATATTTGAAAATCAACAAAATAATCTCAATTGAGAATTCTATTGTGACATTTCCTTCCTTATAATAACTGTCATCAATAGCAACACATTGTAACAGCACACATCCATGTATTACAATGGACATGCTCTCTCATTTCATTCAAATGCAACTTACAGTCTTGTTTCTCCGTTTGTATTATATATGAAATCAGTGGACATTACTAATAATACTACTATAATATTGTTGCAATCATCTTGTCTGGCTGGACAATTGTTTTGTAGGCTGTACAAAATGGATTTATAAACGGATAAGATTTAAAACATTAATCTCAATTTAGTATGTCCCCATAATTATTATATACAATGCGAGTAAATCACTACCATATGTGACTAAATCATCACTCTAGGTGACTAAGTAACATCTATAATTCACCCTTGGCTAATAAATTCTTTCATTTTACTCGCCAGTGTGTGTGTTAGATGCTAGGTACAAGTTTAGCATAGCTATATTTTCACTTACTGAACACTGACTGAGTGCTTTCTGTCAAGAGATCTGATTCTGTACTATATTAAGGCCATCCTTAAAAATATTTTGGTTTGCAGTAACAGTAATTTTTTTTTAAAAAAGGGTCGGTAGGTAGGTCTATATTTTTTTTTTCCAAATTTTAATACAAAAAAAAAAGTACATTTTTGGTGATGGTGATTACGTAGGTATGAATTTAAACAAATTGGCATATCGTGACATCACTGACTGGGTCTTCAAGCCGTGCCTTCGGGCGTGTAGGCTAATTGCAGGCTATATAGACCACAAACAAATTGAAATATTTGTCAAAAACATGTTTATTGCATAAATTTCAGGTGCATTCTTTAAGAAAAGTGTCCAACCACCAGCTAGCTGTCATTGACTCAAAGCTGTCAACCCTCCCTTTTTTTCCGGGTTTCTCACGCATTTTAGCTCTTTTCCCGCTGTCTTCCCGTTTAGTATTTTCCCGTGATATGTTTCTTATTTTTACGCTCGATTGTGTTAACTCAGAACACGCAACTATCTGTCTCTGAAGTGGCTTGCACTTCTTGCCAGACCAACGCATCTGGTGATATAGACTAGTGCATTTGAATATTAAAAAGCAAAAAGTTGTTTTTATGAATTCAATTAATTAAGTAGCTATAACCAGCTATTCAATCAAGAGCAGTGAGTGAGTCCTTATCTTTTGTTTGACAGACAGCAGTAAAGGCTACTGCCCCTTTAAGACCTAATACAGAGATATGCATCGTCATTCTCAACTGTATAAAGTTCTCTTAAGGGATATACAGACTGTCTGATAGATACTCATCAAGATCGACATGTTGACATACTTTTTGTGTGAGTTTATCCGTTCAAACGCAAGACTTGAAAGAACTCAATATTTGCGCGCTGTGAGACGTGCGCGCGCTGCGCACAGAGACAGATCTTCTCACTGCAGAGGGTTCTCATTCGCGTCTTCTGGCGAATATACTGAGTGATGATGGCGAAATGACTGGTCATACGGCAGCACTCGCATGCATTGAACACAGTTTACAAAGATAGACCGTTTTGCCCACGTTTTCTTTTATTATCGCTGTTGTAGTGCACGTGTATCCATCGACAGAACCATACATAAAGCATTATTTTTCAAGTTACAACCAGTGCCGCCGCTCCCACCACGCGCTGGGGTCGAGCAGAAGCAGAACACACGCTACCCATAGCAACGCGTTATGACAACGACATTTCATACTGACAGAGACAAGATAAACGGCTTTTCCGCCATTTGTTACTGTTTTGTACACGTTGTTATATTAATTATAATTCAAAATCTGTTTTATTCGCCACAATATAGTAATGATAAATGTTGAGAGGGGCACTTTTGATTCATTTTCAAAAAGGGCAGGGGCTCAAACTAAGCCCTCCCCTCTGCAGTGCACTTGCCTGGTGTGTGTAACGTGTCCATGGTCCTGACTCCTGTCACACAATGCGGCGAAATCTCCGACAGGGCTTTAACAGTCTAACGTAACAGTGAATGAGAGTATGAGCCGAGCCGAGCCGAAACGAACGCACGTGCAGGCCATAGTGTGACATCCGTTAACCATAGTGTAAACATAGATGACGTCACGGGTTTTTCTATAAACGAAAGAACGTAGCCTTCGTTTGTATGGCCCAGGCAATTTATACATTTATAATACTTACTAAAATATAATTCATATTATTTTATTACTGTTGTATTAGATTGTTTGAAAAGTAAAAAAAGAAATTGGTCGGTCTTAAAGCCAATTTACAACCGGCAAGTCGGTCGGACTAAAAGGGAAAAAAAATAAAAAATTGAGTCGGCCCTAAATTGACAGGGTCGGTCGGGTTACGGCAAACAAGAATATTTTTAAGGATGGCCTAATTCAGCTAAATGGATGCGCAGTGTCCCTGTATTTGACGTACCGTAAACTCAAGTGTAAAGGTGCATGACTCGCTGACGCTTTGCTCCGAGCGCTGTGTTTCACACACAAGCAAAGAGATAGAGTGCGCGATTGTCTTCCATACAACGCAGAATCAACACACTGCATCTATACAATATTTTTTCTTGTATTTTCTTGTCAAAATATCTGAGTTTTTTTGGAAATATTCAGCTTTTAAGAACAAGCAGAAGATATGCAGGTTTCTCCAGTAGTGGGCGGAACTCAACTAACACATTGTTAGCGTCAATCTTGTCCGTCTTGATTTTTCGGCAAATCAGTTCGAGCAAATCAGTTCAAGCGAACGCTAACAACGTGATTAATATTCATGAACCCAGCAGCTCATCAATCCTTAGTGCATTGTAAATTTTTATTAGTAGTAGAATTAGTAGTATCATTATCTTTAATAATACTGTTATCCATTACTAGTATCTATTTTTTTACAGAAACACTAAATGACCAAAAATATATTAAGCACCACTACTAGTCCTAAATCCAATTAAATTGACAAATATGTATTCACCAAGTAAACTACCACCTAGTAGTAGGGATGCACTGATGTGTCAGCCACCGTTTTTTATTGGGCGTTTTTAGATCAATTTACAACCATCAGCATATCAGCTAAAGCATAAAAACAACAGATATAACAAACTGATGGTTTATTAATGACCTGCATGAAGGCACTGACCTGTATAATGTCTGCTGCATAATCCAAGATTATAAGGTTATATTCCTGCTGTGCTGCTGTTTTGCATTTTAATGTTAAACAACAAAAGACCAAAACTTTTTTACTAAAATAACTTTTTGTAACTTTCATAAGGATTTATTTCTGCGATGCGGACAATGCAGACGGAATTCAGTCATAAAAACTGAATTTACTGCAAACGCCATTGGATTTGTCAAAGTTTTTATGAATAAATAAAACGAAGGTCAGTACAGTACACTTAAATCAAATCGCGATATATAGTTAGTGTCTGAATATTAAGCCAAAAATAGACTATTTAAATATGAATCCTGCATGTTTTTGTGTGTCTCTAATGGTACAGATGCGTGGTTACATTTACCAAATAGACACACACACACACACACACTGAAACTTGCGGTATTTTTCAGCCTCTGCCACCTCAATATGAGGACATGAATACATCTCCAGTCAGTTCATGAGCATTTTACTGTTTCATTCGACAAAACTTCAAGGTCTTCATGGCAGCCCGTCAAAATAACAGTCTAACAAAGTAATTGTGACAGGATTAATGTTGTAGCCTACAGTAGAATTTAGCTACGTCTGCATATTCTTCACTTTATACAGTTAAAAATATATGTAAATTCAAGCTTCGCTTTTCGCGTTTTAACACTCGATGGCAGTCGAACTGGAAGCCATGTTAATCTTGGACTAAAATGGCCACCGTAGGAGTTAAAACGAAATCGGAATTGAGAGGAACAGAAACTAATATTCACTGGATTGTCATATACCTTTACACCGCTAGATGGGGGAAAATGTGTAGTTTTAATTAGGGCCGGGACTTTAACGCGTTAATTAAGATTAATTAACTACGGGACTTTAACGCGTTAATTAATTACGCAAAAAAAAAAAAAAAAAAATTAATCGCACTTATTTTTGCCCCGCGGAACGTTTTTCAATGAATGAGTTTTGACGGACCGATTATACTGGAACACCAACTAGCGCTCATGAGTCACGACAACAACCATGAAAACAACAAACCATAGTGAACATGAACGAAGAAGCTGATGAGACCGTTTTGCTTGGCCCCGTGGATGGGAAATTTAGTTTTAAAAAACGAAATGATGGAAGCGTCGACAAGAGCATGGTTGTGTGCAAGCTATACAACAGGGGTATCCAAAGTCGGTCCTGGAGGGCCACTGACGTCCTGCAGAGTTTAGCTCCAGCTTGCCTCAATACACTGCTAAAGTTTCTAGTATGCCTAATAAGACCTTAATGAGCTGGTACAGGTGTGTTTAATTGGGGTTAGAGCTAAACTCAGCAGAACAGTGGCCCTCCAGGAGCAGGATTGGACACCCCTGCTATACAACAAGGAATTAGCGTATCACCGCAGCACATCGAGCCTCAAATATCACAAATATGCTTTTGCTACACTTAATGGCAAACATTGCACTGGTCTGCTGGACTGAAATAAATAAACAATATTTTGTTGATTAAGCTTATGTATTCAGTCATTATTCAATGGTATACTAAAAATACATGTGAAAAATTACTTCTCATTGTTCTCAGGTAAAATATTTATATGCGATTAAAATGCGATTAATTTCGATTAATTAATTACAAAGCCTCTAATTAATTAGATTAATTTTTTTAATCGAGTCCCGGCCCTAGTTTTAATATGAAAAAGCGTTGAAGTACCCTTTAAAATCGGTATTGGCCCCAAAAAAATCCTATCTGTGCATCTCTAGTAGGTTACCAAGTAGTAATTAATTTAGTTGTATTACTAAAGTTCTTTCATTAAATAATGCTTGATCATCATAATATTATGCTTGATTGAATGATATTAAGAGTGTACGTTTAGATATGTAAAAAGCTGTGCCATTTTGCAAAGTTAAGCTGATGACGAGTAAACAAAAAAATGCACTAGCCAATGGTGATTCTATTGCCAAGGTGTGTTTAGAGGGTTGAAGAAGGGTATGCTGTTAACAGAGGTCCCCTCTCAATACACACTACACAGCGCTCTTTAAAGGGTTACTTCAGTGATTAGCATATGGCTTTGTATCAGTAGAAACCCTGGAGTATATTCAAATTATTGTGCTTTCCCCCCTCATATCTCCCTGAGACAAGAGATTTATGCATTTTATTTCTAGAAAAATTCCTCCTATGATGCAAATTGATGATTTTTGCATCATAGGAGGAATGGTTGCCCAAAGGCTAAAGACTACAGCCAGCAGAGGGAGCCATTTCCGCATGTTTTGAACTCGCGCGTGGGGGATGGGAGATAACACTCAGCTTGCAGGGAGAGCTCAGCTGGCAGGCACTCATTTAAACGGAGCTATGGTGTGCAATGTAAGTCTTTTAACTTCTCAAATTAATTTCTATGAAAGTTAAGCTTGTAAAGGCATGAATTGAAACGCGCCAGACTGAACTCGCGTTGTGAATGTATGCCGCGAGTGTAGTCGCGATTACCTCAGCTCTCATCACTCCTGCAGTTAGTGCTCAGTGCTGTGATACTCGCGCGGTGACTCACTCCTTATATTGAACAGACACGTTCAGTTTTTAATTGTAGTGTCTTCTCTAACTCAGTCACTGTAATCAAGTTGGTGGTGATGGGGAATGGCACAGGGCAGCGAAGCATTCTGGGAATTGTAGTCTTTCATCCCCATGAGACAAAAATACATTTTCTGTCTTTTCTCAGTCTAGAAGGCACCAAATTCAAAAATAATTTCACATTTCTACTACATTGATGACCCAGTTCAAATACAGATTCATCTTCCCAGCGCTGAAGTACCCCTTTAAGGCTATGAATAGATGCAGAAATTGTTTCAGACAGTTACGCACCGGTGTGGTGGTATTCGAAAAATGCATACCGTACGCAAAATTTAAACCGGTATACCAGATGAACTGTTAAGCGCCCAGGTGGACATTATCTTTTGCGATTTTTTTAATAGGCATTAATGCATCTGCAGTAGCAATGGCTTACCAGTGGTTCTTATGAAACATTGTTTATGAAACATATAAACACTCATTGCCAAGCTTCCAAGTACAGATAGCTTCCCAGTTTTGATCAGCCTCTTTGGCTGTGAGGATTGATTTCTATCAACTGGCTTCGTAGAATAAGCCATCAGGCCAGAAACATTTCTTGTGAGAAGAAAAGCCAGAGATGTCTTCCAGAAACTGCATCAGTCCACAGCTGAAAGACACGCTGATAAGAGCCCTGCCGTCTCAGGCCATTAGCCCTGCACTATCTGTACAAGCAAAAACACGTGCAACTTCCTACAACTGAAAAACACTGTGATCCCCCCTCCCCCCAACACACACTCTTCAAAGATTAGATCTTAGAGAGAAGTCTCTTTCATAGAATAACCTACAATGTCCCATTCAGTTTACATTTCTGGAATATGCCTAAAAGCCCTGGCTCATGAAAAAGTCACTAGCATGAGTCAGTGATGTGATGCAATGCGTTTAACAAATGTAATCCACTGGCTTTTGTACTGTCAGTGAGAGAGCGTGACTTCAACAAGATGAGGCATGGCTGAGTGTCAGCGCTGCTGGTCTTGGACTGCACAAGTTAACCCATTTCCGTTGTGAAATTGCCCTGTGACAGAAGCCAAGTCATATATGCTGGATTGTGACTCATCTATAAAGAAGGTACTATAGAGGTTGCCTGGTGCCAGAGACCTGAGACCAGTTTCAGAGCTGTATTTGTCTATGGTCAGGGTTTTTTTTTCTGGATGAGCGAAGTTGATCCTGGACCACCCCTATCAAGTAACCTCTTTTTTTAGTGATTCATTTTCCCACAGCACAGCCATGCTTTAACCAACATGACAGGTGGCGAGTGAAGTTTTAACGACTTCCATATCAAAAGTGGAACAACAGGATGAAGCTACAACCATTTCTTTTTCTGTACTTTCTTGCACCATGGTGAGGGACTGATTCCTGTAGGAACAGTTTGTCTTTCTTTAAAGCTGATAAATGGCTTGTTATGGCTGACAAACAAAAAACTGCCAAATAAAAATTCTGCACTGTTTTGTCCAAATGAAAAATAATACACTAAAAACTAAAATTGTTTTAAATTCTACTAGTTAATTTAAAGCACATCATTTTAATGTATGGCATAACATTTCGGGGATATTTATTATGAAATTGGCTAAAGATTACACTAATAATAGTGTTTTTGAATTTTAAGCGCATGTTTGATCACAGCAAAGGTGAAAAACAGGATAAATGCACATGAACAATATGGACCCTTTTCATATTTCTGGGGTTCTTAGAAACTTGTTGGGTGAACTTCTATAGTGGTAAATGGGAGACAACAGCAATTACGACTTCTGCTTTCCCAGTTGCTCCAATTGCAAAAGAAAAAAATCCATGAAAGCATTTCCAAGCTTTCCAAAAGAGGAAAAAATATTCCACGATTGATTATGGCTGTCAGAATAGAAAAAGATGTTAAATTTACCATCACTTCATGTATTAGGAACACCATTTGCCACAGTGTTAACTTGTTTTTATTTATTTATAAATGTTTATTACATTTCTAAAAATGAAACCTAAAAAAACGAAGATTTATATAACTAGAACACGGCAGAATGTCTGCACTGTAAAAAATTATTTAGAAAAAAAGTTACCTGGTTGCCTTAAAATTTTGAGTTCATTGAAATTAAAATGTTGAGTTAATACAATGAACATTTTTTGAGATTCGACAACCTTTATTAAAAGATTTTGTAATCAAATTGGGTAATTATGTGTGTGTTATTTCTGATGACGCAGTGACACATGCCAAATAGTGTTATTTTCATGATTTATCACATTTTTTATGTGGTTCAGATACAAAAATATTTTGAGTTTCTATTTATTAAACTAATCTCCTTCATTGTATCAACTCAAATTTTTCATTTCAATAAACTCAAAATTTTAAGGCAACCAGGTTACTTACTTTTTTAAGTTAACCCAACAAAAACCACCACAAATTTTTTACAGTGTGTGAATGCAAAAAAATATTGCCTGATAACTGATGCAGATATTGTGCATCCCGAGTGAAATAAGAAAGTTAAAAACTTCAGGTAGAGAATAAGGCTTCAGGTCTTGCAGATGCGATTCAGGATCAGTATAATCTTTTTTTTTTTTTTCAGCAAACCTTCTCTATTCTTAGCATAATTCTAAACAAAAATAAGGACCAGTGTAATCTTATATAAGAGTGGACAAATAATGAACCTGCTTCAATTGTGGAATGGCAAAAAAGCCACTCCTTTAATAGAGAAACAGAAAGAAACAACTGTTGCTAGTGCACAACACGGCACTGGGCATAATCCGATCATAAAAGTTACTTTTTCTGATGCAGAAAAGATATTAAGTACACATTTTGTACCAAGCCAATACTGACAATGTACCGTTTTCAGCTCATAGTTGACAAAATTAATCAATTAATGTAATGTAAAGCTGGCTGAACAAGATTTTCTCTAGATATAATGGAAAAGTAGTTCAGTTATCTTCTATCTCATCATGACTCATGATGCTCAGAGATGATTTTTCAAGCAGAGGAAAATGTATGTGGGCTCAAATTATCCTGTCCCTGCTGGAGCTTCCATTGACTCATCACTAAACGCCATTTTGCTTCCTGATATAAGTTAAACAGTACTTCAGATAGAGATGGGTGTCAAGGGTATTCATTGTTTTTGGAGTTGAAGTTCATCTCTATCTATTTACTGTGAATCCCCCCTTGCCCTGCACTACAAAAATCACCCCATCCATATATAATTCAGAGTTTAATGTTTCCTTTTATGTGTGCATTTATACACAGATACTTTTTTTTACAAATTGGCTTTTCCAAAGGTCATTCACACAGGGTGCTTTCTTGTGTCCATCTGGTTTTTTTTTTTTTTTTTTTTTACATTTACAACTGTAGACAGCCATCACAGGCAATGCATTTGAAATGCTGCGTAAAAAAGCATTAACTTAAAAACACGCCAATGGTACACCAGGGTATGGGTTGCACCAACTATTCGTAAACTCTTACTTAGAGTGGAGCGAAAGTCCACACAAAAGAAGTTTAGTAATTACTAGCTAGTTTGTAACTAACTCTGTCCTTTACTGGTTGCACCATTTGTCGTTCTCTCCGTGCATAATATGACATTTACCCTCAATGATCAAATAGCAGCCTTTAAATATGTGAGCAGCAGATGTTGTTTAAATGTGTGAATTTCTGTTTATCCTTCATTCTAACCTGTTTTGCCACACGTAACTAATGGTAAAAATAAGTTTCCAATAATTATGATACTAATAATGAATAACATAATAGGCCTAGGTATTTTATATGCAAATAACATTCAGAAACTGTATAAATTAAGGATCACTAAATAAATAAATGCTGATAAAAAACAAAACAATATAAGGAATAATACGTATTAATTATGACTAATTTCATTCGACATGTACAGCTCGGACAACTGCACACCGAGGTGAGCTGTTTACGACAGTTTAGATCTACTAAAACATCTTGTTAGCTCTTTTAAAATGTAAGCAAGTGTAAATGTTTATTGATGCAATTTAGTCAGTCTGCTATTTTATACCAACTGACCAAAAGCTTCTGTAGTTCATATATGTAGAGTAGTTAAACTCCAACTAAGTTTATTGGTGCAACTCAAAAATATTTAGTAGTGCACAAGTTGTCACTTAATGCCCCATTACGACAAAACTAGACTAAGTTGTAACTTACCCATAGCTGTGGAATCAGGCCCACAGTCCCAGCATCATCTCTGTTTCGATTTCACTAACTCTTTACTAACCTGCAACCTGTGCAAGTGAGGACTATACTTGGAATCTATGGTCAGTCCTAAACTGCACACAATCAACAGACTTGTGTGTAATAGAGCTGAAACTAATAATAAATATTTGCAGACTTTGATTGCTAACTAAGTTAGAGATCTAAGTTTTTTAGAAAAGCATGTGGCAGAAACAAACACGCTGTTGGAGAGAAGAATAAATCTAAATGAGCTCTGGAGGACACAAAAAGTGCAAGGTATGGTACTACCAGGTTTTCTGTACATGACGTGCATGAATATGGAACCATTTAGTACAATTATATATGTACCCATATGGTACCATATTCATACACATTCATTCTTCATTGGAGGAAGTTCTGTGTATCAAAAAACATGATTTTGACTTTATGTGACATGACATATGACTTTAATGCTGGTTTCTAAAAACAAAGCTACTTGTGTACATTTTTGTTTTGTTTTTACAAAAAGCTTTTATTATTTATAACTCCAGTTAAGAGCATTGAGGCTGCATCCTGATCCGAGTCAATTAGATGCCTTTACCAAGTCAGTCAGTGTTTGAGATTTTGAATTCATAAACAAACTATTTATTTTTAGAAGTTCAAAATTAACCATCCATCTATCACAATTTGCTGTTAGCAACTGTTGACATTCCCATCATATACAAAAATCCCCATACAAATCACCCGCCATGATAAAATCTTTACTCCAGTAAAAATTATGAATCAAATATATTTTGAATATGTTTCACAAAGCAGTCAAAAGTGACTAATTGAAGAATCCCACAATGCAGTACTTTGTGTGTAGGTCAGCAGCCTCTTAATATCACTTAATATTATCTTCTAATGGTCGAGCCTGTTATCCTACCTCTATCTTCGCAGATTAGCTGTAGGAAACTACACTCCATTACAGATGAAATCTGTGTAGGCTACCATACAGAACATCACCTGGAAAGCGCGTTTCAGCCTCGCCAAAGGAGCATTTCCAACTTTAAACGTGTGTCCTCTTCATGTTTGTCAAGAGAGCGAAAGAACATGATAATCCTTGACATTCAAACTGTTATTTCCCTGTTACGGTCGTCCGGGGACAGCAATCTGGTATACTTTCTGGAGTGGACTCGGTCGCTGTTAGTTCAGAACCACCGTTTGCTGAAAACACGGCGCTGCCTGTCCATGTCGTGCTTTTCACGTGGAGCTCATATCGTGACAGTCTACCTAAGTTCAGGTGCTGCCTACGAGTGTTTCAACCAGGCTGGGATTCCCTTCAGGCAGCTGAACGTCTCTCTCTCTCTCTCTCTCTCTCTCTCTCTCTCTCTCTCTCTCTCTCTCTCTCTCTCTCTCTCTCTCTCTCTCTCTCTCTCTCTCTCTCTCTCATCAGGACTGACAGCCACCTGAGTTTCAGCACTGTCGCACTCTATAACCATCTACATTATGTTTAGACTAGGAGAGGAAACAAATAAACGAACTTACCCAAACGAAGCCAAATCCCGCGGTGACAGCGCGATCATTAACGGAGGAATAAAATAGCGAAGTTTTGGCGTAGTTAATATCGCGGCTGGGCGACCTCAGCGGCTCCAGCGCTGCTGACGTAGGATGATGATAAAACGGTCATTTGCATATATGTTAAGTCCTCTGTGATTGGTTGACGTTGAATTCGTTTATTTGGAATAACTGGAAGGCCCGTTTGAGTCTTCAGATTAAGTTTTAGCAAAGACCAACGTCATGCCCATACAATGCTACTCGTTATGTATAACGTAATTGCACTATACACAAAATATAAAGTTAGAGCGTTGAACAAACAAGATGGCCGTACCGGAACGTCAGCCAATCAGCGATGGTTTTACATTGATTTAGAATCAGCCTATGGCAGTGGAAGCAGTGGGAGGAGAGAAGGTGAAAAGTAGCTGTCGGTGCCTCTGATATTTGATCACCTCTGGCGGATCTTTTGGGAACTGATTCTTGTAAACACTGACATGACAAATACAGCACAAACTGGAGCATGTCAAATGCTCATGGTGTCTAATCAAAAAGACTCGTTTTAGGTTTTACCCAGCGCCTATTTCATAAGCGCAGCATGATATTAAAATGCAGAGTTTCAGTTAACACAGTTCACTTTTCATGCCAAAATAAAATACACACATATTCGTCGTTGACATTAAATTATATTTTCAGTAACACAAGGATAAAAAATGAATAGAATTTGCATTGTCATCGTTTAAAATGCAGTAAGTGGTTAAACATTTGCCGGACCTGTTGATATAAAAACTGCGTTGTCTTTAGATTCTTTATATTTTTTAGCCAAATCTCAAAATTTTCCTATGATATGACTGTCTCAAGTATGATTCAATAGATGTTTTTATAAATTAAAAAGAAAGCATACAAACGTTAATAAATATGCTAGTTAAGGCATAATTGTACAAGTGTCTATTTTAGTAAATGACAAAAAAAAAAAAAATTCGACGTTTAATTAGTCGAAGGACCCCATTTATGGTCATTACTGTCAATCTCAGGATTGTTCAAATATTCAACTTTTTTGGAACCACTATAAGTGTTCATTTCCGTTGTCCTTTGGTGCGATATACATTTTTGTCAATATTTTTATATTTATGTTACACCATATGACATTTCTGTAAAATGTTCAACAGTGAAAGAATTGACAAAGTTAGTGACCCCTTATATTTTCTAAAACATCAGACTTCACACTACAAAACAAAATGCATTTTTTTCTTTAAGTGTTTTTTTAAAAAGTATTTTTACTTATTTGTCAACTACATAGGCCTACATGTAGACACACGTTTTAAAATTGCATTTAGCAAACCCAGTAATAAAGCTGTGCTGTCTACTCAAAATGCCACACAAGCAGCAAATTTGTCGATATATCATGCAGAACGAAATTATATTATTCTGTCGATTTATGCATTCTCCAAAAACATAAGAAAAGCATTTTATTGCAAATATCAACACTGAAATGTATTGCCACTGAATACAATTTCAGACCAGTTTCATACTTTATGCATTTATTTGCTTTTAATAGATTTAAAAAAAGGGGGGGGGGGGGGGGGGGGGGAAAGAGAAAACCTTATTACATACACAGCTGAGCTAACATCAGTATTTTTACTGAAACTGCCCAAAATAGAGAATAAAAAAGAAAAGGCATTGTAAAAGGGGAGGGGAGGTTCTAAAATTTCAGCCATTGTAAATGTCTAGATAAATAAGTGAAAGCTATGGACTCTGTTATAGAGGCCATTCATTTAATTTAAATGCTCCACTATTTACACATCAAACCCATTTAGATCAAACCGTCAGGACACAATAAAAGTGAATTACATTACTAAACAATAAGTATTAACTTGGTGTCTTACTGAATAGTATTTATCTTACTCTGTATTTTACATTAAAACCATTTCATACACAAGATATTACACAGACCGAAAATAACAAAAAACAACCTCAACCCAAATACATCAAGACACAAAACCAAAGCGTTCTGTCCCAGTCTGCTAATGTATGTTTGACATTAAAACTATTAACCAAGTTTGTAGGGAAAGGAAAACCAAAGAAATGAAAACGATCAAATCTATCAAATTATTTGTAAGAAAACCAAGTTTATCATTTAGAAGAGCATGAACTACACAAATAAGTGAGGTGGTTTGTTGTGCCTGAAAACATGTGCAAGTAAGATTATTGATTAGAACCATCTCTGTGCCATCTGTGAGTTCAAGCCTCAGCTTTGAAATGAACAAGTGGGCTTTAGATTTATACTGGGAACATGTCTATAGTTCTGTAACCATTATAGCAGTTTAAAATGATTTTCTTTTAAAGCTGAGCGAGGGTTGCGAATGAAGATGAAGTTCATAGAACTGCATCAGAATTCTATACATGTGGTTCGGCGCAGCCACAGTAGCATAGCGCCCCTTCTGGTGGACAAACAGAAGCACTCAAGGTTCACGTCTGAAGGGGGTTGTCCTCTTTACTGAAAGGCTGAGTGGAACCAGGCTTCACCCAAGACAGCCCAGACACCGGCAGTCCTTTATTATAATCCTCTGGCCGCCGCTACAACAAAAAGAAGGTAATTGGTTACAAGCACCAAAGGTGCTATTTATATTTTAACAATAATTCACATTTTAACCAAACCACAAGTACAAAGAGCAGAAAAAGACAATAGGACATAGGAACGGAAGTAGTGTTCCCCACACACACACACTCATGATTTTAAATGAGGCATGCATCAGATACCAGGAAGAAGCCAGCTTTTACTTGGTTGTGAGCAGCAGTCAGGGGAGCGTCACACACTCACTTTATGTGCAAACATCCTCTCTTTTGCCTCTTCATGCACCGCTGGATTCCACGGAGAGAAGCTGCAGAGAGAAAACACAAACATGAGATGCAGAAAAACAAATGAGCTGAAGTCCAGTCTGATGACTCCATGCTGAACTTTAAAGGTGCCCTAGAATGAAAAATTTAATTGACCTTGCCATAGTTAAATAACAAGAGTTCAGTACATGGACATCACATACTGTGAGTCTCAAACACCATTGCCTCTTCCTTCATAGGTAAATCTTGTTTGTGTAAAACACCACGGAAAAACGGACTGTTTTCAATATAACGCCAACTGTGATGCAATCACGGAGATCCTTAATATGTACGCCCTCAAAATTAGCATGCCAGCCAATGTTCATTTTCAGGCGGAACTGCGCAGGCGTCGGGAGTTCAGTCAGATGAACAAGCATCATGCAAGGATAGTGAAAACGGCAGATCATGGACACAAATGTCATGTTCCAGGCTGTGCAGGGGCTGTGAGGACTTTTCATACCCTTGCCACAGATAAAAAATGTCAACAATCATGGTTGATGTTTATTTACAATTGGAAAACGCAACAAAGTAATTAAAAGTTGTTTATTTGCTCGGCCCATTTCACCACAGAGAGTTTTTCTAACCTGGGGCAATATAGCAGAATTCGCTCAGCATTTGATACTGAAGAAAGGGCCGATTCCAACCGTATTCCTGCAAGCAAACGCAACTCGGCCGTCGTCATTATGGCCCCGCCCGCCGACTCTATAGCCTACACGATGTGATTGGGCCGTCCAGATTCTGAGGAATAACAGCTCAGATAGGAATTGAGAGTTGCTAGACCACACTTGCGGGCAAATTAAATTTGCTGCCGCTAGGGTGCGTCTAGATTTCTAGGCTCTCTCTATATAGTAAAAATGTGAGTTTAGTTGCTTCAAAAATTAGGCCTCTCCCTATTAATCAGCTAAATGACAAGAATAGACATTGTCGACCAAAATGTCATTAGGCGGCTGACTGCAGAAAAAGAAAACAAAAAGAAAAATTTTGTGAGGGCCAGATTACTGGCTGGTCCTTGGGGTAGTTACAGTATGTCAGGAAGAAGCATTTGACGGAATCATCCATCAACCTTAAACATGCTTATCATTAGCCAAATCTCCAAGCGTTTGAGGGTTGTTGAAGCTATAAGTGTGCTTACTGCATGACGTGGAGGGACCGACGCAGTCACTTTAAAAAAAAAAAAACTAAAATGTTTTTACTGATAACAGCGGAAACAGCTTAAAATGCTTTCAATTTTGGTCACACAGATAAAGAGTAAATAATTCAAACTAAAGGCTTTGTTTATGTGTGTACACTCAAAATAACAACATGTTGTGCTTTTGTAAAATAAAGTAAATAAACAGGATGCACTTTCTGCCATCCTGATCTCTGTGAACTGGAGTGTAGTGGTCAACCTATATATTGACCCATATTTTTAAAGGGGAGATGAATTGAGAAAAATCAACTTTCCCTTGAGCTTTTGATATATAAAAGGTCATGTAATACAAGAATATCCTATACGTTTCAGAGCTGAAGATTCCTTGTTAGTCAAAGAAAAGCTTTTATAGACACCAGGCCCAGAAAACGATCATGTTCTCATCTTGACGTCATCGACTGACCAAACACCACCTCTACAGAATAAAGCACGTGTAATTCAGTAGCCCTGCCCACCGACTCATCGGATCACGCTAGCCAGCAGCCATAAACATGCCAAAGAATATAACAAGATATTGTGCTATTCCTGGTTGTGGAAGAACAGAGTCACTGCATAAGCTTCCTTTGGATCCTAATATTAGGAATGAGTGGTTGAACTTTTATTTTAATGAAGGTCCAGCTGACGTGGGGAAGAAATGGTGTTCACTTCATTTCATTTCACTGCGGGATCGTTTGAAAACAAAATCTCACAATGCTATTTTTTCTATATTGGATCCGACAGGAATGTTGCAACACACTTATGTGAGTAAAACATGGTTTTTTATATGTAATAGTATAGCATTGTTATAGATCGTTTTGCTTGTGTACGTGTCTAACATAACATACCTTCAGCATGCTGGACTCAGACATGTATGGGCCAGGGCTCATAAAGCCCAACGTCAAGGGCAGACTGAGTAATCTCATTATACTCCTTTCTGTTGGTCACTCTCTCTGGACTTGACATTTAAAGGGCGCGAGTGTAAGTGTGCGTGCACAGTTCGCTTTTATATTTAATGATCGTGCGGGCTATGTAATACAAATAGTCCAATCAATCGCGGGTGGATGAGAAATAAATCATTGTATTCCGGTTGCTGCTTTCAAAACAACCCCTTCCTCATGGGAACTGAACTGACAGGTGCTAGATATGACAGCGCAGCTAAAGCTCATTAAAAATGCAAATCTTATCCAATCCTAACCGTGGAGGTTTACTTTCAAGTCTCCAGTGCGGCACGCCCATCAAAACCCAGCGTTTTGGAGAGAGCCTCATAACCAGTGTAGAAAATAGCCTGTTACTTATTAGTTATGATGTTTTTGAATGTAAAAACCACACAAACTTCATTAGTTGACCTCAGACAACAGTGTAATTTTTTTAAAAGCCAGTTCATGACACCTTTAAAATATCGTCATCGGCCGTCAATCAGTTTTTCTGATTGGCTGATGTGTTAGAAGTGGGACTTTTGGGAAAAAGTCATTTTCAATATAACTCACACAGTGCTGTATGTAAAATTAGTGCTAGCTTAGATTACTGAGTGTCCTGTTAGCCTACAGTGTTTACTTCCTATTTATTAATATATTTTTAAACTATCACTTTGTGATAAATACTGTAATATGATTGCAGAATAAAGAAGTTGCCATCTAAAGTATAAGCATGTTTACGTTTATTTTAAAGATTAAAATAAATATTTATGTATATTATATATCGTCCACCCTGCTCTGGGTCAACCACTACTGAAATGCAACACAAAAATTAACCGAAACTCATCGTATAGGCTACTTACCTCACAGACATGACAAATAG
This sequence comes from Pseudorasbora parva, assembly GCF_024679245.1. Classification (NCBI taxonomy): domain Eukaryota; kingdom Metazoa; phylum Chordata; class Actinopteri; order Cypriniformes; family Gobionidae; genus Pseudorasbora; species Pseudorasbora parva. The sequence continues at coordinate 38,153,344 of NC_090172.1, forward strand.
ATCTATAGAAAGCCTGAAATGTATACATTTGAAAAATACTTATGTAATCAAAATGAAAGTTGCTTTTCTCTCTAAAGTTGTATCCAATTCACAGCGAGTCAGCATCGTCAACTTTATCTGTGTGACGTTGACTCAGAAAACACTAGTTCATAATCATAACTTTTGCTAGTGCTGTGTGGCAAGCTCTATGCATGTGCTTAAGTGCGGAATCGGCTCCTTATGGTTTAGTATATATTTAAGTAATTCTATTTAAGTAATTAAATTAATATACATACTAGTTGTTGAGTAATGGCTTAAATTAATGACTATTAGTCGACAAGAAAAATATTTAGTCGGGGTCAGTCCTATCAACCATGTTATCACCTTGTTGCTGAAAAATGTAATTTAGCTTTTAATACCAAAGCTATTTTAGAGGCTCACAACAAGTTTCTGTGCTCCTGAATGTTTCTCTGTGTGCAAAATATCTTGCCTATATAACGTATACAAGCGGTGAGACCTAAGAGGCAGTAACTGTGGAGGAAATCTGAGTGTTGTACTTGCCTTATTGCATAAGGGTCATCGATCTTGGGCTGATCGAACAGGTGACTATTGCATAGCTTGACACTGTCTACCACCTTGCTTTTGAAGAGTTGGACGTCCTTGTCATACCTGCACAAAAAGCATTGATATTAGTAAGCAAAAGCAGTCAACTGTGTAGGGCTTCAAAAGAAGCTCTTAACTACAGGGAACACGGCTAAGAGGAAACAAATGCTAAAAAAGCTTTCATCTTGATGTGTGAAGTGTAAAGCCAAGTCTGAGGTTGGACTAAGATTGTAAGCACCATATGTCTTCAGATGCACAGGAAGTCAAAATAAGCTCACAGGTAATGCCCAAACGTGCGAGAGAGAGAGATTGTGGTTACTTCATTTCACTGTAAAGCAGAATTACTTATCTAGTGCCTACCACAAGTTTTAGCGCTGGGAAAAGTTCAAACTGTGGTGACTATGCAATGATACAGAATCCACTACTACTCACAGCACAGCAGCCTCTGGGTTGAGCGGATCCATGGTGCTGATCTTATAGAAGATTGTGCGGGCATACATTAGAACCTGCCAGATATGGTTGTGGTTTCGTCTGCAAAATCAGAACAATATAAATAAAAGCATTTCAAATCCTAGCAACAAAAAAAAAATCCTAGTTTTGTCTATAATGCTTTGGCAATATTGTAAGTAAACACAATCATGCCAATAAAGTTCTTTAATTGTAATCAAAAAATGAAAACTTTACTTCTTTTCAAACAGACCTCCATTTTGTGAAAGCTCTCCTCACATCCAGCTCGCCAGAGACCGGGTCCACTAGTGGGTGGAAAACTGGGGTGTCGAAAACAACCCTCTGAAAAAACATGAATAAATGCAGCAGAAAAGAAAAACATGTCAGCTCTTCTAATGCCTGCAAACTGAGAGGACAAACAGATATCGCCATGGTGAAAACTTTTTTTCCAGACATTCTTGATTACTGAAGAAGCATAACATACATTCAATAGACTTTTCTTTACTTAAGGATTTGAATAATTTCTGACTTTTTCAGACCTGGAAAATTAAAAATAAGCAAATAAACTCAGTGAGCAAATAATTAAATCAGAAATAAAATTAACACATCTCTGCTGACTTAATAATTTTGCCAACAGGGCTTAAAAATGGCATTAGAAAAACAACAACACTAACTCCAGTAGATCCTCAAACTGTCAGGAAAACCTCATATAGTAGCTCCCCCTGGCTCAATCGTGAATGAAGTGCTGCACACATTTCTTTGTTTGAATAAATATAGCATTTTCTTAACTCAAAACAAGAATTTTGTAAAACAAGGCTAATTTTATGAATTTGAGGAGCGGAGAAGAGAGTCAGTGTGTTATTTGCAGTCCAGTCATACCAAATACAGCCTGTGCACAGCAGTGACAGCACGTCATCTTTTATAACACAAGATTCTGGCCAAATGTATTAAACGAAAGGGAAAAAAGCAGCACCCACATTTTTTCTTTTCTTGTTTTTTTTATATATATATAAATCAATTTGAGCTTGATTTTAGTAAAATGTTAATAAAATAATGACAAATGCAAATATCTGACCATAAATAAAGCCACAATACTAATATATAGGGTTTAATTATAATTAAAAAAAAAAAAGAAATCATGATTAAAGGGGGGGGGGGGGGGGGTGAAACACCCAGTTTCAGTCATTTCAGTTTTCATGTCAATCTTGAGTACCTATCCACAACTTTCCCGAACTTTCAACTTTCCACTCGCAACATAGAACACGCCGGTAACGAACTTCCGGTTTACGTTAGTCTACTGTTATCAGCTAAATGCTTGGTTGTATTATGAGGATTCAGGAGTAGACTTACAACAACGCTTCAGGCAAAATGATCACATGTTCCAGATGGTCGCATGGATCTGACTATCTTACAAGAACTTACTAATATCTGTAGCACTAAGCGATTCACCCAAGTTATGCGGTGCACACATTTTGCCACTGTGTGGTAGACTTGGCTGTTCCTATGATCCACGCGAGAGTTACCTTCTGTCCATGCGCCTGTAAATCGATTTTATTTTATTATAAATAAGGTTTATTTGTTTCTAGTTTTTTATTTTGTTAGATATTTCCACTTTGCGGGAGTCCCGCAAAATAATTTTATTTTCCCACGACACGCACACAATAATATCTTGCCGCCCGCATCCACATTCACCATCAAATATGATCCCGCACTGCACTCGGTTTGTGCTGGGTCCCGCGGGAGTGCGGGTCTCTATTTAACGTTAGGCTGTTAGAGCGGTCTTGCTACACAATAAATCTGTAAATTATTGAAAACAATAAACATACCCCTTGCAAAAAATTATACAGTTGTACCGCAGTATTTTAAATAGGTTAAACTAATATATTATATAAACTCAATAATTAAATTTACAGCAATGAAATGTTAATTTTTATTACAATGCACTTGAATTAATTGAAGTTCATGCATCTATTTTCATGTTGATTAAAAAAAATAAGTCTTCTGACAAGGTCTGACATGATTTCAACAATTACAAATATTAAAATATAAATATTACTTCTACATCACAATTCTTGAGTTTACTTGAAGCTCATTGGGCATTGAATGGGTGCGTATGGTGCTAGGCAACATGTCAAACGGGTCCGTTTATGTTGCATGGTTTATGGAAGCAAGATTTCGGAGGTGTGAGACCCAGAGCTCAGCGGCGCTCAGCGCTCATCAACCCCAGCGAGAGCAGCCTTAACTCGGCTCGTCCTTCTGACGACTGCCGCTGCCTGGCAGAAGCCCCTGCCATGACGCAAATCTGCGTCTGTTGTGTAGTGAATGAAGCGAATGGAGTCAAAATGTTCACGCGTCCATGTTCGCGCGAATAGCACTATTTATTCTCGTCACTCGCGTCTGTTGTGAACGCAGCATAACTGTAATGTGTGCTAAACCGGAACTGAGATACCGTCAACCGGAAGTATCGAGTGTCATGGCGACGCCCACTAGGAATCGGAATCAGAATCGTTCAAATCAAAATGATGCCCAACCCTACTCTATCCACAACTTTCCTACGAGTCTGATTCTTACTTTCGATTCCGGTTCTTTTCAATTCTCGATTCCGATTCTTTGAGGGGTGGAGTCAAAACATGTCACATCGATATTCAATGCTATTTTCAATACCACGGGGGGAAAACGCTGCATATACTGTCAATTAGATATTTTTTATATAATTTTTTTTTTGATCAAAACATTGATCAATTACTATTAAAATTCTCTATTGAGCTAACTCAATGTATTTTTTACAATGGGGTAATTGTGTTGCAATAGCTTACACACAGCACAAGTAAGCTTGATTTTGAATGGTAAATTGAATTTAAAAAAGACGACTAAACAGTAATTAAATAAGAACAAAAACATATTACAAAAAAATAGCACAAATAAATAAAATAGAATAAAATATATAAATGAACGACTGCTTTATTTTTTCAGGTAGGTCTAACATTCAGGTAAGAAACTGAATTAAAAAACGCAAAGTGGCTAATTAAATTTAAAATAACATTGGATAATGTTTTTTGCAAAAAATTAAATAGTTTCATATAAAACCATTAAAGTTACACACGTTGATCAGTCAAGAGCAGTGTGATCGTTTGTCTTTTTGTAGTTTGACTTTGAATAACAAATGACTGCTGTCCATTTAAGAACTGCCGCACTCATGGATCCTGAACACTGTTCCTGTTACTCATTCTTCATTTCTTCCTGAATTTTTTACGACTGTGTTTACATTAATTCTCTTCAAAATGTGCACTGACAATTTGGTTGATTGTATTTGACCAATAATAAGCTGGAAAAAGAAGCAAATATTTGCACTTGTTTGTCAGAGGGGGCTTTATTACGGTATGTGTGTGTGTGTGTGCGCTTCAGATGTGAGCCTGAAATCTGAGGGATTCGTAGAATTATGTGCAATCCCGCGCGAAATTCAGACCGATCACACACTAGCACGCTGTCGTAAGGAAAAGTCCAGCAGAACGCGCGTTTGCAGTGTTCAGAGGGTTAACCGGGCTGAGTGAGAATATGTGGCTGCGCATCAACTCGCTGTCGGTCAGAGAAGGAGAGGAGAGGAAAGTGCAGCTGGGATCGATACTGTAGAAACTGAGCAGGCTATCGTATCTTTTCAGATATTTCAGTATCTATATTTTTGACAACACTAGTTGCTCTGTGCCAACACAGGCTTTTTAAAAGTGAAATAAATCCACACTTCAGAGCGCCGTTTACCGGGCTTCCATGGCTAAGAGAACAAGCGGGCGCACAAGCACCGGAAATCAGGTGGCCATGGAAACCAAAACTTGTGCGTTTGGAACCGATGATCGGAACCGAAAACAAATTTTCTAAACGATTCCAATGGAATCGTTATTTTTTAAACGGTTCCAAGTTGGAACCGGTTCTCGATGCCCAACCCTACTAGAGAGTAGTATTACATCCTTCATTTCTCCGAAAAGTCTTTAGTTTTATTATATTTATAAAAGAAAGAAGGACTGTACCAAGTCTTTCCGGGAAAAAAACGAGCGCCTGGAGGCGTATCGTGTGGGCGGAGCTAAAGAATGACGAGCACACCCAAAGCGGTGACGTCCTCAAGCGTGGAGAAACCCATGGCTATCAATCGGATTCAGCTAATACATGATCCAGAATCAGGCTGAAATAAATTGAACAGGAGAAAGAGCAACGGCAGGACGTCCGTCTCTGTGGTGTCTACTGTATTTAGTGGGCTGTCAAAATTTGTGTTTACTCGCAGTTTATGAGGACATGATTCGGTTTATGGACTATTGTATGCGACTAAACCTTAGCAGTAGCAAGCAAAACGGTTTTGCACATCAGACTAGTGTAACGTTATACATAGAACAATAATGAAGTAACCATTAGTGCATTTGAATGACGAAGCACGTGATCATGTAGTTTACTGATGTTTACTTACGCGACGATAGCCAACAGCATAGACATTTGAAGCAGTTTTACTCACCGACTGCTTCCAAAGCAGGACCGAACCTTTATCGCTGGGACCGCTCCGTCAAAAACACACTTCTTTGGTATGATTTGGTGAAGTCCTGTGACAGCAGTGACCGTGGAGATCCGCGATGTTGTGAAGCTTCCTGTAATTTCTGCGTTCAAATCGGTTCAAATGCAGTGCTGCCTTCCCGGAATGCTGTGCTGAAGCGTTGAAGTCGCTTGATGTCACCCATAGGAATAAAGTGGAGAGCGGCGCGACCATAGGGCGCGTCTGAAGTGTTCACGGACGACTGGATCTGCACCTTGAGACCAGTGTTTATGGGGCGTGCATTTCCTCTCTCGCTCTAGTCATGCGCATGCGCGCACCCTACCAGGAGAAGAGCCTGTACGGCCCATACAAGGACCTTCCGTTCTATTAACGTCAAGCCGACCCATACTCGAAAAAAACTCTCCGAAACCGGAAGGAGTATTTTTGACACAGAAATACTCCATCAAACGTCCAACATTAGTGTTTGAAACTTTGTCTATGTTTAGGATGGGAACCCAAGTCTTTAACAGAGTAAAAAGCTCAGTATGCATGAAACAGCATTTCACCCCCCATTTTAAATTACTGCCAAATTAAAATGAATGGTTATTTTGAATAAATTTAGGTTCAGAACAATAACACTTGATTGTTTTTGCTCATGTAAAAATGGTCGGTTTGTTCCAGGGTGTGTTCTGTTCCTAACACACCCTGACGTCGTCACATCCTATAATTACAGAATTAAGATTGAAGTATTTCAACATTCCATTTGACACTGAAAAGACAAATAAAGACTACAGCAAGGTCTGACTTTACAATGGTTAGCTTAGGCAATACATTAGCATGCAAAGTTGAAATTTGTCATCTTTTAGTAGAAATGTTTATCATTCAGGTTTTTTTTTAAAATACCTTTACATGACAAACATAACAAATTTATATTTACTGCCTCTAAGAATGTGATGCAGTCAAAAAAGGGAGAAGAGAATACACACTCCAATTTTATTAGATGACTAACCTTTAAAACTAGTCTAAGCAGTTTTTGCAACAGGCCACTAAGCTCATATTTAATAGTCTAACATTTCAAACAGTTCTGATTCATGGCGAAAGGGGGAATGAAAATCCACTCCCTCTTCAATATACCTAAATTAAATTCATAACCAAAGCCTTAATCAATATTTATCCTCCCATGATTTTCAATGATTCTTTCCAGTTATGATATTATTTAAATCAAGAAAACCACTGATTGATTCTTGTTTTCTAAAGTTTGTATTTGGTCTCTGAGTGGTGACTGAGGGTCTGGCCTAGGGATGTGTAATGTGTCGCTAAACACTTGATTTCAGTTATGTGGTTGTATTTTGGAGGTTACACACCCCTAACATGCCAGGAGTGTAGTAACAGGGTTTGCCAACTTAGCCCAGCTTCCAGAAAAGAAATATGGATTTGCCTTTCATTTTTATATTTCCTTTTACTGAAACACTAAAGAATTGAATGAATATTGCCTGTACCTCTCACTGAGAGAAAGTACGTTATCAGTATGTTATGGGAAACTTTCTGGTCAGAACTGGAGCTTAATCAGCTACAACCTTGGAGAGACTGTGTATCTTTGTATGTGCACAATATTTACAGGCATCCGTAGAGATGGATGGAATTCTTGTTCTAGGCAAACTGGCGCCTGCTCCAGATCTGGAAGGTCACTACGTGCCTAATTCCGAGGTGAAAGTGTCAACACCTGATTAACGGACAATGTGTGGAAATTTACCACGACTGTTCATTTTCTCTGGACCAATCAGAATCATCCACCTTGCGGTATATGACGTGGATAGACCTTGAATACAGTATAACTGTTGGGCCAATTGTATGTACGGTACAACAGCGATGATGAGAGGGAGCATGGCCTACAAACTGCTTGTGAGACTTGAAGCTGGCTTCTGCTGATGAAACTGCAAACCATTCTTCAGTAATTTTTTCTTTAATTAATTGCACTCCTGACTCTTGGTTTTCATTTTTCACTACTGTTCTTGGGTCCTAAACTGTTAAAACCTAACAATGGTGTGTGTGTGTGTGTTTCTACAATGACTTTAAATGACTCTACAGAGGGAAAACCAACAAACTAACATGGGGTACCTTCACAGTAGTGATGAAATAAGGGCTGAACGATTAATTGCATTTGTGATAATATCGCGATATGATAAAACACAATTTTGTAACCACAAAAGCTGCGATTACAGTCTGGTAACGTGACACGACGCGAGCAGTCTGCAGAAGCAACATCAACTTGGCACGTTATGCCTACAGGCCTGGCCTAAAGGAAAGAACAGCTTGTGCTTAATCGATCTAATATTGTGTTGGGCATACGATATAATCCGGGAGGGAAAAAAGATTCTCTGGCCAATGATACTAAAACAATTCTGAGTTTAGTTTTAACTGCAGGTGTGCAATTGCGCTGTATGCATTTTAGAAACAACCTTATTCTGCTTGCTTCCACTTTAACCCTGATATGACATTTACATAATGTTTAATCTCCACATCACATGGATGAAAGGGTTACTTCAGAGATTAGCATATGGCTTTGTATCAGCAGAAACCCTGGAGTATATTCAAATGATTGTGCTTCTCTTCCAGCATATACCCCTGATACAAGAGATTTATGCATTTCAGGAAAATTTCATCTGATGACGCAAATATCAAATTATTTTTTTTGGCCAAAGGCTGAAGACTACTGCCAGCAGAGGGAGCCATTTCTGCATGTTTTCAACCCGCGCATAGGGGATGGGAGATCGCACTCACAGCTTAGCTCGCAGCTGCAGGCATTCATATAAATGGAGCTATGCTGAGCAATGTAAGTATTTTAACTTCTCAAATTAATTTCTAAGAAAGTTGAGCTTCCAAAGGTATGAATTGAAAAGGAGCCAGACTGAACATGCGTTGTGAATGTATGCTGGGAGTATGGTCACGATTACCTCAGCTCTCATCACGAGAGTTTATCATGTTAAATGTAATCTGACTCCTGCAGCGTTCCTGCTGTGACATTCACTCATTATATTAAACAGACACGTTCAGTATTTAATTGTAATGTCTGTTCTCTAACTCTGTCACAGTAATCCAGTAGTGGTGGCTTTGGGAAAGGCGTCACAGGGCGGCAAAACATTCTGGGAATTTATGTCTTTCATCCCCATGAGACAAAAATAAATTTTCTGTCTCGTCTCAGTCTAGAAAGCACCAAATTCAAAATTAATTTCACATATCTACTACATTAAAGGGGGAGGTGAAATGCTGTTTCATGCATACTGAGCTTTTTCCACTGTTAAAGACTTGGATTCCCATCCACTTTATTCCTATGGGTGACATTATACGACTTTAATGCGCCCGCACAGCCTTCCGGGAAGTCAGCGCTGCATTTGAACCGATTTGAACGCAGAAATGACGAGAAGCGTCACATCACGCTTCGGTCGTGTCGAAATAGTGGATCTCCACGGTCTCTGCTGTCACAGGACTTCAGGAAATCAACAAGAAGTGTGTTTTTGACGGAGCAGTCCCAGCAATAAAGGTTCACGGTCCTGCTTTGGAAACAGGCGTTGAGTAAAACTGCTTTAAACGTCTATGTTGTTGTCTATCGTCGCGCAAGTAAACATCAGTAAACAACACGATCGTGTATAACGCAAGTTAATTTATCAATGGAGAATGCGATCTATGGTGTGTGTTTAAATACATTTGTTTAGCTGGCTAATTTGTCAGTTTGTTTATTGTAAAACCACCCAAACATAAAGCTAGGCTAGGGGACGTTCTCACAAAGTGTGCTTCTTCATGCAAATGCACTAACGTTACTCCATTGTTTTTTTATACACTATCTGACGTGCAAAACCGTTTTGCTTGCTACTGCTAAGGTTTAGTCGCATACAATAGTCCATAAACCAAATCATGTCATCGTAAACCACGAGTAAACGCACACAAATGTTGACAGGCCGCTAAATACAGTACATACCACAGAGACGGACGTCCTGCTGTTGCTGTTTCTCCTGTTCAATTGATTTCATCCTCCGGATCTGATTCTAGATCATATCTGTATTAGTTGAATCTGATTGATAGCCATGGTTTATTAGAGTAACGTTTTCTTTTCCACGCTTGAGGATGACAGCTTTCAGCAATCTCTCGTGCAGTAGCTGCGCGCCCGTCATTATTTAGCTCCGCCCACACGATACGCCTCCAGGCGCTCGTTTTTTCCGGAAAGACTCTGTACAGCCTATCTTTCTTTTATAAATATAATAAAACTAAAGACTTTTCGGAGATATGAAGGATGCAATACTACTCTATAGGTACTCAAGATTGACGTGAGATTGACTGAAACTAGGTGCGTTTACAAGGAGCCCTGTAATCGGTTTAAAAGTCAAATCAGAATGAAAATGCTCCATATAAACACCTCAATCGGAATAAAAATGCCCAAACCGAATGAAATTGTAATCGGTTTGAGAGGGGTGTGATGAACCTTTTCATGAACTGATCAAACGAAAAATGTCACCATGTAAACGACCTGACCCGATTACTTTTCAGTGTGCGTCCTTATATGACGTGATACACAGCGCGCGCCTTCACTGCTGAAGAGCACACGCCACGCTCTCACAGGCTATAATGCTGACAAGAGAGGAAAATTCATTTTTCTGAGGGGTAACGTTAAACTTATTAAGTTAGCCTATATGTTATGAAGATAATGTTGGCATAATGACACAGACCTAGCCTGGCTACCTCATCTTGAGCGTTTGTCCCAGGCACTTTTAACTGCGCCTGACAAAAGAATGCATTTTTTCTGAGATGGTTACAATTTACAATAAATAAATAAATAGCTTTTATAAAACCGTATAAGTCCTGGTGGCCGTTGAGCGTTGCTATGGCATCCGCGAACACATAATAGGACAGCATCACATTTCTGATGGAGCAGACAAACTGCTCTGTGATGTTTACGACTGAAAGTCAGCACATGTAAACCCCAGATCGGTTTAGATAACGTCTCATGTAAACAGCCCACTAAATTTTTCAATCGGAATTATTTTAATCGGAATGACGAAAGTGCGCTTCACCCCCTCTTTAATGACCCAGTTTAAATAGTGGAAGTACCCCTTTAAATGAATACAAGTAGCAGTACCCTGATCATGTTATGGCACAAAATTCATTGGAAAGATGAGAGTAAAGTGTATACTATACTTACAGGACAATCTCCATCTGGGTAGTTATCAGGAATGTAGACGGTGAACTTAAACACACCGTCTTGGTACAAGCCATGTCGAATGAAAATCACACCAAACCACACTACAACAAAGAATAGACATTGACGTAAACTTGGCAGAGTATAAAACAATCAACTCTTCAGCTCAGTTATTGAACATTGATAATTCCACAAATTATCCATTAGATGCTAAAAAAAAAAACTGCAATCAAAACAATGACTAACACAGCATTCCATTCAAAAACAAATTTCCACCAATGCAAGCATTAGTTTTGCATGTGTGAGAACATATTGCCTTTTATTTCCTTAAATGTGTGCATTTATCATTAATCATGCAAATTCATGTGACAATGCACTCTCATCCCAAAGTATTTGTAGAGTTCCACACAAGGTTCCAAGTAGAAGTTAATTGCCCGCACATTCTGTTGCAGTTTTCCCAAGCAGGAAGTTGGAAATTCTTTTGGAGTTGAATGGAATGCAGCATAAGAACATTCCGTGTGAGCGTAGAAGAAGACATTCTTACTCAGTGCTGATCTGTATGAAGGCTGTACATAGATACCAGGGAGCTTCTGCTTGATCACCAATGTGCTGCAACAGAGACATGATCATTATGGTCCATTTCAACCATAAACATCAAAAAATACTGCATAACCCAAAGATGTTGCTACACAACCCTAGTAAAAGTCCAAAATTACAAATGTGAATAACAGATGTGATGCATATTCTTAGATAATTTGGTTATAAAATACATTTTTTGGGATGTTTTATAGTCACACCTTCATTTAATCCACACTACTAAGTCACAACTATTGCTGCGCAAAAAAACTAATTAGACAGAATTAGACAGAAATAGACAGAAAGTGTGCAAACCAAGCAGGTAAAAAACCTCAATGAGTGTTATCCAAGTTTGAAGGGTTTCAGTAAAAACAGTAATATTTTAAAATATTACAAATTATAATAAGCTTTTGTTTCCTATTTGAATATATTTGTATTGATGTAAATGTATTGATTTGATGGAAAAATCTTCAGTGTCACAATATCCTTCAAAAATCATTCTAATATGATGATTTGGTGCTCAGGTAACATTTTTTATTATTATCAATGTTTAAAACAGTTGTGCTGCTTAATAATTTTGTGAAAATGGTGACACTTTTTTTCAGGATTTTTTGATGAATACAAAGCCACTATTAAAATAACCGCATTTATTTGTATTCATTAAATCATTTGTTAAATAAAAATATTTTGTAACATTATGTCTTGACGGTCACGTTTGATTAATTGAATGCATCCTTGATGAATAGGTATAGATTTTCTCTCTTTTTTTATCTGACCACAAATGTTTGAATGGCATCATTGGTTCCACAAAAAAAAATGTTTAACAGCAAAGAGTTTTCAACATTGATTAATAATAATAAAATAAATGTTTATTGAGCAGCACATCAGCATATTAAAATTATTTCTGAAGGATCATGTGATACTGAAAACTGGAGTGAAATTCAGCTTTGCAATCATTAGGAAGAATTTGTTTCGTTTTAAAGGTCCCGTTCTTCGCGATTTCATCTTTCAAACTTTAGTTAGTATGTAATGTTGCTGTTAGAGCATAAATAATACCTGTAAAATTATAAAGCTCAAAGATCAATGCCAAGCAAGATATTTTATTTAAACGTGCAGTATGCAACTTTTGGCCACTAGGGGTCACTCATTCAAAATAATAACAACAGACGTACTTTGATGACGTCGGGAAAGTGCGTGGACTCATGGGAGTTGTTGTCATTATTGCCACTGTCAACCAGCGAATCTGGCATCTCCAGCAGAAAACATGTTCACTGACAAGGTAATTGATTGTTATATTACATCTCTATTATTGTTAAGTTTAGTTACGGCTTTTCACTTTATGTAATGTCAATCTAATGAAATAGCAGCGAGCTACCGTTACTTAACAAACTTATCAGTAACGTTAGATAATGTGCGAGACAGAATGTTGTGCGGGCGGTCGCTATGCCAACATACCTATAAGATGGTAGGCTATGTTGACATTTTAACCGTGCTTCATAATTTGAGTTACTCAAATTATAGATATGTTGACATGGCATCCGCGATTGTCGAACATTCTGTATATCAACTCTTCAATAAGGAAATAAATTTCAATTTAGTTTATCATTACCAACATAAAACATAGTAAATGAGAGAACCAGCACCAGCAATACGTTGTTCATTGGAACACGCGCTGTGTCGCTCCCCACGTTCATCAATCATTCTAATAAACATTTATTTTGGAACTCAGAGATATATGAATAAGTAGATCATTATTAAATCAATATTATATGTAGCTAGTATTAACATATGATAAAAGTGACGGTCACCTTATATTAATTGACCAAGATAGTGGCATATTACCTTATGAAGCTAACGTTACTTTCTCCAGCTACATATAAAACCAATAATAGCTAGTCCATCTGCGTTTTACACATGACATCATCGTGTCACCAAATATACGGATAGAAATACTTTTGAATCAGTTTTTAAAAAAATAGCTCTTTCAGTCTCCAAAAACAGAGAATCTGCCTGTTTGAAAAGCCGATACAAAATGTATAACATTACGTATTCAGCTAAACGCGTATCAATGTGGTCAAGATCGCTATGCAATATGCAAACATACAGCATGTTATGATTATATGATTATTATGTTCGCTGAATGGTTACTTAAATGACCTGTTTATTAAAACACAAGCGAGATCAGCATCTCTCTGCAGTCCGAGCTTGTCACGAAGATTTCGCCATCTTTCAAAGGCTTCTCCAAGGTTTACACGTCTCTTGCTTCTTCTCGGGTCATTTTTTTCACCCGTACGTTTGCGCTTTGTTGAGCTGGCAAAACGTACAGGCAAAGAGTAGTCATGATCCATTATCATACAGACTTTTTTATACGGGGGTTCCCCTTATACTGTCTGTCAGTGTTCCTCTTTGAGTTTGACGGTTCCGCCAAGTTCGCAGGAAGCAAGACGCAAACGTGGATATGACGTGAAAGACTGGCGACATAACGGAAATAAAGACACGGTCCGTGTCTTTAAATTAAAATATTAATTTCTCTGGATTTAGAAGTTAATTGGAACTGTCGGGATAATGTAAACACACAACTTTAAAAAATATATAACATAGATACAGTGATCTTTTATATTTTTAATGCTGAAACATTACATATTGTGCCTTTAACAGAAGTTCCCTTTCAAAGCCTACAGCTAACGGCCGGTTTGGACTACAGCAGGAAGTGCAGGGATGTAATGACGTCACTAGAACCGTTTGTTGACTAACCCTCCGCCCACAAGAACACGCGTGGTGGAAAAAAGGGGGCGTGGTCTTGTTGCTCTCCCACATGGAGAAGAGCGCGCATTCAGTGCTTGCATCTCCCCGTTATGATAAGAGGCGGGACCTTTCCGGCCAAAGTGCGCTAAGCTGCTGTCCAATCACAACACGGGAAGCGCTGGCCCAATCAGAATTCGTTACGCATTTCTGAAGGAGGGACTTCATAGAACAAGGAAATCATCAGGCCGTTTTTAGGACAGAGAAAACAGCGCTGTACAGATAAGTCAATTGTGTGAAAAATATTGTATTTTTTTACATGCGAAACATGAACATGTTATTCGCATGTAAACATAATCAAAGCTTCGAAAACACGCGAAGAACGGGACCTTTAAATTTATTAAAATAGAAAATAATTATTTTAAATTGTAATGTTTTACAAAAGTAACAAACTTTTGACAGGTACTGCAAAAATCTGTCCAATGAAGGTCATGCAATAAATATTTTTTCTATTTATGGAGCTGTGGTGTGCAAACTTCCTCCTGTACAATTACCCACGACAGCCAATGAATAAGAACAGGGCATCACTCACAACTCAGCAAGCAGCGAGTACTCCAAGTAGAAAGGGCCGTACGAGGCATGGGTGCCATTGGCAGACTGTGTAGAGGAGGCCGGAGAGGCAGCTTTCGTGATGGGGATGGCATTCTTTGGGATGGAGGGAAGCTGCTTCTTACCTAACGGAGGACGAGCCGGACTGGCTCTCTGCTCACCTCGACCACTCTGCTCTTCACCATCAGATCTCTGCATGCATAAACAAAATCAGTTTATTTAATAGTTTTGTTTATCATGTTTTAAACATTTGGAATTCCCAGGGCCAAACCCTTGACCGTCTAGTAGTACCTGCCTAACACTGTCCTGGACCATTTCTTCAAAGAAATACATTTTCACTGCAGTAGTTGATGAAGCAAGCAGTCATACTCATAGAATAAGTGTGTTCTTTTTTTCTTCTTTTTTTAACTGTAAAACAGGCCAAACTGACAAAATCATATTTATTTATTTTACATTTGAATTTGAGAAAAATGTGATGTTTACAAGTCAAGTCATGCATCCATCATAAATCCACATCACAGAACTCAGAATTGGAGAACCCTTTGAAAGTTTCACTTATACATTTTTTTTCTTAATGGTAGATGAATGCATAGTCATTATCTAGAGCTGTTAGACCTGCCTTATATATCATACCTTATTTAAATCCATCATGTAGAATTTATCTTAGCACAGAGAGAGAGAAAAAAACCCTGCAGACTCCATCAGGGGCTCACTACAATTCAAGAGACAAAGGTAAATATCAGATGCCAGAAGTTTACAAGCAATAGAGGAATGGGGCTTAATGAAAAGAACGTCGAACAGAAAACGGATTCATAACCTCTAAAAAAAATCCAACGACAACCAAATAGTCACAGAATACACCTCTCAAACAAATTCCAAACAGCTAGTCTAAGTGTCTACCATAAATCATTGAAAGAAAGCAGTTAGGTCATGAGTCAGCATCTATTAAGAAACAGCTGAAATTAACGTCTTCATGGCAGCTGCGACGCCACACCACAAAGTCAGGGCGAAACAACACCTCTGTAGTTTGCAACGAACAAACTGTTACTTCTTTTTTTAAGTTAAAAGCATTTGTTGACTTCAGTTCTTAGACTTCAGCAAAAGTTTAAAACCACCATAACTTCAAACAAATCAATGTTTTTTCTAGAAGAATGAGTCACTAGCCCCCATCGCTCTTTAGGAAAAACGTCTGGTGACTTTGGAGACTGATCTGTGCAAATCACCTTTACACCCTGAGCCTCCCACGTGAGTTCCTTATTGAAGTCACCTGTTATAAACCTGTCCATTGCTCTTAGCTTGTGCATTTAGACTTCATTGGGATACGCTCCATAAAAACGGCAAAAGCAGTACATTTTACATGATGTGATCCATTTATACTGTATATGCATCACATCATATAAAATGTACTGCTTTTGCATCACATTGTCTGACAGAAGAAACTGTCAACCTCTCAAGTCTCACAAGCCAGTTTACAAGGTGGTTTAATAGGCCAGAAATAACTGATAGGTTCAAGAGGACAAAGGCGTTTATGAGAAGACATACAGGTAGACTGCCTATAGTTCTGCTACCCGACCCAAAAACAGGATTCAGGTCTGAGTATTTTATTTCATTTTAACGCAACTTGTTTCACGTATGCGCTCTCGCACTCTAGGTCACAACACGACAGACAATGAAGGAGAACTTATTACAGTGCCAAATGATGCTGTGAAAGCTGCACTGTGGAAGAATTATGAACTTGTTGGTACAACCAACAAAGAGCTTAGCCTCAACAGTTAAGTGTAAGACTTGCAAAGACATTAGGTTTACGACAGCAAGACAGATAGGCAGGCTACCTGCAGAGGCGCTGTGCCTTGATGAAACCATGTTCATTTACATTTCACTATAGTAACTGGTGCGCGCAATCCTTAAATACAGCATATTACAAAAAGGTTCAGGCTTCAAATTTAACACATGGTATGGTCAGGTAGGATTGGGTCAAAAATGTTCCCAGGTACAGACAGGATTCTGGGCTTAAATTTAAAGCCTGTGCAGACCTTTAGAACTGCCATACTTTACCTTACGACCGGCGTTTGTCGACATGCTCCAGAATGGGTTCATTACTCATTGAGCTCTTGATGGGTGTATGCTTGTCCACTTTTTGGTGGCATCCGAAGAATTTGCTGTGAGTGAGAGAGTGAGAGAGTGAGAGAGTGAGAGAGAGAGAGAGAGAGAGAGAGAGAGAGAGAGAGAGAGAGAGAGAGAGAGAGAGAGAGAGAAAAGTGCTGATGAGAGCCTGTACGTTTGGAGAACACAAAGAGCAACCTGATGCTGTATGACAGCTGGTGGCAATCCAATCCCCAATAACCATGTTGTTAGGCGCTAGTGAGAACTTCAGTGAGCTACAGTGTAATACAGGGGTTTTCAATCTTTTAAATGCCATGGACCCCAAAAATATGATCATCTTTATGCAAGGGACGCTTTTTACTCCATATAGTACTTTAAGACTTATTAAATCATTTTTTTAATCAATCAATGTTTTTCTTTTATATTTGTTTACTTATTTCACTTATAGCCAGATCTAGCAGAGTCTAAATGCCAAACAATAACCTACCACAAGCATTCTTTATAAAAATTAATATTATATTTCAGCAGTAACATGACAGATGTCAACGCCTGGGACACTGGAAGAACCGCTTCAACTAGAAACAAGAGCTCTGACTCCTCATAAGACAAATATAATAGCCTTCATTTTTACCTGACTCCACTGCAGACAGACATATTTTATGTCATGTATACTTTAACGTTAAATAAATTGTTCTCTAGGTGAGTTCAAGTTACTGACACGGTATTTTGTAACTGGACTATCGTTAGACTAGCCTTTATTTAGCAAAACATCCGTAACTAACGGGTTTCCACTTACCTGCGAGAAATAATGTCACCTGGTTGAAGACATGTTACACGATAACTTGCCCAGATGTGAAATCGTTTGATTGAGACTGCTTTATAATTCTGCACACTTAACTAAATCACCGACGACACTGTTATCCGAATAATCTCAGACAAATACCGAACACACCTCTAACTAACTTGACAGGAAAAGGCGGGACATAAACACAACCGAGGGACTGTATTGGCTTTGATTGTGATTGACAAGTCCTTCAACCTATCAAACATTCAATACAGCGGTCCACAAGGTTAAATGTCTGCAGGTTAATGTTTAGACAGCAACTATTTGGCACATACCGATCATTTTAGATGGAAAATAGTCTGGGAATGACATCAGGCGAAAGTGGTTCTAATTCCTCTCACAAAATACTTGCTTCATGTGTTGTCACCTCAAGTGATTGAGCTGAGCTGAGCGCTAAACGGACGCGAGTTGTAACGTTACATTTAATTTTACAGTATGATATCTCCGTTAAACCTTCATAAAAATGTCTACATTAGAATGGACTTTGAGAAACTTACCGTGCTTAAACTCAGGACATTTCACAGGTTTTTAAAACACGTAGTATCCACCCTCCCAGTTTACTGCGCTGAATGGATTCGCGTTCTGTCATTGGCTTATAGAGACGCACGGTAGATCCTATTGGTGCATTTCCCTGTTTATCATATCAGACCGAGGTAGTAAATTCGGATTGGTCCCTTTAATCATGGTCTTATGTGAATTTATAAAACAGATTCATGGGTAGCTTTATTAATACTAGGCTACATAATAAGAGGTGAATTTATTGCGAGCCTCAGTGCAAATTTTAAAGTTATAACCATTAATCCAATGTATTATAAATTACTTTTTAATAATAATAATAATAATAATAATAATAATAATAATAATAATAATAATAGGGATATATTTTATTTATTTATTTATTTATTTATTTATTTATTTATTTATTTATTTATTTATTTATTTTGGTTGTATAAAACAATACTTTAAATGTCCCACTTAGGAGTAAGCATCGAAAATGATTTAGTTTTTCCAAATCAGTTATCTTACTAAAATTAAGAAAGTTTCCACACCCAGGGTGATAGAATAAAGCAAAGAAGGAAATCCATTTTCAGCATGCATTGACATTGGCTAGATTTGACTGATTTTGCAATGCCCTCTTTAGGACAACAGAGGGAGTCAAATACTCAGAATTAGAGTAAATCAACAATCTCCCCAAATGACCCAAGTCTGAATAGGCACAGGCTTTTACTTTGAAAAGTCGTGTCATTATCAAGACTGTGATTGATGTCATTACATGGTCATACTTTTCTTTTATAGACAGATTTCATGGTGGCCTATAGTAGGCCTATGTGTTTTCCTACTTACTTCTGGATTAATTGCTCTGTAAAATTTTATATACATGCTTGATTGATGGATTTCTTGAGGGATAGGTCCAAAGATTTACTTAAATGGACTTTGGATATGTTTAATAATAATTTATGAGGAACATAGAGTGGGGAAAAAGAAAGAAAAAAATAATTTACTGCTTCACTGATTTACCTAATTGAGGGAAATGGCATTGTCCAAGACTGAAAGTGGAAGTTAATTATTGACTTAATTATTGTTTAATTATCTGATTCCATTTTGTTTTTTCAACACAGTCTATTAATAAAAGTAATTGGCCTGTGGTGTCTTGATGCAGCTAGCAAACAAAGAAAGGTCATTGACAAACTGACAGAATGATTTTGACTGGATTCCAGTGTAAGGTATAAAGGTAATTGCAAAAAAAAAAAAGAAAAAAAAAGGCTATTCCAAAAAGGTAATTGCACTCTGCCCCAAATGCTAGTTAGCTGGCCTACCTGACCTGGATGTGTTAGTAATGTTAACAGTATAAAAATGACCATTTGCTTTTTAATGAAAGCTTGACATTGATTTGAGCATTGACAATGAGCAAGTTAACACTGTATTTTTAATATGTTCTGCTATGAAATAGCATGCTGTAGCATTAACGTATATTTTTCTGTAGTCAACATTGGTACTATCTCTCATGGGTTGTAATGTCTGAGCTCAACTATAATGAGGTCTGACAGAGAGAGGTCAACAGAGAAAAAAATCTCCTATATTTCAATATTGTGTGCTTCCATTTAGACCTTGACGAGCAGGGAGACCTGTTTAAAATGATTTTTGACCGTTAACTCGAGAAGACTTTAAAATAATGGATTTCCAACTGGCAAAGTTTTGCTTCCTGAGACCTTTGTTTGAAGCAAAAAAGTAAAACCTAATGAGTGGCTGGGTTATTGTTTTGTCCCTTTTTTGTCAGAATTGATTAATGTACCAAACTTCCTAAAAGCAGACACTCAGGCCATTGTGTTCAAACGGCAGATGAAAAATATCCTGAACTCATCCTCTCCATCACTCTGTGTCTCCTCTGAGACACCAAAGGCCTGCTTATTCTGATCTGCAATTTGGTTTAAATGACAGTTAAAAATTGCAATTGGCAGCCCCCCAGTGAAATATGCCACGACAGCAAAAGCCATAAAGCAGGCAGAACGAATGACTTCACGTCTAGATAATAAGTAATAACAATGTTAGTTTGAATAAGAAAAGCCAGAGCTGGATTCAGATGCAATATTCATTGTTGGAATATGCACAACTGGGGAGAGGAAAGAGGAGGAAAAAAACATCAACTGAGTCCCACACACAGCAATAGTCTTGTCTTATCCCTTAGGCTATGGCCCGGCTAGCACCTCAATGCAGCAATTATTTGCTATAATGACTGCAGTTCAAATAAGCCTGGAGATTTTATTAAACCAAATGAGGAAATCTTCAGTGTATTATCACCTTGTGATTGACAGTGACAAGTGTTGGGCCAGCTCAGATGTGAGTGTGATGAAGAAGCTCTCGGCAAAGCTCTCAATAATGTTCCCCCTGATAAAGTTGCCTATTGAACTCCAGCGAGAATAGAGAGCAGCAGAACTGCACGCATATTAATTCTCATTGTCAAGAGGTGGTTAAGGGAGCAAGGGCAGATGGAGAAGCGAATAATCTGGCAGGGCTGGAAGTCCCTTACACTGCCTGGCTGGCATTTTACTGCACTAATGAAAAGGAGATCTATTGTGCCCGATCATGTGCATAGATTTTACTATATGATAGTAATAATGAAAGAGAAATATTCATATTAAAAGCAAAGGTCATTCACAGAGTAGACTAAGCTTTCCTAAGCTGCAACCTTTACAGGAACAGACAACCTGTGATGCAGATGAAGAGGAAAAGAAAGAAAGAAAATGTGCTGTGTCTCAGTATGGACAAAGGGGGGAGACAATGTACTGTTCTTCAGCTGTGGTTGAACCTCTCATATAAGGAATTTATTTTGACATCATGACCATTATTCCACCATACACAATACATGGACATGGTATATTTTGAGTTGAAATTATAATCTTACACTACCTTTATGCTTCTATTAGATGTGTCCATTACAAAGCACAGCAACAAGATGAACACTACACTGATTTTCACAATATTTAACAATTTTATAATTGTAATTAATACTATTTGATTTGCAATATTACAGTAAAATGAATACTGAAGTCATCAGAGATCATGTTTTCCTACAATCGATAACCGACAAGATGCAGGATTTGCGGAAGTTGTGTTTGTATGACAAGAGAGAGAGAGAATCCACAGTGTGATAATAGAAACAGGAAAGTAGCATGATAGTAAAGTCACCATGCAATCAAAATCGACAAATCTTTTTTTTTATTTTTTTTTATTTTATTTTTTTTATGGGATATTGCAGTATTTATTGCAAATGATTTATCAGTTGCAAATCATTGTTTTATTTTGTAACAACATTAAAGGCTCAGGGAGGCGGGAACCAGCGAGCATTACATTTTTTAATCAAGAAATAAACAAACAACAAACATAACGTAAATATAAACAAATAAACATAATTAAAACAAAAAAAAAACTTCATAAATGTCCGAGGCCTGGTCCTCACTCGTCCTTCACTGTTGTCACTTTTTATTCTTCTGGACCTCCTCCGTGAGACTTGAGACTGGTGTGGCACTTAGGTAATTCACACGTGTGGCACTGGCCTTGCTCCAATCCCACAGCTCTCGGCTCTGCCCAGCCACATACATTCATTGCCCTACGCAGGCTAGGGGGCGCCCAGTCTGCACTTTACTGAGGCAACAGCACCTGGGGGTAAAATCAGAGGTAAGAAAGGTGAGAAAGGAAAAAAGGAAGAACAAAATCGGAGGTCCAGTTCCCTAAACATACAGCCATCTGGTCCTCCGCCAGCTGGATGACCTTCTCCACGATGCTTGGTGTTGGATGCTGGATGCTCTTTGATGGATTGCCCTCTGACTCCTTCGCCCCCCTGGTGGAGGGTAAGGGCGACGGCTCCTCCGGCTAAAGGCACCCCATTCCCTGCTCCTTCCCATCATGGCAGACTGCAGCTGGATCCAGCGTTAGGCTAATTGTGGCAACTCCTCCATCCGAATGGCAGCAAGTTTATCCGTCCCCCCGGAAAGTCAATCCAGTCTGTCTTGAGTCTGCGCAGCAGTGAGCCGCAATATCAAGCTCTCTCCCACAGTCCCGCCTAATCAACAAATTGGTTTTGGTTTTGGCCATGGAATTGTAAAGCTCAAATCTCCTCCTGAAGTCTCCAGACATCTCACCCTGTTTTTTATAGCATCAAATAACTAAGTAAAACCAACTTATTTAAAGAACGAACACTTGAACTACCATCAGAGTGATTAAAAACTGCCTTAAATCACAGAAACCATCTTTGGAAAAAATGTATTTGAAGTGTAATTTTTATTGTTTAGTTTGTCTATGTCCCATTACATTTCATGGAGAGGGCAGGGTTTATACTGCATCCAGCCACCTGGTGAATTATCAGAATAGCTTTGGATTCACTTTTCAGGACTCCTGTGGTGACACTTGGTCCATGGTGACAGTCTCAGCAAAGCTCTGCCCGATAGCACAGCAGATTTCTCACAGCGGCGAGGGCTCTTACTTTGACAGCATGCTCTTCCTTCTTCTTAGGATTTTGGCACCAATGTAACAAAGTTTGTTGATAAGGGAAGAAGGAGGCAATAACCAGTAAGTGGCTAGCAGTTGAGGCTGTGGGACGGTGAGAGAATGGCTCGAGGGCGGTGGAGTGATTGATAATGAGCCCCACTGACCTCATGCCATTCTCATGGTCCCTCGTCCTCGACTGCTTGCCACAGTGACAAAACAAACAAATAAATAACAAAACTGAGGTAAAGCGGCAGTACCTCACAGACGACTTCCGCATAAACTAAAACAAAACAACAACATAGAGTCCAGGCCTGGTCCTCTCGATCTGGTTCTTCACCGTCATCACTCCTCTTATAATCGTTTTGGAGCTCCTCTGTGGGACTCGAGACCGGTGTGGCTCATTAGCAATCATGCCACCTGCCTCGCTCCATTCCCACGGATCTCAGTCCGCTCTGCTTGCCTCATATTTTTATTTATTTATGTGCCAAAAAAAAAAAATTCTTCTTGTCAGTCTTGCAATGACATGTCTTCTCTTCTGTGTTTGAACTGTTACCGTCAAAACGGTGACTCAGATCACTGGCCACAAGAACATCTAGGCAAAGGAACAGTTTCTTCCCACAGGCCATTTCCCTCTTGAACAGTTAAAGGGTTAGTTCACCCAAAAATGAAAATTCTGTCATTAATTACTTACCATAATGTTGTTCGACACCCGTAAGACCTCCGTTCGTCTTTGACAAATGAAGATATTTTTGTTGAAATCCGATGGCTAAGAAAGGCCTTCATTGACATCAATGCCATTTCTTCTCTCAAGACCCATAAAAGGCATTAAAGATGTCTTTACAAAGCCCAGATTTTACAATCATTTTATGAAGCGACGAGAAAAGTCTTTGTGCACAAAAAAAAAAAAAAAAACTACTTGTATAGGTGATGGGCCAATTTCAAAACAATGTTTCGAACTGTTATGAATCAGTATATTGATTCATGATTCGGATCGTGTGTCAAACTGCCAAACTGCTGAAATCACGTGACATTGGCAATCCGAATCCTAAATCGATAAGCTGATTCATAACGGTTCGAAACTTTGTTTTGAAATCGGCCCATCACTATGTAACTTTGTAACAACGTCTTTAGTGCCTTTTATGGTTCTTGAGAGAGGAAATGACAAATGAAAGCCTTTTTGAGCCATCAGATTTCAACAAAAGTATCTTATGTGTTTTCAAAAGACATTAGGGTAAGTAATTATTGACATAATTTTCATTTTTGGGTGAACTAACCCTTTAAATACCCCCAAGGCATATGTCTTCTAAACTCATATTTATATGAATTCATGCTATTCAAAATACAGCAAATGTGTTCATAATCTGTAAACATTTATTCTGACTAAACATAACTGTGACCTTATACTTTTATACTATAGAATTTATGCATTGTATATGTGCACTGGAAGTTTCAGCACCAAGAAAACTGCCTCGTATGTGCAAGCACACTCGGCAATAAAGCTCTTTCTGATTTTGATTATTTGTGCAGACTCCAGGACAACACAGTTATAAGAATAACATTTCTCTTTTAAAGGGGAGTGTTGAACTCTCTTCAAGCCAGTCAGCGCAAATATACAGCCGTTTTCTATTGAGTTGTTCAGCGAGTTTCCAATAGTATAATCCTGCAATTCTGGAGGTTTCAGGGTTAGGATAGCAGTCCAAAGAATTTGTTTCTAGGACCCAAGTTGGGTCTGCGCCCTAAATACTACTTCAACAGAGGAGACCTGATTCAAATCAGAAACAAACAGGTGCAAAGAAATTATTCAGATTCAATGAAATTGAATTCAGAATGATTCAGATTCAAATGAAAATTGTATATTTTTGCATTGAAAAATAAGTTATTTCCAAGAAATCTGAAAGAACTGAATTTATCTTAATACATTTCTTACTATCTTTTCGGGAGATTTTCATTAATTGAAATCGAATCGATAATTAAATATGAAATGAAATAAAATCAAATTGTGTACGGTGAGCATGAATGATAGATCTCATATTTTACTGTTGTTAGTTATGTATATGCAAGGCTAACCTCAACAGATCTGTAAACAAAATCACATTATAACTACGAAACTAGTGTCCACACAACAGGTTTAATAAAAAACATAGGCAAACTCACTTTTAATAACCAATGCACAGACGATATGAAGAATTCTCTATTTAGGCCGGATGCTCTCGTCGTTCTTTTTTTAGACACGGGCAGAGTTGCTTTGAAAGACAGTGCACATATTATTGTCTGCAGTATGTGAATGAGCAAGTAAGTGATGTGGGCTCTATGTCCGCATATGCATCACACACGCCACCATTTATTAGAGCTGTGCACTAAGTACAGGCCATGTTATTGGATTTGAGTACCGACTCACAGACACGTTCTCTGGCGCTGGATATATATTAAGATGAAGCAATCTCATTTAATAACACCCAAACTAATAAAAGGCAGAGAAGATTGGAAATTAAATTTATGAATATTGCTCAGCAGCAGGGGTTAGCCCAAAAAGGCAGGCTTGAGCTGTCAGTCTTGAGGCAGATGAGTTCTTATGAGGTTCAGACAGGCTCCTAGAGAAACATGGAGACACTCTGGCACAACCTTCAAAAGCAGGAGCAGAGAAAGCACTGTGACTTATCTGAGGTCTCCATGTCACCATATTAAACAGGAGTGGATTAGACATCTGAACATATGCTCCTTGTGTAAATTCACAAAAGTCTATGTATACATATGCTAGAGGATAGATCACTTCATATGTCATGTTAAGCTTTATTTATGCCTGTATCTGTGGCATATTTCGTCTGCAGAAATCCTTTTGTTTTTTTCTGTAACAAAGACGAAAAATATATTTAAAGATAAATTCTAAATAATATTAAATTATACAAATCACCATTATTCTTAGCATTATTATTACTATGCACTGATCCATCCTCTTCATAACGGTTTATCTGAGCCTACTTTAACAAGACTACATCTGACAATGCATGGGCAGACAAATGACTGACTTCTGGTTTATCTTTAAATCATGTAATTAAAAATGCAATTAATTTCGTATTTCTCTCTATCATTTATTTAAAGCTACACTGTGTGATATTTTCCCCCATCTAGCGGTAAAGAGGTATATGACAATCCAGTGAATAATAGTTTCTGTTCCTCTCAATTCTAATTTCGTTTCAACTCCTACGGTGGCCGATTTAGTCCAAGATTAACATGGCTTCCAGTTTGACCTCGTTCATGACTGCCATCGAGTGTTAAAACGCGAAAAGTGAAGCTTGAATTTACGGGTATGTCCCTCTTTGGCTAATGTAACGAACCCCTCACCCGTATGTATTTTCAATGGCATATTATAAACTTATGAAAATACTTTATTACTTGAAAGAAGTAAATATACATTAATGAGCACATAAAAGTGTTTTTAGCTAAGAATAAACAAAAAAAGTTACACAGTGTAGCTTTAAATATATATTTTTAATTGTATTAATTTTGACATGTAGGCTACAACAGGGCTAAAGGCGCACTGGGGTAAAAGGCACATTTGACTTATTCTCTTTTAAACCACTAGATGGCACACATTTAGCTCAGCACTTTTCGTAAAGGACAAGGTGAGAAATGACCCTAGGGGTAATTAACAGATGGTTACCGAGTAGATCGTTCTCTGGGATGCGTTTTCATGAAAATCGAATGTAAAAAGTTTTATCTCAGATAAGCTTATAATGCTTGTCTATGGGGCAAAGGGTAAGTGAAATTATATTGCTAGTTAATACCACTAACAAGGCTCAAAATAGCCTCACACTAACACGGTAGCATAATGAGGGTCCCTACATGCAAACCGAAGCACTGAGAACTTTGTACGTGTACAAACAGTTTAATAAAAAGATACTTTATAAAGAAATTTACAGACATTCCTGCATTACGCGTTTAAGGTCAGGCGCCATCTTGGAAAACAGTCTTGAAGAATTGAATTGAACATTTAGTCCAGTCCAGCTGTGTTTAGTTAATTATTATCTGTCTCACCCATAGACCGTAAAAAAATATGGACGACTCGACATCATCCATATTTGAAGCTTTCAGGCGGGGGTGCACGGCGCTGACATCTTGGGACCGAGTCTGCGCAGTAGCGATTTCGGGACCGGAGTTGCGCAGTAGAGCGCAGGAAGTAGAGCAGGAAGTACAGTCGCGATATCAAAAGCCCGCCCACACTCTCGCAGATGCAGAACAATTAATTATGTTGGTGTGAAATAAACAGTTATGGAAATGTAGAAATTAAAGATAAAGCACCAATCTGCTCCCAAAAATTCAGAAAAAAGTCCGTTAGTGCCTCAGTGACAACTTCACTCAGAGAAGACGTCAGTCTCAGCTGTCAATCATGACGTCACCCCCCCGTTTTTAAAGCGTCAGATAACTAACTAAAACTAAACTTATTTTAAAAACGAACACCTGAAATGAAATCATCGTGATGATAACTGCCTTCAGTGACATAAACTAACTTTGGGGAAAAAATATTTGAAGTGTAATTTTCTGTTTAGTTTGTCTCGCGTCCATTAGAAAACACAGAGGGACGGCTATACAGGGACCGGTCACTGGGGGGCGATCGAGGCGCGAAAGCTTCAGTAAATTAGAGGGAGACTGCAGGCTTGGTCTCACCTGTCCCCCTTGTTATGTCAGTCATCAGTGTGTGTATTTAGTTCCTCAGTTTCACTCTGTCTTTGTCCGTCAACGTCTATGTATACTGGTGTGTGAGTGGTCACTGTAAGAGTGTATGGGTGTTTCTGCAACTACGGGCACTTTTGACTATCCCAATTTTTAAAAAATCAACCTTTTTGAATTTACATTTTAACCATCATGGTCTGTAATACATGTAACAATGTACACAAAATGTAATGTAGTCGTTAAGATTTTAATCTGGAACATGTTTATTTTTTATGTTTTTTGGGTCATCTTCTTAAAAAGTGTCCTTACCGCAACGTTACAATAACGTTCATTTCATACATTTTCCTTTATTTGTTTAAAAAAAAAATATCATATTTAAATAGCTTTTTCAAATTTTACGCAGTTTTGTAAATACTGATATAAAATAATAATATACAAAATAGGGAATTTCATGTTTTTTTCTATGCCATGTAAAAAAATTACAGAAACCTTAGATGTCAATTGTCTCCATACGCACAAAATTTAACATTTATTTATTTTTTGTAACAGATTTTGCAATTTCAATGTGTAAATCATGTCAGCTTAAGTGTTAAAATATTTTTTTTGCAAATTAAAATGTGAAAAAAATAGAAATAGAGCAGTGCTGCGGTAATGACATCTTGTGTCGGTAAGGACACAATGTTAAAGTGCCACGAAATCAAAAACAGGCTAAAGAACAACAGTAAAAGAAACAGGTATTGCATGCAAGATACTGCAAAACTGCTACTAAATAACTCTTTTAATTAACTCTTTTAACTGCTTTAAAAACATTTACATTTACATTTAATCATTTAGCAGACGCGTTAGGAGAGCAATAGAAGCAACGAAACAAACAAGGGCAACAGCTTGTAAGAGCTGTAAGAAGTCTCAGTTAATAAGTACAGTACACTATTTTTTTTTTTTTTTTTTTTTTTTTTTTTGGGACAAACAAACAAAAATTAATGGATAGTTAAGTGCTAAAAACATTGTCTCCTAAAGTTGATGCTGCACAAACCTTAGTAATAAAATAACACAAACCCATAGCACTAACAACATCTCACCACAACATTTTTTCTCATTAATGTACACACAGCACCCCATAATGTCAGAAAAACACAGAATTGTTGAAATTTTTGCAGATTTATTAAAAAAGAAAAACTGAAATATCACATGGTCCTCAGTATTCAGACCCTTTCCTCAGTATTTAGTAGAAGCACCCTTTTGATCTAATACAGCCATGAGTCTTTTTGGGAAAGTTGTTCACACCTGGATTTGGGGATCCTCTGCCATTCCTCCTGCAGATCCTCTCCAGTTCTGTCAGGTTGGATGGTAAATGTTGGTGGACAGCCATTTTCAGGTCTCTCCAGAGATGCTCAATTGGGTTTAAGTCAGGGCTCTGGCTGGGCCATTCAAGAACATTTTAAGGGTCATTGTCTTGTTGGAAGGTGAACCTTCGGCTCAGTCTGAGGTCTTGAGCACTCTGGAGAAGGTTTTCGTCCAGGATATCCCTGTACTTGGGCGCATTCATCTTTCCCTCGAATGCGACCAGTCGTCCTGTCCCTGCAGCTGAAAAACACCCCACAGCATGATGCTGCCACCACCATGCTGGTGATATTTTTCTCCACACATACCACTTAGAATTAAGGCCAAAAGTTCTATCTTGGTCTCATCAGACCAGAGAATCCTTATTTCTCACCATCTTGGAGTCCTTTAGGTGTTTTTTAAGCAAACTCCATGCAAACTGTCATGTGTCTTGCACTGAGGAGAGTCTTCCGTCGGGCCACTCTGCCATAAAGCCCCGACTGGTGGAGGGCTGCAGAGATGGTTGACTTTTACAACTTTCTCCCACCTCTGCATTTCTGGAGCTCAGCCACAGTGATCTTTGGGTTCTTCTTCACCTCTCTCACCAAGGCTCTTCTCCCCGATAGCTCAGTTTGGCCAGACGGCCATCTCTAGGAAGGATTCTGGTCATCCCAAACGTCTTGCATTTAAGGATTCTGGAGGCCACAGTGCCAAGTGGAGCAGAAATGTTTTTGTAACCTTGGCCAGATCTGAGCCGTGCCACAATTCTGTCTCTGAGCTCTTCAGGCAGTTCCTTTGACCTCATGATTCTCCTTTGCTCTGACATGCACT
The DNA here is from genome assembly GCF_024679245.1 of Pseudorasbora parva. Lineage (NCBI taxonomy): Eukaryota > Metazoa > Chordata > Actinopteri > Cypriniformes > Gobionidae > Pseudorasbora > Pseudorasbora parva. The sequence goes on from NC_090172.1 coordinate 38,182,759, forward strand.
GTGAGCTGTAAGGTCTTATATAGACAGGTGTGTGGATTTCCTAATCAAGTCCAATCAGTATAATCAAACACAGCTGGACTCAAATGAAGGTGTAGAACCATCTCAAGGATGATCAGAAGAAATGGACAGCACCTGAGTTAAATATATGAGTGTCACAGCCAAGACTCTGAATACTTAGGACCATGTGATATTTCAGTTTTGATTTTTATAAAAATCTGCAAAAATGTCAACAATTCTGTGTTTTTCTGTCAATATGGGGTGCTGTGTGTACATTAACGAGAAAAAAATAACCTTAAATGATTTTAGCAAATGGCTGCAATATAACAAATACTTTCCGTACCTACTATAATATATATATATATATATATATATATATATATATATATATATATATATATATATATATATATATATATATATATATATATATATATATATATATATATATATATACTTCAGTACTAATACTGTCATTTAATTTAAAAAGAATGTAAAGTAAACCTTGAATTTGTCTCTACCGCGACACAAGGTCTTTACCGCAACACCTACATTTGCTGCGGTAAAGACATGTTGTGGTAATGACATTTTTGCTAATATTTTAGCTAATTGCAGCTAGCAAGGCCTACTACATTAGTTTTGACTCTTAGCATCTTAATATACAATAATTTAACAGTAATTTACATTTATTTTTTAAATGTAGTCCAAAATACACAGTTATTAAGCTGAATGGTAAGGACGCACAATAAATACTAGAGCAGAAAAGATCATGTTTACCTTATTTTTTTGGCATCTTCTGAGTGAGGTAGTGTGGTGGCTCAGTCTGTCAGCAATGTGCTCAAGTGATAATTTCTGTTTCCATAAAAACTAGACTTGTTTGTGTTTAATGACATTTCATAATAAAAGTTTTTTTTCATTGTTGCGGTAAGGACTCAAAAGTGTGGGACAGGCACATTTAGGTTAAAAAATCATAAAAATGATCAGTAAATAATACAAAGAATTTTAAGATGATTTAAATGAATCTGTATATTAAACAAGTCCATTTGAAATAATATCAAATTTTAATTAAATTAGCTTATGTTATGTATCTCAACATTGAGACCACAGGTGTGGGACACTAACAAAAATGGTGTTTTGAGCTATAAACGCTTCATAATATTATATTAAATCATATTACTCAGTAATTATATTTTTTGTCAAGGTGTGTAATGGCACTGTGAATATATTTATAAAGCATCATATGACAAATTTTAACATAAATCTAAAATTTCACTGCTGGGACTTAAAAGTGCCCGTAGTTGCAGAAACACCCGTATATTAAAGTCCTGTTCCAAGTTCTTCTTTGTCTTCGTGAGTTGTTATCCACTACACTGGTTTGTGACAGATCGACGGACCAACAAAAAGAAGTAGACACATATAGTTACATGTGCAGACTTTCAATCGCAATCATTTTGTAACATGGAGTTTGTCTGCTGCATCAAGGGGGTCGCACACTGGACGCGAAGCGCATGCAGCCGTCTCTAAAAATTCCACGTCTCTAAAATTCAAACACATTGTTTTCAATATGTGTAACTGGCGGCGGCATTCGGTGCCTGTTGTTTTCAATATGTGTAACTGGCGGCGGCATTTGGTGCCTGTCTGCGGCGACTCAGGAAGTTGTTCAAAATCCTGCTACGCCACTTCAAGATTTCATATTAAATTGATATTATATTTCCCTCAAATCTGATTTGATCTGATTTGATCTGATCAATATTGACCCTGTGCTATAAGATACACCAACAGTGCAGCTCTTCTGTCAGAAGTCATTCAAAATTTGATCGCGCGTAGGCCTATATAATGTGCGCATCCGGGGTGAGATCCTGAGAAGCGGCTCTGAGCTTCGTGTCCGGTGTGCGACCCGCTTCCATCAGAAATTTTGACGCGGTCCTAGCAGCTGGAATGCGTTCCGGATGCCAGCAACTTTCAACGACCACCAGGACTTATACTGTTTTATAAAAGCTATTGAATTGTTGTAAAGTGTAATTATCTCAGAAAAATAAATTCTTCTGTCAGGCACAGTTGAAGTAAAATGTGCCTGGGACAAACGCTGTCAAGATGAGGGTGGCTCTGTGTCATTATGTCAACATTATCTTCATAACTGATATATAACTTAAAGGGGGGGTGAAATGCTGTTTCATGCATACTGATCTTTTTACACTGTTAAAGACATGGAATCCCATACTAAACATAGACAAAGTTTCAAAAGTTAAGGTGGACGTTTGATGGGAGTATTTCTTTGTCAAAAATACTACTTCCGGTTAGTCATAAGTTTCGGCAAGTTTTTTGCGATCATGCGTCCCCTTGACGTTAATGGGGGCGGAATTTCCTTGTATGGGCCTTACGGACAATTCTACCGGAAGAGAGTGAGAGAGAGAGAGGGAGAGAGCGAAAGTAACAGGCTACGCCCATCAAAGCGCTGGCTTTTAGGCTGCTGCACAGGTGATGTGCACAATTACAATGTCACCAAATAAGTGCGTTTTTGGTTGCCAGACCAAGACAGTCCTGCACAGATTCCCCCAAAACCTCGCGTTAAGGCAACAGTGGATGTAATTTGCTTTTCCAGATCAGCAACTGAGTTGCGCGAATGTTTATATCTGTTCGCTGCATTTCGGTGCCGACTGTTTCATAAACAAGGCCCAGCTCGACGCCGGATTTTCCCGATTGCCTAATGCTGAATGATGGAGCAGTCCCAACGTTAGAACCGCAGGCGGTGAGTGAGACTGCTTCAAATGTCTGTGTTTTTGCCTATGCTCATCAAGTAGCCTAAACATGATCACGTATAGTTAATTGATCAATGGAGCATGCGATGTGTAGTGCGTGTACATTTGTTAAGCTGGCCACTATATGTGTAACTTTATGTTTGTGTATTGTAAAAGCACTCCAAACAACAATACACAAAGAGTGGGGAAATATGTTGAACTAAATAAGCGCGCTTCTTCATTCAAATGCGCTACTATTCCGTGTCTTTCTATGTAAACACTAACTTAGCCTGCCGTGCAAAACCAGTCCGCTTAATAACGTTACAATTGTCTACACAAACCACGCGTAAACACACACACACACACGTGCACAACTGCACTTCCCACATGTACACCTTCAAAGACAAAAATACGACGATATAATTCAAGTATAAATATGTAAATAACACAAGTCGCTAAGCATATTATATAGTTAGTGTATAACTTGTACCACATAGAGACGTCCTGCTCTAGTCGTTTTTGCTGCTGCTCCTGTTCAACTGCAGCCTCTGGGTCTGATTCCGGATCATAGATGTATGGCTGTATCTGATTAAAAGCCATATTTTTATTTTGAATAAAGTTTTTCCTGCTGTTAGGGATGACACAGCTTTACGACGCACTCGACTCAACACAATAGCAGCAGCGAGCACACGTCATTATTTAGCTCCGCTCACACGACACGCCCCCACCCGCTTGGCTTTTTTCGGAAAGACTCGGAACAGCGCATCTTTCTTATATAATTATAAAAAAAATAAAGACTTTTCGGAGATATGCAGGATGCAATGCTACTCTATAGGTACTCAAGATTGACATGACACTGACTGAAACTGAGTGTTTCACCCCCCCTTTAATAAAAAGTTTAACGTTACCCCTCAGAAAAATGAATTTTCCTCTCTTGTCAGCATAGCCTGGTGTGCATGAGCGCGGCGTGCGCTCTTCAGTAGTGGAGGCGTGCTGTATATCACATAAAAGTAATCGGGTCAGGTCGTTTACATGGTGAAATTTTTCGTTTGATCGGTTCATGAAAAGGTTCCACCCCTCTCAAACCGATTACAATTTCATTCGGTTTGGGCATTTTTATTCTGATTGAGGTGTTTATATGGTGCATTTTAATTCGTATTTGACTGTTAAACCGATTACAGTGCTCCATGTAAACACACCTAAGCCCCTTTCACACTGCACATCGGACCCGCAATATTCCCGGAACATTGCCGGGTCGTCTTCTGTGTGAAAGCAACCACGTCCCGGAATTGCTTACCGAATTGAACCCGGGTCGGGGACCTAGTAACATTTGCGGGGTTCGACCCGGGACGAGCGCTGTGTGAACAAAAGCCAAAACAAATGCTGTAACGTGTACTTAGTTATCGTGCGACTCCTAGAGCTTGTTTTTTCAATAATACAACCCTGCAGTGCCAGAAGAGCTCGTCTGTGTTTTAAACGCTGAGAGTGTTCGTATACAAAAGAAATTAAAATTAAACAAGCAGAAATGTGTGCAAACTGGACACAAGTCGAGACCAAGTTGAGATCGCTCGCTGTTATACGTCACATCAGGATGTCACGTGTCAACTCGATCCGGGACCGTTACAGGTTGTGTGTGAACTGGCTTTTTAAAATATTTTTTTATTATACTGTTATTTGGGGTCAACTAATGACGTCCGTGTGGTTTTTACATTCAGAAACATCATAACTAATAGGTTATTTTCTACACTGGTCATGAGGCTCGCTTGCTCGAGCCACCGGTGCATCATGCGTGCAGCAGCACGTTCAAACATCGGATTTGGAATGTTGAAGATGCATCGTATAGACGTCGTTTAGAAGTAACGAAGACGGCACGTTTAAAAAATAAAAATGTTCGATCTTAAAACAAGTAATGCGATGTTTAACAGATGCTACGATCTTTCACACACATCTCCGTGACGTACGTGTTCTATCTGGGTCTCTTCAAAACGCTGGGTTTTGATGGGTGTGCGCACTGGAGACTTGGAATCCACGGCTAGGATTGGATAAGATGTGCATGATGTATTTGCATAATGAGCTTAAGCTCCCCTGTCAGTTCATGAGGGAGAGGAGAGATTTAGGGAGAAGCGGCAACCAGAATGATTCTCTCGACCACAGGGCTTGTAAACGTCTTTATCAAACAAACACAATGATTTATTTTTATATTACACATAGCCCGCTAGATCGATTGATATATAAGCATGAACCGCACACACGTGCGTGCCGCCCTTCAAATGAAAAGTCACTCGAGAGACTACAACACAGATCAAGAATGAGATTCATCGGCCTACCGGCCTTTGCGAGCGATGGCCTATAGGAGTCCAGCATTCTAAAGGTATGTTTCTGTTAGACACGTACACATAAGCAAAACAATAACAGTACAATACTATTATATATAAAAACACGTTTTACTCACATAAGTGTGTTGCACCATTCCTGTTGGATCCAAATCCAGCATCGACCGTAAATTTGTTTACAAACGATTCTGCAGTGAACTGAAGTGAACACCACTGTCTTACCCACGTCAGCTGGAACTTCATTAAAATTAAAGTTCAACCACTCATTCCTAATATTAGGATCCGAAGGAAGCTTATGCAGCGACTGTGTTCTTCCACAACCAGGAATAGTGCAATATCTTGCTATATTCTTTGGCATGTTTATGACTGCTGGCTATTTAGCACGAGCTGATCAGCTCCATGAGTCGCGAGGGTACTGGATTAGACACGCTGTATAGGTGGTGTTTCGTTGCGATATAACGTAAGAATGAAGCACAAGACCGTTTTCTGGGCCTGGTGTCTATAAAAGCTTTTCTTTGACTAACAAGGACGTTTTAAGCTCTGAAACTTACAGGATATTCTTATATTACCACGACCATATCAAAAGCTCAAAGGAAAGTTGATTTCTCAATTCATCTCCCATTTAAATTGAGTGTCCACCTTAGAGATAAGTACCATTTATAATGAAACCAACATTTAAAAATATTATATTAATTATATCATATAATAAACTATTATATTTATTGTTACTACTGTAAACTTATATACAAATATTATGGGTATTCATGTTTTCAGAAATAGTATTTTTAAAATGAACATATTTTAAAGGCACAATATTTTTTTAAAAAAATGATTAAAATAGCCTATCCAAAAACACTACAACAATGCTTAGCCTATATATTTTGTTGACTTGTGTACTTACATTATACCAAAAATTTCCAACAATGTTTAAAGAGAAATCATGTATTTTAACCAGGTCACAGACCATGTCATTGTGCTGTCTATCAATGTCATGTCTGTGTTACCTTCAATTTTGAATCACCAAAGACACTTTAATAGCCTTTATTATGTGTTTGAGATGAGTAACTGTTTGGATACTTTACAATTTATTTGAAAGTGAATTGCATGTCATTAACACAAGTCATCCCCTTTTATTAATATGATATTCTAATATCGATCTAGATATAACTTGCAACACACAAATGTATTTAAAATGAGTGTTTTTTGTTTTGTTTTGTTTTTTGTCATGTAAAGCAGCACTCTGTTAACCCAAATATGCACGCTCCACTGGGCTCCAGAGTCGAGACCGGTGTGTATCGGAGGTGTCTCTCATCAGCATTCGCTCCAGTGGCCTCGTTCTGCTCCCACGGATCACCTCGTTACGATCATCAGCTCATCCATGAACACGATTTCTGCCTGAGTCCGTCAGATTCCTTTCCATCGGTGGAGGTGAAGACGACAACTCCCATGAATCCCTGCTCATTCACAGCGTCATCAACCTAGGCTTTTATTTTGAATAAGCGACCTCTAGTTGTGAAAATTACATATTGTGCCTCTAATGACAATATATTTATTGAACAAAAATAAATTATCTATCTATCTATCTATCTATCTATCTATCTATCTATCTATCTATCTATCTATCTATCTATCTATCTATCTATCTATCTATCTATCTATCTATCTATCTATCTATCTATCTATCTATCTATCTATCTATCTATCTATCTATCTATCTATCTCTATCATTATTATTATTATTATCATCATCATCATCATTATCATTAGCCTATTGTTCACTGGTGTGAGTTTTCTTCCCGTGTCCCACAGCAGTGAGTGTCGCTGCTGCTGATTGGCTGCATGCTATCGATCAGCGCGTTCATCTTCCGCTGCACTCACTCCCCAAACCTCCATCAACAGATGCAGCCGCGCGATTGATTAGCGAGTCTCTTCGGAAACATATTTATTTATGTGTGTATGTAGATAACTTAGACGTCCATTACTGTGATTACCTTTGAGAGTTGGTGGAACAACAGATGCTCAAGGACAGCTCATTCAATATTACTTAGTGAGAGCACCTGTCCACTGCGAGCGGATGAGATGAGATGCCTAAAGTAACAACAAAGCACTTTAATTTATTCGTCGTTAATATTTGCCAGTCTTAATCAATAACTAAATGTCGTAAGTAACCTACTCTGGGAATATAATTAATCGGCGGAAATATTTGCAAACCGAAAATTGAACGTAAATATGACTTGAAAATAAAGCCATGGGCACTAGAGGGCGCTCTAATACAGCATATATTATTTTCACATTAAGCTGTTTGTAGCCTAGATGATATGTCTCATTCCCAAGCTCCAAGCACAGCCTTCTGCACAGCTACGACTGCTTATTTCAAACACCACAATGAGCATCACTGGTGAAAATCAGTTTAAAACCATGCGCACTCGTGATTATGATAATAGCCTACCATAGCCTATCTATGGCTTATAGCCTTTTTACCATGGATTTTAGGCTAAATTCCAAATCTGTGTATTACGGTACGTTATTTTATTTTTAAATATAGACTAGACTTTATTTTATAGCCTATGCTATATTTATTTTAGTAGTATCACTATTATTATTATTATTATTATTATTATTATTATTATTATTTATTTTTTCAAATAGGTCCTTTAGCCTAACTGATTTTTAAAAAACGCATATTTAAATCATTTTCTAAATCAGCATCTTAATTCTCTTGCATTTTTACTATGGATTTGCCACAATTGCATAACCCAGCAATATCACTAATATATAGGCTAAAGTAGGGTTAGGCTTGGATTATGATTAGATGTAGCCTATGTGATTTAGAGGATGGGGCAAAAAGGAGAATTAAGGCGAGTTTTTTGACTCGTTTAGTTCGAATAAAATGTAAATTATATGTTTTGAATACACAGTAGCTATATAAATTATATTTTATATATAGGTTAGCTGGTAGTCTATGTCTATTTTTACATAAACCTGTAGGCCTATACAGTTAGAGGCTAGGCTACTCTGCAACAAGTAGCCATACACTTCACGCTTCATCCGCAGACTTCTGTTAAAACACAAGCAAAAGCATAAGTCATAACACAAAATGAAATGAAAAGTTTAAGTAAAACAATTTGCATTGGGATTGGATTAAATGTTAATTCGTTCCCAAACTAAGCCCCTAACAATCTACTCTCTTCCATTTTTTCCCTCTGATTATTTTTTCCACACGGATGCGCCCATTCATTAAACTAAAATTATAAACATAAAGGATATCTCGGTATTAATATTTCCTCTTTTTGTTAAAGCTCAATCAACCATAATGTCCTAATTTTTCTCTCCGAACCTCATTTCGCATTATCTCGCTAACCAAAGATGGGTGTCCCAAAAGGGATTTATTTCATTTATCGGGATTATTGAATTAAATTAAACTAGACACTTAACGCAGTTGGAGAACGGCGAGCCCGCGTCTACTTAAAGCTGCACTTAAGTGTGTTAGGCAAAGGCAGTGACTTCTATTTGAGAGGCATCTGCAGTTAACTGTTTTAGTCTAAATCACACATTTCATCAATGAAGGTGCGTTGAAATTAAAGTTTACACGATTATGTTTTGTTAAGGTGGACTATAGGCTACAAACGTAGGCTATTTTGAAGAAGACTTTGAACAAAAAATGGTATTAAGAGGACCTGAGACAGGAACAGGTTATGTTAAAAAATAACCTGATTGGCTAGATATACATTTTGCAGAAGCATACCGGCTATAGCCTATAGCTACTCTAGCCTATAGACTGTAGGCTTACACTGGGCAATAATATGCGCTATTGACATGATTTGTCTATTCATAAAACAAGATGGGCTAATTAATAGCCTAATAGTGGTGACATTCAGTGTTTCTGGGCCACTTCCTCTGAGCTGCCAAACTTAGCAAATTTAAAAACAAAATCTTAGTCTTCATGATTTAAAAGCCGTTTTATAGATCACTGTTTTTCGCCTGCAGTAATTCAGTACATAATCAGCAGGTGGCAGCCTTTCTCCATCATTGCCTCTGTGTTTCTCTCCTGGGTTGAACTTCTAAACCCCATCTCTGTGATGTTGCTTTCCCAAGCCTCGGAGCTCATGCCTGTGAAACACACTCCCTATTAAAATGATTTTAAAAGGCAGAACCACAGTTATAACCATCATCTCCCCAAAGCTGGTGCCACACACAACACCACGTGGCGGCAGCCGCAAACAAAGGCACTTTCCTCTCCGATCGCCACGGTTTTAGCCCCAATCCTGCCAGAGGCAATTACAGCCCTTACCAAGTGTGAGGTCTGAGAGAACCAATCACTGCTAATAAGATCAAGACCTAATGCCATGCCACCCTCCAACACCCCCCCCCCCCCCCTCCTTTCGCTCTCTCTTTCTACCTTTATGGTGTGTTGGTCATGTGTGCTCTTACCCTGGAGAGTTAGAAATTGTTATTGTTACTCTATTTCCACTAAATATTGAAGGGCTGTTTATGCTTATGCCGTCAGTGGAACAAAGCTTATGAATTTGCTTCTTTTATGCTAGGATGGACTCTTCACATCCTGGGTCAAACTTAGTTAAAATGAGTTTTTTTAATTTTTTTTTAATTATTATTCTGATTCATGTTATTAAAGGGCTCATGAACTGAGCAATCACATTTTCCTTGAGCTTTTGACATATAGAGGCCATCATAAGAATAAGAGGCCATCATAAGAATATCATGTAAATTTCAGAACTGAAAACTTCCTTGTTAAAAGCTTTTATTGACACCATGACGCAGCAAACAACAGGTTTTTCAAAGTGGGGATCTTTGACGTCAAAGGGAGGCAAGCACCGCCTCTGCAGAAGAACATCAACATACTTCATCACTGCCCAGCCGGATCTCACGAAAAATGCTATAAATACTACGAGTGTGCAATGTTGTGGAATGTATACGCCAAAACTCATTTTGGCGTGCATATGATAAGCTGTTTTTTGCGTGCATATGTTACGCATTTTTTGGCGTAGTATTATAACCCCCTACTACCCTAAACCTACCCAAGAGAGCGTGTCATATATAGGCCTACGCCATAAAGTGCATATCATATGCAGGCGAAAAACAGCACTCGTACTATTTATACGCATTTATGTGTGATCGGCCCCACCCACCAACTTGCGCATGTAACATGGTCTTGCAAAAAACATGCCGTTAAGGATTACAAAATATTGTGCAGTGCCTGAGCTCGATGGTAAAGCAACATGCAGTGTGTTCATTCTAATGAACACAGCCTGATCTGAAATGTAATGATTTATGCAGGCTAGATGTTCTTGTCTGTGTGTCAGTAAATCAAACCAGTGTTGTTTCACTTAGGATGAAAAATAATCAGTTATTTAACGGTGATTCAATTCTATAAAGAAAGCGATCAAAGAAAGCGCCCTCTGCAATCGTTGGAGCAGCGCGAGCTGTCAATCAAACAGGGAGAGTTTATCAGTGACTTGAGTTCTGGATTCGCGCCAAAACTACCATTTTATTCAGCAAATCTCTTAACTATATCACGTTTGCACTGTTAGTTGAGATGAAAGCATTCATTAGTGTACTAAGTTGCAATGAAGAGATCCTGCTTTCATGCGCTCAACATGTGTGACTGATCGGCTACAATGTTAATCTCTGCAACCTTTCATGCCATAATCTTAATATAATGCCATATATCTAAATATAATGCCATAGATCAAAATATAATGCAACACTTTTCACGATTAGTTAACCATGACAGCTGTAAAATTAAAAACGGGCTAAAAGAGAGAGTAATATTATATTGAATTGAAAGACGTCAATAAAAGCAGTGGGCGTTTACACTGAAGTCTAAGCAAGCAGACATGCCACTTCAAGTGCTTAGAGCAGAGGCTAAAATCAGGAAAAAGGCCTTTTATTTTTAAAATTATAACAATGTTTGATGTAAAAAGCATTCTAACATAATACGTGCACCAAAATAAGCATCATTTCATGACCTTAAGCACTATAGGCCATATTCCCTGGATTTTCATACAGGTTTCAGCCAGAGAAGTCCGATTCCCAGTTTTGACTCTTCTGGTTCTTTAAAGTGAATCAAAAACACTGCGGCTGTGTCCTAATTCAGAGGCTGTATCCTCCTTCAAATGATGGATCATTCACTGTCTTGCCTAACAAAGAATTCAATGTGTGGCAGTGACAACAGGATTTCTTTAGAAAAAATGGCTGAATTACAGTTTTAAAAGCAAGTATGGGGTCTCAACCAAGTGGCAACCTCCCCCAGTTTCTGTTGAAGCCAATACGGAAGGGACTTAAACTGTAATTTATTGACTGGCTGCTAGAGACAGGCTCCAAAAGGAAGAAGAATCGTATTGAGCCCCATGTTAAAATGCCTAACTTTGCAGCAGAAAAAAAACAAAACATATTTATAGCCTGGTACAAATTGTGGTTTTGGTCTATACGGCTAATTTTGCCCTTCATGATAACTGTGAGGGGGGTGAATTTTTTTTTTTTTTATAACTCATTGGTTTACATTATATAAAGCCTTAAAGTTCTGCATAATCAAGGTCGTGGCCATTTTGAGTGACAAGTGGATTGCCGTTTTCTGCTGTTAGTCACACGTCACCTTAGCTCTGCCCACGTCCCGCCTCTTTGTCTTTCCCCTGGAGTGATGCGCAGTGGCAACGGCCAGCTCGTCCCTACTTCAAAACTGTTCTTCAGAACCCTATGGGCGACGTCAGACACTATGTCCATATTTTTTTTTACAGTCTATAGTCTCAACTTTTTTCATCTAGATCTAATGATGTTTATGTAAAAATAATATATATTTTTACATATATTATTTTGCAGCCTTTGAATTGGGATGCAACTAGAGTCAGAAGATTAGTCAGACTCCCAAGCAAATTACTTTTATCAGCTGGTTCTTTTAGTGAATCAAAGCATACATCACTGATTCCCAAGCTTGGCATTTCTGGTCAATTTATGAGGAATTAAAAACACTGCATCACCGGTTTAGTCAGATTCCCACAAAAAATGACTTTTACTTGAATCAGTTCTACAGTAATGAATCAAAAACACATAGGGTGCATCTCAATCAGCTCCCTAGTTCAGTAGTCAGGGCACTGATCAGGACATAAGTCAATGGGTTGACTCCCTTATCAGTGCCCTGACTGCTGATCTAGGGAGCAGATTGAGACGCACGCATAGTTAAAGTAAGTGTTTGTAAGATTGAGGCCAAAACTGGTACTGCAATCACTTTTAAATTACTGTAGAGCGGTGTCTCCCTGCTCCCCTCCCCCTGACTCAAGGTTGCCAGATAGGCTGCAGGATCCAGCAGGAACGTTTGTAGCTGCAGCTGTGGGAACTAGAGCAGAGCTGGCAACCCGGATGCCGAAACGCTACTGAGTCCGTGATTGGTCGATAGGTGGAGGGCGGAGCTTCAGTCCAAAACACAACAAGTCAACATCAACATCCATTGAGGGCTGCAACAACAACTTTTAAATGACAATATCCCGGCCAGACTACTATTGTCAGTTAAGTATTTGAAATGAACATGATTTCATAATTTCTAGTGACATATCAGGGCCATTCTATGATTAATTGAAATACATTTCTTACATACAGTTCCTTTAATAATTTTGTCATGTCCATGCTATGATTTCATTTATTATGAAAATGATCCCAGTATAAAAAGTATGCATGCTTTGTACATAATTTTCCCGTAGCATGTCAGTAAAATGTCCATTGAATTTACACTTTGTTACATTCAAGGATATAATTAGAATACAGTGTCAGCTATAAGGCAGTTTGCCACCAAACCCAGCATGTGTCAGCTTTCAGGTGCTGGTGTTGAATGCTGGGGAACGGACACCTGAGACATCAGTGGTGTGCTAGTGTCCCTAAACAACCCTGAACAAGTTCAGGTCCTGCTGCTATCATCTCATCACCCGCTACAGGAATCTCTCCGTACATCTCTTCTTTCAAAAGACAGTTGACGATAGAAAAACAAAGAAAGTATTCTTAGCTCAGTGTGTTAATGAAGGCCTTACTCTAACCTGCTTCTTGGGGAGACTAGGACATTAGTGACAATGGGAAATCAGAACATCTGTGAGCTGATGCAATGGATGAATATGTATAAGGTTCTCGCTCTCTTTCTCTGTCTCCCTACCTCCCCCCGTGGCCTCGCACACCCGTGGTTCTGCTCAGGGAGGCCGCGCTTCACGTGTGTAGCATCGCTGTCGCTCTGGCAGCTTGCTAAATAATTTGTGCTCTGTTAGTGGGGTCATTGGATAGAGAAGCTGAACTCTGAATAATTTATCCGCAGATACAATCTGAGCTGCCCTCTCTCATATCCTTCAGCTTTCAGACGGCCGGCTGCGCTCACGCTCGCACACAAACCTGTTACCGCTAACACGTTCATTTAGATGGAAATAAGCACCGACAAAATGGGAAATACAGGGCTGGAGGACTTTGTCCTGATTGTGACCCAGAGGATCTGTCAGAATCTCATCGTCATCCATAAACACAGAAAAATTTGCCTGTAGACGGAAAAGAGACAAAAGGCAGCATATGCCGATGGGTTTTGTATACCTACCTAATTGCTTTTCATTATTGAGTAGACAATGGGAACCTGAGGAGAGGGATGAAAGGAGAACAGTTGTTCTTGTTAGGGTATAAATGTACTGTATTGATGTGGCTGTGTCTCAGATGTGCTGAAACAAATAGTGAATCGCACCTGATGGCTTGTCGTGCGTCCCGCAGAATATTAATGAGAGCATCCTTCGTTACAGTGAGATCAGACACTTGGACAGAAAGAAATGCACACCTGGACACCACACACACGCACTTGAATACTGAACACTGAGCAGATGAACCTCCTGCAGAGCTTTTTGTCAAGGAATCAAGGTTTTTCGGCTCCTGGAACGGCGCAATGGTGGGTGGCCACTTTCTCGACGACCTGGGTTGCTTGCAGAACTGTTTTCCCATTCATTTTCTCCACAGGAACTTTATTCAACAAGCCAGATCTGAGATGAATCACAACATTACAACAGTTGAAAAAAATAAATTAAAAAAGTGCTTGTAAGTGAGTGAACTACTAATCCCATGAAGCTTTGCAAAATAGCATGATAACAGTGGCTTCTTTGTGCGAATGAGTTCTTGGTTTGATTGATACAATGTAATTATAATTATAAAGGGAAAAAACGTTTCTTTTTATAAAATATTTTTGAAATGTCTCTTTCTGCAAAAAAAATAACATCATATAAAACATACACAATTACAAAATTCATTGAATTTAAAGAGCTATAATGTGCTATAACTACAGTGCACACTTATAAGAATGTTGGATCATAATACAGTTATTGCTATAGCTGTGTGGATAGGCATTTATAGTTGTGTTTACAAAGTTAAAACAATCTTGTGTTCATTTTCATGTACAGCCAACTGAAAACAAGACATACACTTGAAGCCTTAAAAGGATTAGTTCACTTCAAAATGAAAATTAATACACCTGCGCTTCTGGATCATGTTTAGCTGTTGCTTCTTTTTTTGACCTATAGAACTTTAGCTGGCAAAGGCGAATGGCACAGTGAATTGTGTTCACGACAATGTTTTCTGGAAGTATTCCTGAGCCCATGTTGTGATTTCCATTACAGTAGCATTCCTGTATGTGATGCAGTGCCGTCTAAGGGGCCAAAGATCACGGGCATCCTGTGGTTTTCCACAGATTGTTCCAGATGATCTGAATCTTTGGATGATATTATGCACTGTATATGATGAAAACTTCCAACTCTTTGCAATGTTTCTCTGAGAAACTCCTTTCTGATATTGCTCCACTATGTTTTTGCCACAGCATTGGGGGATTGGTGATCCTCTGCCTATCTTGACTTTTGAGAGACACTGCCACTCTGATAGGTTCTTTTTATATCCAATCATGTTGCCAATGAACCTAATTAGTTGCAAATTGGTCTTCCAACTTTTCTGGCCTCTTATTGCTAGCTGTCCCAACTTTTTTTGGAATGTGTGGCTCGTATGAAATCCAAAATTAGCCAATTTTGGCATGACATTTAAAAGTGTCTCACTTTCATGAGGTTTGTAAATAATTGCATTCCTTTTTTATTCACAATTTGTACGGTGTCCAAACTTTTTTGCAATCGGGTTTGTAAATATCCTGATGTTTCCAAGCTTTATAATGGCAGTGAACAGGGCTCATGAGTTTGAAGCTCAAAAAAGTGCATCCATCCATTATAAATATACTCCACACATACTCTGGGGAATGAATAAAGGCCATCTGAAGCAAATGAATGGGTTTTGGTAAAAAAAAAAAAAAAAAAAAAAAAAAAAAAAAAAAATATATATATATATATATATATATATATATATATATATATATATATATATATATATATATATATATATATATATATATATCCATACAAATATCAATGTAACATGTTATATAGTAAAATATATGGCCTTCAATATTCAACTTACGAAAAAAGCATAATGCCGGACGTAAGTGTTTTGAACTGAGAGAGGCGTTTCACTTTCTTGGTAAGTTGAATACAGAAGACGCTCTATCCATCAGTGTTAGATATATGTAATAATGGTTGGTGTGGAGTTAAACCTAAGCTTAACGAAAACCCTGCCACTATTATGTTTTACAAACACAAGTTTTTCTAGTTTTTATTTTTCTATATACAGAAAAGGACCTCACAACAGCTCTGGTGAACCGCTGGCGGAATGATCACCCAATTACCATATAAAATCCCCAACAGACAAATATGAGAAGGGAAGAGCAAGACAAAAAGCAGAAAAGAGGCTAGTCATCAGATAACCACACTATTTTGGATGTGTCCCTCTCTATCAGAGCTCACCAGTGTGGCGGGCAGATTTGACTGGTTCTTACCACAAGAGAAGTTAAAACTGGGGACATCCTGTTTGCTGCGAACAACAACTACAAATGACATAATTACGCTAAGCCAACACAAATCACCCCATACTATTCCTGAGATTCCCTTGTAATACAACGAATTTTGCCTAAACACATCACAAGTACATTTCCGTGGCTAAAAGTTGCGGATTGTGTGCGTGTGAATGAGAGTCTTTTGTACCGAATGTCCCTGTTGCTTCCCAGCAAGAAAAAAAATACATTTAAATAAAGCCATAATGTGCTAATTTTACTATGAAGCCTACGAAGACATTTTTCTTTTTTCAATAAGCCCAATTAGTACGAAAGGCCTGACCCTCCACCACTTACAATGGCTATAATGAATTGTCAGCTAATCTATCCCATCCCCTGGACATTAGCTGACTGAAAGCATAAGCTAATATGAGCAGTATAGCCTCATTTTCCAGATCTATGCTCACATCACACACCTCTCACTTAACGCTGAAAGTCAGATGTGCCATGAGCCACAGCTTTAATATATCATGCAAAATTAGGTCAGGATTAATAAAGCACAGATCCAAATGAATGCTCCACATGTGCTGCAAGGATGGTTGTTTAATAGAGGAAAGGTGTGTGAAATAAAATGTACGTCTTCTGAATTGGAAAACGAAGGCCGTTTTTAGCCACAAGATGGGTGGAGAGAGGGGGAAAAGGAAAGATAGATACAAAGTTGAAAATGCTCCATAAATCATGACGTCTTACTTCAAACCAGTCCACACATGAAAAATGTGAGTTTACGGGAATAACTCTGACTGTGAACAATGCTGCAGTGTGTTTGAGTGGGAGTGTGTTTGTGTGGCAGATCTGGAAGCACTTTGCATCCAGCTTTTCTTTTGTCTTAGTCTGGACAACTGTCCTTTGAAAGCTGCTCGCACAATCATAAATTCAAAGTGCTTTTGGATGACGATCTTTTCAACACACTCTCATAAGGAAACATCACTCTACTTTTATCATTCTTGTGCTGTATGACGCAGCATTCGTCTCATTCCAGAGGTTTCCATTACTAATCAAGGCTAAACCAATATAGAGCTGAAATATTGTAGAAGTTTATCCAAAATGTTGGAGATGTTCTTTTCCATATAAGGAAAGTGGACTTTTTACTCGCTCTCTCTTTTTTTAAAAAAAAAAAAGGAAAAAAAAGTGGCTTGATTTTTATTTTCTCGCTTGAAAAATTAGTAGTCTATTCTCCATGTTCAATACATTCAACTCTTTTAAAGCCAGATTTTTGTTGTGAAACTTAGACACTAATGACTATTTCTAATCTATTTATTAACTTTGTTTTTCGTTCAGATATATAGGCTATTTTATTTCTTCTTCAGATTTCTGTTTGCACAAAATAATCTAATATAATCTAATAATAATATAATCTAATAATATATAATCTAATTTAGCCTGGATGCCAGCCGAATTTATAGCCCCGCCCACAATTTTTTTTAGGTCGGGCAGTTCGGTCTGGCCTCGCTCCATAGAGGAGTAATTATCCCCGAACAGAAACTGTTCAGACCAATGAAATCATCAGGGCGGGCTTTAGACGATGATGGACAGATGATAAACAGTAACGTAATCATCACATCATCAAAGGGGCTTGGATTATATTTGTTCAAATCTTAAACAGAGAGCTTGTTTATATGCATTCACCATCACAATTTCTCTCAGAAATGATGATCATGTTGAGTAAGTACTCTGTGTATCATTAAATTATTTTATTTTTTTACAACACCGTCAAAGATAGTGTATTTCAGCCTGATTTCAGCACGCGTGCAGACAGGGTTGGCAAGTTTTTACAACAAAACCTGCCAACTACTAGCCCTAAACAATTACTAGCCCTTCTCGAGGGGTTCTCCGGGGAAAAAATGGCATTTGGGGGGTAAAATGTGTGTTATATTGGCAAGGTTGCCTGCTAAAATTCGCACTCATGGGTCTAAATATCACATAATAGTCGCTTCAACCCGCGGAGATAGAAAACAACCCGCGGAAAAAAACGTGGACTTGGCAACACAGTGCAGTTGCAATCTATTGACATTTGACAATGCGACCCTTCGTTGCTCTGATTGGTTGTAGGTCTATCCAATTGAGGTCTTTCCTGGTTCGGTTGAAACACGCCCCATATTCACAGCCCAATGGAGCAGTTTCAGACTCATATTCTGACTAGAATTGAGTATGACCACGTCAGGCTAAATCTAACCTATAATAACATACTGTACACAGTATTAACATGTATACCCCTGATTTCACAGACAGTGCTTTAAGGGTTAGTTTAGCCAAAAATAAAAATTAGCCCATGATTTACTCACCTTCAAGCCATCCTAGATGTATGTGTCATTCTTCTTTCAGACAAATAAAAGTGCATCCATCCATCTTATAACTGCTCCACATGACTCCGGGGTTTGTGTAAGAAAAATATCCACATTTGAAACTTTACAAAGTAAATGATCTAGCTTCCGGCCGATCACCTTCCGTATTCAATGACATTGCATACCACTTACGCTTGTCATAGCAGCGTAAGCATTTTGAACTGCTAGAAGTGCTACACATTTTCCGTAAGTTGAATACGGAAGCCGGTATTAAAACAACAAATGATATGTCCAATACACAAGGAAGAGTTACTTATATGAATGTTATTTCCGAGACACCCTTTCCACAATTTAAATAAATAAATGTACTGTGAATAGGAATAAATTTAGGCTTTGAGCAAAACGGGCTAATCTCCCTCACGCCTATTTCAGACCACTGCGTTTAATTGATAGCTGTTGCTTACATGAAAGAAAACGCACACCAAGATTTAATTAGCATAAAACACACATTAGCATTTTTAAAAGACGGATTAAAACCTTAATCCGAGCAAATTTACAGACAGCCCTTCTTGCGAAGAGATGGTCTCTGGTTAAATGCCCCTAATGGAGAATTACCGACTGCCACACTGAAAGACACTCACAGGGATAAAAAGAAGTTTTTCTTAAAATTAAAGCCTGCACTTAAATTCATTAATCTGCATTTTGAAAAAAAGCTGATTATGTGTAAAGGATGTCCAACTGACATGTTGAACATCTAGGACATGCTGGTTTTCACGTCAATATATCACGCTCATAAAATACAGTGAGGTCCGTTGAGACATAACTATAACAAGAGCACAGCAGCGCACACACAACATATTCCTTGCTAAACTTTATATATAGCCCATCTAGTCACAGAGAACATGACATTAGCCATCAAAAACAAGTGACAGGTCAGAACCATAACTTTGTGGTCTTTAAAAAAAAAAGGTGACAGGTAATCTACCTGGAAATGGAAAATGGCAATATGGAGTAAAAAAGAATAAACAAGTACTCCATTTACAACCTGTTAAACCAAAGACGATGCAGGAGCTGTTAGGTTGGTTTGAAATCACACGCATTAGAGAGTCACCTGTGTGTTAATATTAATATCCTCTCCTCTCTCTGTACATCACTCATCAGACAAGGGTTTGCACTTAAGTAAGTGTAGGAATATTTTATTACACAGATTGTTAAAATCAGAACACTGTTCAGAATTAATAAACAACAGACTATATTGCTCTAAGAGGGAGAAATCCTCTGATTTTTTTATTAGCTAGTGTTATTGGAGGATCATGATTATTTTAGTAAGATTGTTCTGCTGAGGTATTTTAAAGTAAAGATCCATTAGACAAAGAGGTTTCTCCTGTCCTTTCACCATTATCAGAATCGAACGGGCCTCAGAAAAATAACTTTGACTGGTACTGAAAACATCTGTGGACACACACCAACCTATAATGACATGTGCTCACACACCTCTGCAGAGTGCCCCCCCCCCACACACACACATTTGAGCACAAAAAGGGTCTACTGAGACGAGTGCTTTTATCCACCTACTAAATTTGTTCTGTCTGTGTGCATGTACTTCCCATCACTGAGGGCACAGTTAAGTTATCCACACACTGTTTAAGGTAAGGGATTTGCACCTGCTTTGATTTTAATTTTTTTTAAGGGCAGGCTATAGCGACTATACGATCAAGCCCTGGGACAATACACATTTACCAATTTTGCAAAGCTTTTTTCAGTACTGGCATGCTGTTCTCAAGCAAAACTGTTTTAGCTGGTCCATCATCACTCCTGCTTCCCATGTTAGGGACCAACAACCAGCATCCCAGCCTTGTCCTAAAACACACCTTAAGCTGGTGACCAGCAATGCTGGATTTGTCATCAAGGTATGAGTTCTTGAAGATGCATATACCTTGAAGAAAAATCATGATCATGATCATGTTCTCCAGCATGATTTTAAATGATCTAAAGAGGATCCTGGAGGTCAACGGAAAATATTGTACCATTGTAGGGTACACAGACTGCATTTCCCATGATCCTCCCTGGAACCTAACCATGCACCCCTGGAACTCAACAGCACTTTATAGAGCACGAGCACACTGCCTTTGTTTGCTACAAATTTACCTGCTTTATGTTCCTAACCATCTTGTTGTTACCTCATTCAAGCCATCCCTTGTTATGTGTGTCTGCTCCAATTATTATGTAAGACAAAGAGTCAAAGTTATCAATACAACTCTATCTCCTCTGCTAATGCGTTCAAGTTTCATCACTTACCCGTTTATGCATTTGTGTTTTGCCATATCTGGAAATAGACCTACCTGTTGGAGTTTAATCAGTTCTTTGCATTCAAGCAAGACAACAAAGTAGGTTCAAAGTGCTTTACGTAGAAAAAAAAAAGAACATAATCACAATAAATGCGCAACAAATAAAGGCTAAGTTCATTAATAAGGAAGTCAAGACAGAAAGCCAAACCTGTTTACTTGCATCAGCCTCAAGGACCATATGAGCTTGTAAACCCTTGTTTTAGTTAGCTGGTTAAAATGTTTACATTGAACTGGGTATCTTTACTTAAACATAAATTGATTGAACTGCATGGTAGACTATATGCTTGCAATATGGGATTGTGGTTTTAAAATGAGTATCATGAATGCTTTTCATTAATAGAATTGACACAAGTAATGCAACGGTATGCATCACCACACCCCAGAGAGTTCACCCTTCATTCAAACACATGGAGAACACAGTTAACCTTCTTCCAAAGTATCAGCAAAGATAAAATCACTCTTCAGTCCATAAATCACTGATATCCAGCCTTCCCCAAATCGCAATCTTACTCCCTGCACTTTTTCTGTGTCTAACAACTCCTGGAATCAAAATCTGCTATGAATTTGTGAAAACAAAAATACAGATAAAGGAACATTTTCACCCAGGGGCTAAATAATAGTTTCATATTTGAAGCGATATCCAAAAGTTATTTTTCTTTCCATATTTTTTGAGTTGTGTATGTGTGTGCATAATTATGGTTATCTTCTCTGTCTGATGTACATTAGTGGCTTGAGCATTGGCCAATGCAGTTGGACAGACTAAAGGATAAAACTCATAGTGAGGAGATTGTCTTTTGACATGGCTTGGCAGAGACTACCGGCCTTTAGTGATGATAAATCTCAATTGCTTTGAACAAACTGATAGGAATCCTTTAAAGCTGCAAGGACATTAAGTTAAGTGGAATCCAAATTGAAATAATTCTCCTCAAATAATCTTGATGTCTCTCTGGATGGAAGATGCTGTTTAAAGGAATAAAAGCAGTTTATAATGCCAACAGTAATATGGAAAACTGTGCAGATGACAAAATTGAAAACAGACCATCTAACAACAAAAAAGAGACAACCTTTAAAGTAAAGGGTTAATGCAGTCATTATCACAAAATAATCTTGTATATTCTTATTTTTTTTTTGCTAGAATAAAAATAATCTACTACAAAACAAGGTGGGCTAATGCTATTTTAATGTGTCCTTACACATTACATGTATTAATATTAAACGTGCAGTATGCAACTTTTGGCCACTAGGGGTCACTCATTCAAAATAATAACAACTGACGTACTTTGGTGACGTCGGGAAAGTGCGTGGGCTCATGGGAGTTGTTGTCATTATTGCCACTGTCAACCAGCGAATCTGGCATCTCCAGCAGAAAACATGTTCACTGACAAGGTAATTGATTGTTATATTACATCTCTATTATTGTTAAGTTTAGTTACGGCTTTTCACTTTATGTAATGTCAATCTAATGAAATAGCAGCAAGCTACCGTTACTTAACAAACTTATCAGTAACGTTAGATAATGTGTGAGACAGAATGTTGTGCGGGCGGTCGCTATGCCAACATACCTATAAGTTGGTAGGCTATGTTGACATATTAACCGCGCATCATAATTTGAGTTACTCAAATTATAGATATATTGACATGGCATCCGCGATTGTCGAACATTCTGTATATCAACTGTTCAATACGGAAATACATTTCAATTTAGTTTATCATTACCAACATAAAACAGTAAATGAGAGAACCAGCACCTGCAATACGTTGTTCATTGGAACACGCGCTGTGTCGCTCCCCACGTTCATCAATCATTCTAATAAACATTTATTTTGGAACTCGGAGATATATGAATAAGTAGATCATTATTAAATCAATATTATATGTAGCTAGTATTAACATATGATAAAAGTGACGGTCACCTTATATTAATTGACAAAGATAGTGGCATATCAAATTTTGCTATAAATAATATTTAATATATTACCTTATGAAGCTAACGTTACTTTCTCCAGCTACATATAAAACCAATAATAGCTAGTCCATCTGCGTTTTACACATGACATCATCGTGTCACCAAATATACGGATAGAAATACTTTTGAATCAGTTTTTAAAAAAATAGCTCTTTCAGTCTCCAAAAACAGAGAATCCGCCTGTTTGAAAAGCCGATACAAAATGTATAACATTACGTAATCAGCTAAACGCGTCTCAATGTGGTCAAGATCGCTATGCAATATGCAAACATACAGCATGTTATGATTATATGATTATTATGTTAGCTGAATGGTTACTTAAATGACCTGTTTATTAAAACACAAGCGAGATCAGCATCTCTCTGCAGTCCGAGCTTGTCACGAAGATTTCGCCATCTTTCAAAGGCTTCTCCAAGGTTTACACGTCTCTTGCTTCTTCTACTGTCCCAAAATCTTCTCGGGTCATTTTTTTCCCCCTTACGTTTGCGCTTTGTTGAGCTGACAAAACGTACAGGCAAAGAGTAGTCATGATCCATTATCATACAGACTTTTTTATACGGGGGTTCCCCTTATACTGTCTGTCAGTGTTCCTCTTTGAGTTTGGCGGTTCCGCCCATAGATATCTATGGTTCCGCCGAGTTCCGCAGGAAGCAAGACGCAAACGTGGATATGACGTGAAAGACTGGCGACATAACGGAAATAAAGACACGGTCCGTGTCTTCGAATTAAAATATTAATTTCTCTGGATTTAGAAGTTAATTAGAACTGTCGGGATAATGTAAACACACAACTTTAAAAAATATATAACATAGATATAGTGATCTTTTATATTTTTAATGCTGAAACATTACATATTGTGCCTTTAAAGCTACACTGTGTAACTTTTTTACTTTATTCTTAGCTAAAAATATATGTGCTCATTAATGTATATTTACTTCTTTCAAGTAATAAAGTATTCTCGTAAGTTTATAATATGCCATTGAAAATACATACGGGTGAGGGGTTCGAATGCTGGTCGCCATCTTGCTGTTTCCCATCCATCTTGAAAGTACATTAGCCAAAGAGGGACATACCCGTAAATTCAAGCTTTGCCTTTAGCGTTTTAATACTCGATGGCACCACGTCGAATGTGAAGAGGGGGATTGCCATGTTAATCTTGGACTAAATTGGCCACCGTAGGAGTTAAAACGAAATCAGAATTGAGAGGAACAGAAACTATTATTCACTGGATGGTCATATACCTTTTCACCGCTAGATGGGGGAAAATATCACACAGTGTAGCTTTAAATAGTTAGTACTTATATATATACTTACACTGTAACTACAACATTTGGAGAAAGCAGGCTGAGGCAAGAATCTAAGTGGAGTAAGAAAATTTAATAAGCAAACAGAAACAAATCCAAAACAGGGAAAGACCAGTGACCCGTTGCACGAAACTGGTTTCAGTTACTACCAAGGTAAGTTTGAGATTGAGCAAACTCTGTTTGTTTGTTTTTGGGCTCAAAAAGGTGGATTTAAATTATATTTTGGGTTAAGTTTAATCACAGAGAACACAACTATTCAAGTCATTATCACATACAGGTAATACATTATATTCAAGATGGCAGCGATTGCGCAGGTAAGAACCAGCAGATTTCTGATCATGGCGGTGGATTCACATGACCACTGGGGAAATCTCTCATCCTTACGTGAAATTTCCAGTTGCATGGATTCCTACAGAAAATGAACAGATTTTGCCTGCAAAAATTAGCAGAACATTGGTAAATATGACAACACCTTTATTATTCTGATGAGCAGAAGTCACAATTTACCATTATAGCTACATTATGTATTTTTTCGCCGCTAGGGGTTGCTAACCTCTTCTAAACAATAACAAGGCATAGACTGACGCAGTGAATGGGTGTGGAATCTTGGAACTTGTCATCATACCGATGGATCTAATAATGTTTATGGGGAAATAATGTTTATGGATGGAGTGAAGGCATTCATGTTTTTTAACATGACTGTGGCATGAAGCAGTGCATGATTACTAATAAGAGACAGATATCAGCACCACAAGCGCAAGTCCCGGGGAATATAAAGAAAAGAGGAGATTTCCAAACTACCCTCAAGCGTCGAATTACTATTACTATTACTAATTTATTTGTTTATTTGTCAAATAAAAATTGTGAGGAAACACAATGCTGTTTCACTTGGTCTACACTATCTAAACTGCATTTGAGTGCAACTTATATTGTTATTATGTGTGTTAGTTTGTTGGCTCTAGACTAGCAGTAAAGCTATCAACATTAGAACATCTTACTGATGATATTATAATATTTCATCGTGTTGAGCTACATAACATTTGATTCGTTTACATTTGCTCACCCATCTAATAAAACACATGCAAGAAGGGCATCTCATGTCAAGTCGAAGTTTGTTGCAAAGCTCTCGCCATCTCGATAACGCCACGTTGATACAGGTCCTCTTCTGAGTTCTCATTTTGTTCCAAAATCTGCTTGCCACAGTCCATAATGTTCAACGAAACTACAGCAGCGTGCCATGAGAGGTTATGCAGTTGTCCATATCTGTTTCCATGGTTCCTACAAAAGTAAAAGCAGAAACCGAGGGTAACGCGGATATGACACCATCGACAGGCGACTCCCTCACATGTCCCTGTTCCTTGGTTAAAATTGCAATTTTCTCATGATTTACAAATAGTCGGAAACATTTGGGATATTGTAAGCACTCAACTGAACAAAATATATAACATTGGCCTGGTGGTTTTTGGATATTTTACTGCAAGAATTCTACACAATGCACCTTTAAATTATGATAATTAAGTAATTTAGTCACGGTATGAGAGAAACCATTTAAGAGTGAATGGAAAATATCGTTCTAAACTCAGTTAAAAATATTGCGGATTATATGAATACACTTTTTATATGATTTCCTTTTTTGAGTTACAGCGAGTTAAACACTTTAGATTGGCCTGGGCAGACTATAGTTTTAAAAATGTATCTCTTAAAAAAAAAAAAAAAAAGTTGTATATATGTGAGTTGTGACAGTTTCAAGTTCAGAGCGATCCTCCCAGAACACTGCTGTACGGTTACTGCTGTTTGACTTGTGTAAGTAATGTGGAGGCAAAATTTGAAAATGTTGCTGTTGAATTTTTATGTAAAATATTTAAGTCCATGCATGATAATTTGTGTAGACCTATACGAAGCATAAACAATCAACATGGGCTCGGCGGATTTGGAGGAACCACTGATGCTCATAGAGATGTACCAATCTCATAGTTATCCTAGCAGAGGGAAAGCAGTTAATGTGACTTGCTGAGCTGTAGGTGTATGTGAGTGTGTGTTATTTTAATGCATGGCTAGGGCGATATCGCGTATTCTTTCATCATTTCACATTACCCATGAGCCATCTCTTGCTCGCAGACAGACACAGGTAAATAAGGCCCAGCTCTTGTCACTGATCCGCATTCCAAATCAACGCTAATCATCATCATTGTCTTCATCATCATTACCATAATCATTATCCCTGTCATTTCTGCCACTATACAAACTAGATTTCTCTTCTCTCACTACCCATCCGCTAATCTCCATATTCATAATGGGGACGGATATTTTAATGATGTGTGTGAATATTCCTGAAGGCAGTGTGGATAACTGAGACTAGCAGCGCTGACAGCGTGGTCTGGTCACATCCTGCTCGCATCTCAGGTGTGAGTCCTTCATTTAGCACCGATTACCGTGACGCCCAGCTTATGCATGTCACTTCCTTTACTCTTCACAATTTAACCAAGACTGAGGCTGTTGCCATGACCGTGAGCCCCGGTGGCGAATCAGGCGGTACGCTTCCGACTACCCGGCCTCCCGTCACCTCATCTGTGAGCCTGCACTTGTCAGGCGTGTGAAAATCACCCGACCGTGCCTTCAAGGATCCGGCGCGCGTTCATGCTGCTGCATGAACTGACGCCTGCTATGTCCAATTAAATTTTGGAGTGCTGCGACGAGCGCTGTAACTTCACATATAGACTCCTGGGCACGTACTTTGTGTCACTATCTGAGTAGATTATTGGTCTGTTTCCTGATTCAGAGCGTGCAACATTCATTCCCTTTCCTTTAGCAGGAGCCGTCACTCCTGTCTCCTGAGTTAGTGGCAATGTGAACATGTATCTGCTCTACTATTACACACTCAGAAGCCCAGTCTCTGTTCCATCCTGAAAGACGTGAGTTCCGCATCTATCATCGTCGCCTTCATCTAAAGTGACAGATTAAAGAATGTAATTTAATCTGTGATTAAAACTCACCCAAGTTTAAGGCAATGATGGCCCGATGGATACACCAAGCTGGAACCAGAGGAACTGTCTTGAGACCAAGTATTCTCTCCAAATGTTTTCAAAGATAATTTCATTGGATAAAAATTATTAACAACCAATGAATAGAAGTCCCTGCTCTACTTTTTTTCCTTTTTGATAATTTATTTCATTTGGATTTATGTCACAATACAGAAGATCTGAAACTATTGCCATTTCATCAAGTCTTTGAATGCATGTCATTATTCACTGGGAATCTTTACATCCACTCACTGGCGCATTTACAAAGCAGGAGCGATGCTGATTCAGAACGAATGGTTATTTTCAGATAGATCAGATGTGAGATTAGCAGATGTTTCACTTTTCATCCAAAGCAACTTAAAATAGAGGAGCATAAGACAGTAGACACAGAGACAACAGTATTTGCAGTGTACAATGTCACACTTATTAGAAAGCTAGATTAGGAGACAAGCTAGAGCAAAGGAGAAATGCAGATAAAAGAAAGATGGATTCGATTTTTTACCCCTTCTGTTTGTAATGCTTTATTTTGCACGTACACTAGTTAAGGGTTGTGGAATATATCAGTTGATCCAATTCATAAAACTGGATCTTTCACACTAAATGATCATACAAAATAAAGATACTAGATAGGAATAGTTCACTACCACTAGATTTTACACTGAAAAAAAGAAAGAAAAATAAATCAGCCCAGTCCTCATTATGGAAGCTTGTTTCTGCCACAGAATAAAACATTTTAAAAGATAATTGTGACTTATTATCTCACAATTACTAAACATAAACTTGCAATTGCGAGTTATAAAGTCAGAAGTGAGTGATATAAAGTCGCAATTGTATGTTATGAAAACAGAACTGCAAGATATAAACTCGCAAATCTTGACTTTTTTACTTGCAATTCTGACTTGATTTCTCAGAATAGTGAGATATAAACTTGAGAGTTATAAAGTCCTAGCCTGAGGTCATCATACTCGGATTCTAGTCAGAAAATGAGTCTGATACTGCTTCATTGGGCTGTGATTATGAGGCGTATTTCAACCGAAACAGGAAAGAAAAGGCCTCTGCGCTCAATTGGATTGACCTACAACCAATCAGAGCAAGTTGTAAGTGACATACGTTGACTTGAGCGATGGATAGTTGTCAACATAACTCAACTGCATGCACACTGGAAGAAATAGTGGTAATAATTTGTTTTTTTCTGGGTCCACTGGGAAACCAGTCTTGGGCTACAGGATGATATGACTGATGTATACAATAAATGTTGCAGTAAAGAAGATTAAAGTAAACAATATTTGTTGTAAAAAAATGATTAAAGGATATACTGAGTATTTACCAACACAATCATCGTTTTTGAGAGAAATAGTAAAGGTGAATGCATATACGAACAAGATCTCCATTTAAGACCAAACTTCCTGACTTTAAATTTTTTGGGCGGGCTAAGTTTGACTGGCATACAGGTTAATAAATTCCATTTCTTCGGGAGAAATACTGACTTTTATATCTCACAATTCTGACTTTATAACATGCAACTGTGATTTTATATTGTGCAGTTCTGACTTTAGATCACGCAACAGCAACATTATATCACGCAGTTCTGACTTGATTACACGCAACTGTGATTTTATATTGTGTAATTCTGAGATAAAAAAGATGCAATTACCTTTTTTTTATTTGTTATTCTGTGGTGGAAACAAGCTTCCATACCTCATAACTTATTCTTCATTTTGATTATATTGAAAACATTATATTGGTCAGAATATGCTTTTAAATATTTACCTTTTGTGAAGAAAGAAGTCGTACAAGTTTGAAATAACATGAGGGTGAGTTGATAATAACAGAATTGACATTTTTAGGGAAACGATCCCTTTAGTATTCCATATATTAAGTCCATAACCTTGTGTAACACGTCTGACCTTGTTGCATGAGACGATCTTGTTTTAATTTTTGTTGTTTTGTTTTTAGCAGTTGAATGATAGCCATCTAGCACAGCCACTGAAAATGTGGTCAGATCTTCATGGAACCGAAGGGTAAACCATTTAATCCTGATGCTGGGACTGCAACATTTATTGTTCGAAAATTGTTTTCATTTGCAAACCCACATTCCTGCAGGCCCGTTTAGTGACCTGCTCTTTAAATGTGTTTTCTCTCATTCTCCTGCCACACACTGAGCTGTTTCTCTGCCATCCCTGTTCACATAAACCCCAAAACAAAGGGGAATGTTGGACGTTTTTCAGTGGTTTGCTGTGTGTGTAGTCACGGTGGCCTGTCTAGCTTTCATCATGCAAAGATCTCCATGACAATGATGTCATCATAGGGTCAGTCTAGCACATGAAAGCGAGGCCTGCGCTCACCAAGGATTTGTGGGCAAAATCATTTTACCAACCGTGGAATACATACTCAGACATACACTCTGTATTTCAGGCTTCACCTGGTTATGGTTTATTAAACAACCCGAGAGCAGATGAGTGTAACGTCAGCGTACATGTAGATGCCGGCTGTTTCAAAAGCAAATGATTTTTGAGATACATAAACAGCCTGAAAACAGCTTAGAATCAACTTCTCAACTAAAGCCGCTCACTAATTCAGCATCAGGGAGCGAATGCGTGATATGTTTTACAGCGCAGTGATAAAAAAAGTCACCATGTCAAATGTCAGTGGAGTTCACGGCAGAGCCGGGACTGCTGAATCTGGTTTGCCAGGAAGCTTGTGTTTTAAAGCTACTTATGTTAATCAAACTTTTATATATTTGTCGCTGTTTTCACTTTGAAAGAGAACAGATTTCCCCACCTTAAATTTTTCTGTCCCTCATATCAGAGGAAAGCAGAGGGTGTGCGATCATCCCGGCTGTGCCCTTCTCAGACATGTGTTACGTGAGGATAACAAGTCGTGTTTCTAAAGAGCTCGCTTTTATGCCGCAATCCACTCTCAGATGAACAGGAAGACGAAGGAAATAAGACAGTGAGAGGGGAAGAGACAAAGAAAGGCACTTTCAAGCTTTGCATTTTAGTATAGGAAACAGATTTAGCAGAGCTGTGATTGCTGTCTTTTCTGCATCTCCATTCTCTTCATTTTTTATTCTCAAAACAGAGCGCAAACCTAAATCTCATGTTTTAAAGATTCTTTGATGGGAAAGTCTAAATATTTCAATAAGAGGCTGTTTTATTATTCAGGATGTTCGCAGGTGTTTTAACATCCACCGACCGGCACTTTCCACACACACACACACACGCAAGAAGCACACACATACACGCACACACACAAACACACACGCACGCACGCAAGCGCGCGCGCACACACACACACACACACACACACACACACACACACACACACACACACACACACACACACACACACACACACACACACACACACACACACACACACACACACACACACAGGTAACCCACTCCAGCCAGCAAGATTACACGGATTAGCATAATATATGAAATATTTAGTGTATTCTTCTCTTCTTTCCAGTCCTAAAGTCTAATAAATCAAATGACTGCCAAATGCCATTAAAAAGACGGGCAGTATGTGAGAGAAAGCTTTTCATATTCAAATATAGGCCAGGGGAAATCCAGCAAAGGAAAAGGTTACTTGATTTAGCACACAACCCTGACTGACCTATAGTGAAGAGAGCCACAGCGAGAAAGAAAATGACTATGAAAGAAAAAGAGATTGAGAGAAAAATGACTGATAAAATACATGAGGAAACAAGCAAGTGAAAAGGGATGGTCCACCCAAAAAGGAAAATACAAAATCATTATTCAGCATCATGTCATTCCACTTGTGACTTTCCTTCTTCCGTGGAACACAAAAATTTGTTTACTGTAAAGAATGTGCTGATTGTGATTTTATGTGCAATTACAATAAACTGGGACTGGAGAGTCCAACCCTCAAAAATGATTTAAAAAAAATCATAATAAGGGTCCAAGCCACTCCAAAAGTCCAAGCTACTCCAAAAATGTCTAAAAGTTCAAGTCCACAAAAGCTTTGTGTGAAGAACAAACCTAGAAGCTCCGGTCTCCGATTACCGTAACTGTGTGGAAAAAAGTGGCCTCTACATCATCATGTATTACAAGTAGGTATTTGCTTTAGAAACACACACACCTGGTTCACTATCTTTGTGGGGACTCCATAGGCGTAATGGTTTTTCTACTGTACAAACCGTATTTTCCATCCCCCTACACTGCCCCTGCCCCTAAACCTACCCAACACAGGAAATATTCTGTATTTTTACTTTCTCAAAAAACTCATTCTGTATGATTTATAGGCATTTTGAAAAGTGGGGACCACTGGCTGGTTCCCAAAATGTAGGTAATCTCAGGTTTTACTATCCTTATGGGGACATTTGGTCCCCACAATGTAATATAAACAAGGGCACACACACACACACACACACACACACACACACACACACACACACACACACACACACACACACATACACACACACACACACACACACACACACACACACACACACACACACACACACACACACACACACACACACACACACACACACACACACACACACACAACACACGCCTGGTTCAGTATCTTTGTGGGGACTGCCCCTGCCCCTAAATCTACCCATCACAGGAAACATTCTGCATTTTAACATTTTCAAAAAAAAAAAAAAAAAACTCATCCTGTATGATTTATAAGCCTTTTGAAAAGTGGGGACTGCTGGCTGGTTCCCACAATGTATAGGTAATCTCAGGTTTTACTATCCTTAAGGGGACATTTTGTCCCCACAATGTTATATAAACAAGGACACACACACACACACACACACACACACACACACACACACACACACACACACACACACACACTTCAACAAAAAAATTTCAGTAAAAAAAAAAAAAAGTTTAAATATCCACTATAGATTCCCAGCAAAAGAAGACTTTTAATCATTGTATAATACATTAAATTGACATTGCAAACTCTAATAAGTCAGGACCATGAACTACTAATGGAGTCTCCAAAGTTGTTTTTTTTCTCCTACTTTTTATTCTCACATTTATGAGACTTTTTGAGTGTTAATTAGTGAGCCTCTGAGCTCTAGAGGGAGAAGAACAGACATCATCTTGAATCATCCTGACAGGACGGCATGGCCCAATTACAGCGACGCTCCGTTTCACTTTGATGTGGCGGAAAGAGAGATAGATTGGGGCGAATCACTTACAGACACACACACGCGTTATGGTAATGATGTGATTTAGCCCTGATGCTAAACTCTATGTAGCACCTTTAAAACGATGCTAATGCTAATTACGCCGCTCTAGCGGAGAGGAAATGGCAGGGACGAGCTACTATTTTGCCTAAATGAAGAGGCTCTTGTGTACACTGTCAACGAAAATGAGACAAAGTGACTTTTCACTTATCAGGGTTTAATTATACACGGGGTGAAGTGGGGAAAAGGTTACGGGGCGGAGTTTCCTGCTTTTACATCGAACCTGTTGGGTGTCTTCCATTAATTAGAGCTTTGGAGAGAATAAAGACAGTGGAAGATGAGAGGTGAGGGAGAGAGGGAAGAGGAGAAGGAGAGATAGACGGGTCTACAAGGAAAGCCTGATATTATCAGGCTGTAATTAAGTTGTCACTTCAATTAGGGCGGCTCAAATTAGAATTGTCTTGGGTTGCAGCACTGAGCGATGTGTGTTTGGTTAATTAGTCTGGTGAGTAGCCAGAACATTGCACACACACATTATCAAGCAGGGTCGTTTACGGTCTCAGCTGACTGGTTTATTGTCAAGCATCAGGCAAACATGCTGGAAAACACATACAACCCTCTACAGAATAATGTCGATTGAAGGTCAAGCACAATCCATCTGTTATTAGTGAATAAACCTGTACGGGAGCGATACGTTGATGTCAGATTTACTGAGCTCGTCCCGAGGGCTGGTGAGAACACACTGAATAAATAATCAAGTGAATGTAGATAGCAAATTAGGGACTCTATTAGTCTTATAATGTGTAGTTATGGGAATGGTTTAATCCGGTAAGCTTTACGGAACCTGGACTGATTAAAGTAAAATGACACTAAGGCATTAAGCGAACACTCATTTCAGATCAACTGTTTCATGCAGCTCTTTCAAATCAAGACATTAAATCTAGACGCATATATTTTTTTCAGTAATGACTATTGATTTTATTTCAACAAACATTTGTTCGATATGGTTCGGTAAATTTGCTGCTTTTTTTGATGTAGATCAGTGCTCAGCATATCTCATTAGAATGGCTGATAATTATGAGAGCAATTACGGGTGTGAGATTGGAATCTGGTGGTGGTGGTGTGTTGTCATGGGGACTGTTAAAGGAATAATTCACCCAAAAATTATCATCTCCATTTATCCTGCATTCATGTGCTATCGGAAATTTGAAAATGTCCACTACTGAAGAGATCATTGCATTCAAGTTTCAAAATGTGAGGGCGTTCATGAGAATTTTTTACCTTATTCACGATAATTCCAAGAGCATGTGAAGGCAGCATTACTCACCCCTATTGTTCTTCAGTTGCACACAACAGGTGTTTTTAAAAGAATATCTAATTTTATGATATTGAAAGTAAATGATGTTTAGGTCTGTCAGGTCGAAAAAAAATGACTTGAGCTTTCCTGTAGCTCAACCAGTAGAGTGTGGTGCTAGCAACGTCAAGGTCATGGGTTTGATTCCCAGGGAAAGCAATATGTGTACCTTAAAATACAATGTAAGTTGCTTTGGCTATAAGTGTCTGCCAAATGCATACATGTAAAAGAAAGCCGAGAGATTGAAATTTAAATGATTAATCACTGACAATCCTTGCATTTTACAATGGTTTTTCTTTGTGTGTTCATTAGAGTTTATAAGAGAAGAATTAATCAATGAATCCTTTTTTTCAAGTTCATAAAAGTGGTCTGCATGATTTGTTCACAAATTGGTCTGATTCAGTTCTCGAGTTCAAGTCAC
This sequence comes from Pseudorasbora parva, assembly GCF_024679245.1. Classification (NCBI taxonomy): domain Eukaryota; kingdom Metazoa; phylum Chordata; class Actinopteri; order Cypriniformes; family Gobionidae; genus Pseudorasbora; species Pseudorasbora parva. The sequence goes on from NC_090172.1 coordinate 38,216,649, forward strand.
TGACTCAATAATCCATTCATAGTGGTTCATAGCCCACTGGAGAGGAAGATTGTCAGAAGTAGTATTATTTGGATTTTAAAAGCCAAAAGTCATACAGATTTGGAACAACTTAAATAATAAATAAATACATTATGATAATGAAATAATTTTTTGGGTGAATTGACCCTTAAAAAAATAAATATTAATAAATACTGTCCTTTGATTGTGATTAATTTCTCTTTCTTTCACTTTTCATTTTACTCATTACTCATTACTCATTCTTTCATTCTTTCATTCTTTCATTCTTTCATTCTCTCTCTCTCTCTCTCTCTCTCTCTCTCTCTCTCTCTCTCTCTCTCTCTCTCTCTCTCTCTCTCTCTCTCTCTCTCTCTCGAAGTTCAATTCAGCTTTATTGCATGACTGTGGGATAGTGCAATGTTGCCAATGCATTAGATATGTAACAAGTTAAACAGGTATAGATATATAAAAAAACATATACATTGCAATATTGTACATATATTATGACATAACTCAACAAGTTGTAAAATGAAGGGTAAATGGTTACAGAGAGCAGTGAAGAGACTAAAGAGCATTCAGCATTTGTCTCTCATGATATGGCAGGAGGACCGATACTGCGCTGCCAGCTGGATACATTTCTTTTTTTCTCCAGAGATATTGCAGAGTTTGTCAATGTCACTTGCTTGCTGGAATTTGGGTAAAATATGAATGATTTGGGTGAAGTATGTTCCTCTGATGTTGTTATATCTGCTGCGCTGAGTGAGGAAGTGCAGCTCGTCCTCTACGACTCCACCAGGGCAGTGTGAGCACAGTCTGAGCTCTCTGGCTCTCCAGCTCCACTTGTGTTGGCCCGTCTCCAAACTCAGCCTGTGCTCACTCAAACAATACTTCGTCAGGAGTCTTCTCTGACGATAGTCTTTAATTTAGATCAAGTACTGAAGTACTTCAATTTGTTTATTTGTGCAACTTTGATCTGCCAATCTCCCCCCCTCTCTCTCTCTCTCTAATAAATAGCCTACTGATGTGGGCAATAGCCCATCAGTCTGCTCTGCCCTCTTCTTTTATGGTTTATCCATCACTTGGTGTCTGTGGCTTTGCTTCAAACTCACAATGAGATGTACTGTATAACAACTACACGTGAAGATGATCTTGTAAAAGGCCGGCCCGCAGCAATCCTGATGCTTACTGCTGTATGTAGATAAAGATCACTTTATCGACAGCTGTCGTAGCACATGCTAGATCTTGAGCTGTTAAAAGAAAAACAACAGGGTCAAGAGCACTACAATACAGAACTACACAACACACTGTAAAAACAATTAGCAATGCACTTATAGACTCAATCTGACAGTGTTTACAACACAAAACACAAAGGACAGCCAACAACCACATGCAATGTTTTATCCAAGGGTGGATCTTTGGACTCTGCTGACCATAGGCATCCATTTAGCTAAGCACACATTATGAGAAATAAAGAGAGAGAGAGAGAGAGAGAGAGAGAGAGAGAGAGAGAGAGAGAGAGAGAGAGAGAGAGAGAGAGAGAGAGAGAGAGAGAGAGAGAGAGAGAGAGAGAGAGAGAGAGAGAGAGAGAGAGAGATTCATACCCTTGAGGTCAGTAAAGATGGAGGGTTTGGCTGGAGGCTGCAGGATTTGCGGTGAGAGAAAACATGTGAAAGTATGTTTAATACTGGATCTCTCACAGTTTGTTTCCTCTGTGTTATGGACCTAATCCTGTGGTTTCAGGACCCTGAAAGAGTCCACACCACAAATCTAAGTTTAAAGTAAAGGCTTTCTATGGATGTATAGGGTGAGGAGGGAAGATGTACATGCATAAAAGTATTTGTGTATACAGTATGTGTATATACACCAATCAGGCATAAAATTATGACCACCTTCCTAATATAGCGTTGGTCCCCTTTTTGCTGCCAAAATAGCCTTGACCCATCAAGGCATGTGTAATGAAGTTCTTAGATATGGGAAGAGGGCGAGAACCAGCAAACTTTCACAATGACTTTAATAAATAAACTAAATGAAAATAATGTGGGTAGTCCCTCACGGACGGCTGCCACCAACACACATGATAAAAACATAAACAAAACACAACATAAAAGTCCAGGCCTGGTCCTTTCTCGTCCTGTATGGTGTCGCTCGTCCTTATATGCCTCCGAGCTCCCTCATGAAAGGACTCAAGAGCGGTGTGCCTGGCAGGTGACGGTCATTCTCAATCTCCTCCTCCCTTGCTCTCACTCGTCCACCTCGCCACAGCATAGACTCCACTAGACCCCTGAAGGTGTGCTGTGTTATCTTGAACCAAGAAATTAGCAGCAGATCCTTTAAGTCCTGTAAGTTGTGAGGTTGGACCTCCGTGAATCAGACTTGTTTGTTCAGCACATTCCACAGATGCTCGATTGGATTGAGATCTGGGGAATTTGGAGGCCATGTCAACACCTCAAACTCATTGTTGGGCTCCTCAAAACATTCCTGAACCATTTTTGCTTTGTGGCGGGGCACATTATCCTGCTGAAAGAGGCCAAAGCCACCAGGGAATACCATTTTCCTGAAAGGGTGTACATGACCTGCAACAATGCTTAGGTAGGTGGTACATGTCAAAGTAATTTTTTCAAAGCATCACACTGCGTCCACTGGCTTGCCTTCGTCCCATAGTGCATCCTGGTGCCATGTGTTCTCTGGGTAGCAAAGCACATGCACCCGGCCATCCTCGTGATGTAAAACAAAACACGATTCCTCAAACCAGGCCACCTTCTTCCATTGCTCTGTGATCCAGTTCTGATGCTCATGTGCCCACTGTTGGCTCTATATGCAAGAAACTGTGATGCACTGTGTATATTCCGACACCTTTCTATCAGTCCCAGCTTTCATTTCTTAAGCAATTTGATCAGACCACACGGGGCAGCCTTTGCTCCCCGCATGCATCAAAGAGCCGGTTCACCACTGTTTCTTCTAGGGGTGTAACAATATATCGTAAAATGATGTATTGCAAATGAGGATTTCTTTATGAAACTTGAGGGATTTCTGTTTCTCCATCCCCTATTTAAAGTCCATTATTCCTCTCAAACTTAAAAGATCCCCAAAAAAATATCATAAAGCCATCGTAAAAATAACAAATCAAGTGTCTAATGCAAACCCAAGTCTTCTGAAGAGACACAAAAGATGGTTTATGATGAACAGCAAGGACGCACATACTGTAGTAAACACAGATTTTCAGATGAAATGATCATCTGAAGCACATGCGGTGACGTAATGGCGCCCCTCAAGGTCAAAGTGAAAACATCAAAGCGGCACTCCTTAGTGAAAGCGCAAACATCATTTAAATCACCAGATTGCATTTCGTTTTAGTAGTATTATTGTTGAGAGCATTTTAGATGGGTTAGTCTTATATGTATAATTAATAGCATTAATAGCGGGAGAGGCAGGAGTTTTTGAGAACTGGGAGTGAATGCTGCCTGTATTGGAAGCACGAGTAATGCTTGAGGGGAAAAGTTTACAGTGATGATGAGTTTCAGTGACGACTATACGACTAAATATACAGTATAATTTTGAATATAATGTATAATGAAGCAATGGGGAATATTTGTGAGTCCTAATAATAATACACAAACAATTATAATAATACACATATAATAAGTAAGGGATAATGTACACCCAGCCGGTTGATAATGTAAACCCACTCTGAAGGGGTTTATTCTGCGATAACAACCGGCTGGGTGTACATTATCCCGCTTATTACACGCCTACTAGTCTCAAATAAATAATTATTAGACACAAAATATTGTCTCGACATTAAATATTTTATTAGCTCTTACGCAAAGCTTCCGTGAAGGAAAACAGTTCCAACCTGCTTTAAGCCTTTATCTATTGCTGAAGATTTGCCATATGCCCTTGCTAAATGTTGAAAATGAATGCCGAAAGGGTTAGTTCACCCAAAAATTAAACCAAGCCTATGATTTACTCACCCTCAAGTTATCGTAGGTGTATATGACATTCTTCTTTCAGACAAATACAATCAGAGTTATATTTAAAAAGTCCAGGCTAACGTTAATCCAAGCAGTAGTTGTAGTTGTGTTTGAAGTCCATAAAAAATGCAGCTGTCCGTCAAATAACGTGCTCCACATGACTCCAATGGGTTAATAGAGCCTTCTGATTCGAATCGATGCGTTTGTGTAAGAAAAATATCTATATTAAAAACGTTATAAAGGAAACCTGCCTTGAAGTCTTCCATTGTAACTCACTGCTGTTTAAGCCACAAGATGGCGCCAGCGTTAAGCATAGAAGTAGTGCCGGTCAAGATAACTCGTAGTACCCGTATGAGCGGGTGTTATCTGGAAATAACATACCGCTGGAATGCCCGATTGACCAATCAGAATCAAGTATTTCACAGAGCCGTGTAATAATATTTTTTAATAATAATAAAAATGTAAAAACAAAACAAAAACCTTTGTTGGCTTAAAATATTGGGATACATATTGTATCATGAGTTCAATATCGTGATATGTGTCAAACAGTCACACAAGTGTATCGTAACACCTAGTAAATGTGTCCACTAAACATTAAGAAACGTCCAGGTGTAATCGAAAATTTGCAACCTCTTCCTGAGCCCCTCCATCATTGTCCGACTCCGGTTCAAATATTCTTTTGGTTGCACTACACAACTTATTTCTGACATTTAGGCTGAGTAAGATTCACCTCCAGTGCTCTGACTCTTGTTGTTGATGAAGTATCTGAAGTTTGTGTAAAGGATTCGCCTACTTGGGAAGCATAAGCTCATGTGCATTTAAAGGGACACATACAAAAACGGCACGTTTATGCTCACACACAAATAGGGACAAATTTGACAAGCTATAATAAATGATCTGGGGGGTATTTTGAGCTGAAACTTCACAAAATTTTGGAAGACAATTTATAAATGTAAATTAAAAAAATTTCCACTAAAGAATGTCATTTGGGGCCCTGTCCATCTCTTAAACTATAGAAGAATTACTAATAACAAGCTAAGATTCTGACTGGCCATAGCCAACAATAACATTATCACAATTTTTGTATTTTAATTACTATGTGTTTTAACCATAGAGTGTGAAAAAATATGGACATAGTGCCCATGACGTCACCATGTCACTCCTGGATAACAGAAAATGGGCAAAGAGGCGGGACGTGGCTGGAGCTGAGGTGATGACTAACAGACAGCAGACCAATGGCAATCCACCTGTCACTCAATGTGGCCATGCCCTTTTTTATGCAGAACTTTAAGGCTTTATATAATCTAAACCAATGAGTAATAAAAACATTCAATCCCCTCATAGTTGTCATGAAGGGAAAAATTTGCCATATAGACCAAAACCACATTTTGTACCGGGCTCTAAATCTGTTTTTTTTTCCTGCTGCAAAGCTGGGCATTTTAACATTGGGTTCAATGAGGTTCTGCTTCCTTTTGGAGCCTGTCCCTAGCGTCCAGTCGATGAATCGCAGTTTAAAATCACTTCTGTATTGGCTTCAAGAGAAACTGGGAGAGGTTGCTGCTTGGTTTTAACATGTGTTTACTACAGATCCACTGGTTGTTCGTGTCATTCTGAACAATGAGAATGAGGCACATTTCAGCACCATCAGCCTCTAATAAGGAAGACCAGATTGAAATACACAGGATGCTTAACAGGACAAATTTCGAACTGTACATTTAGATTGTTGGATGACAGTATTCTCTTGGGTAGGTCAGGAGGCAAACTAATAGGGCCTGACAAACACCAAATGATACAACTGAACAAAATGCCAAGCTATCAAAGGACCGATGTGATTTTGGGGAGAGTGAGACATGCAGAAAATGCAGCCAAGAGATTTTTACAGTTGCTGAGCAAAATGTGTACGTCCCTCTCGCCTTTGCTACAGTTATTTTGTGGGAAAGAGTAGGATCCAAACTTTCATAGAAACACATTGTTAAATGTTTGGCCAATAAATGTTAAAGACTGAAAACAACGAGGCAAACACAGAGGAGTTGGAAGGAGACAGAATGCAGTGACGGATGACGGCCAAGTTCGGTAATGGTTTTGAGTGCTCTTTGTCTCCAACATATGTAAGCTCTAACCCATCCACACATGCTCGCATTCTCTTTACAAACCTACACGTTTACGTATGACGTGCCATTTTAACTCCTGGGTGGTCACGTCGAAGGATGATTTGTGTTGGCCATTTTAGATGACATCATAGTGAATTGTATTAATCATCAGGCAAATACATGGTTTATCTCTTCATATCAGGGACGCCTGCCTGCTTTACCTCCCCTAATAAATCCCATATGGGACTGAAAGCTGCCTCATCTGAACTGAGCTCTGGCATTCAACATCTATGGCCAGGAAATGGCATAAGCAGAGAGGCGTGTAAACACTCTCTTGAGAAATAACAGCAGTTGCAAAGACCTGATCAACCTCACTAGGGTCTGTTTCACTACAATTGGGCTTTAAGTCATTTTTACAGTCATTTTTTACTGTCACAAGCCATTGAATAAAGATCTCGGCACACAGATAGTCTGGAGCCAGTTTATTAGTATGAAGTTGCGATCAGGGATCCGGGTATTATTAAGACTGACATTGTCGTTTTGAAACGACAAAGCATCTCTGCTATGACGAGGCATTAAAATAAAAGAGCTGCAAAATTGCTAACACAAACATGCTGATGAATTACATTTATGTGTCATCGAGCTTCAGCATTTGCTGACACCGTAATGTTTTTACAGATCTGCCGACACAATTTGTTTTCATTATCATACTTGCACTAGCAGAGCAGAAGAATAATTAAAAGCACAGTGACCTTTACTAACGTCATTCATACAGAATCCGCAAATACAGAAAGAGCGAAGAGAAGGAGAAAAAGATGCAGTAAGAAAAAGGTTTAAAGATCTTCCATGAACTCAGGGTTTAAGTCAAAACCTTCACCACATTAAGACTAGCAATGCGATACAGTGGATGTTTAGTGCAGACCTGGTTCCAAAATCAAATCAATGAGGTGCTATTGGTATCACTTTAATCAATAACTGGAATAGAATTGTAAAAATATTGTGCTATGATTATTTTTCAATTAATCTATTGGTCTGCCTTTACATTGCTTTAATATATTACTAGTATTTTAAAATATATCTTCCTGAGAACAAAAAAAAAATCGTTTAAGGGGGGGGGGACACTCAGTTTCAGTCAATCTCATGTCAATCTTGAGTACCTTTAGAGTAGTATTGCATCTTTCATATCTCTGAAAAGTCTTTAGTTTTATTATATTTATAAAAGAAATATGGGCTGTACCGAGTCTTTCCGGAAAAAAACGAGCGCCTGGAGGCGTATCGTGTGGGCGGAGCTAAAGCATGACAAGCGCGCAAAGCGGTGACGTCCTCAAGCGTGGAGATTGAGAAACCCATGGCTATCGATCGGATTCAGCTAATACAGATATGATCCAGAATCAGATTCGGAGCCTGGAATAAATTGAACAGGAGAAACAGCAACAGCAGGACGTCCGTCTCTGTGGTATGTACTTTATTTAGTGGCCTGTCAACATTTGCGCTTGTTTACTCGCAGTTTATGAGGACATGATTCGGTTTATGGACTATTGTATGCGACTAAACCTTAGCAGTAGCAAGCAAAACGGTTTTGCACATCAGACTAGTGTAACGTTATACATAGAACAACAATGGAGTCCGTTAGCGCATTTGAATGACGAAGCACGCGATCGTGTCATTTACTGATGTAAGACTGAAAAACCTAGTAGATGCCGAATTGTCTGAATGAGGAACAAGGACTCTCTGAGAAAATAACGGAGATTAACATCTGAACTGTCCTTCACGCACAACTGGAGACGCAAGTCTCACCTCACTATCAGCTAATCTACATCTTTCCCTGTTGACCCCCTCTCCCCCAATTCCTTCCCTCTCTCATGCTGAGATCACTGAAAATACACACAAAATCTCTCTCTTACAATGTCAATCCACACGATACAGTATTATATGTGTTTGATATCGTTTGAAATGTCTCAGTGCGTCTGGTACAAAAATCTCATCCCCACAGAAGTTAACCAAAAGATAATCAATGTTTTAAGAGTTTAGAGATATCTTGTCTTAGTTTGTTGGGTGTGGCTTTCAGCCATTTGGCCTTTACATCAATACAAGTCTTGATCAATGCAAATTCCCATTGTGAACTCATGTTTACACTTCAAAGAGTTTGTGCATTTGTTTCTGGGTATTTAAGGGAATGTTACAAAGAGCTCAGGGCTTGACACTTTAAACCGGTCAGCCCGTAATGCTGGATGTCTCAAGATAGCCAGCATTATGTAATTGTCAGAAGTCAGGTATATATATTTCATTCTTTACTTCAGAGTATTTGATTTTGTATATGGATTACCTTTGAATTGACTATGTAATTGGCTTTATACATTTACCTGACTTTAAATAAATTGTTACAATTCTGACTTGCTCTGGTATTATTCAGGTTATGAACGGACATAATTTCAACAAAGGGTTAAACGGAATAATTAAATGTGTACTTAAACTATTAAATATAAATGACCAAATAACCAATTGGCATTCAAACCTAAATTCTAAAATATCATTAAATGGAGTCAGATAACGAGGAATTGGAATAAAATCCCTTTTGCCCCGCTGAAAAGACCGAATGCGCAGCGACCTTCACCCGCCGATCGTGGGCCTCCATTGGGACGATTTGGGCGGCCTTACACTGATGTTTCCGCTTCTTTGGTATGATTTGGTAAAGTCCTGACAGCAGTGAACGGTGGAGATCCACTTTTGCGACGCGACTGAAGCGATGTTGTGAAGCTTCCCGTCATTTCTGCACGTCAAGTCGCTTGATGTCACCCATAGGAATAAAGTGGAGCGCGGCGCCTGGATCGACTGGATCTGCAGCTGAGAGAGTGTTTATGGGCGTGCATTTCCTCTCTCGCTCTAGTCACGCGCGCGTGCGCACCCTACCGGGAGAAGAGCCCGTACAAGGACCTTCCGATCTATTAATGTCAACCCGAGCCATACTCAAAAAAAACTCTCCGAAACTTTTGAGAAACCGGAAGGAGTATTTTTAACACAGAAATACTCCATCAAACGTCCAACATTAGTTTTTGAAACTTTGTCTATGTTTAGGATGGGAATCCAAGTCTTTGAAATACATAACGTGGACGATTCACTTTAAATTGTAATGTAGATGCATGCATTCTCTGTGAAGCTGCTTTGAAATGATATCGATTGTTAAAAGCGCAATACAGATAAATGTGAATTGAATTGAATATCTAATTTGCATATTAATGTATTTTTTGGGACAACATGTAATGAAAAAAAAATTGGGAGTGAGAACGGGTTGAACGTGGTGGGAAAATGATCCAGTAATCCAGTAGTGGCTTTGGGAGTGGCCTCAGGGGACAGCGAAGCAAGTGCATTCTGGAAGTTGATGTCTTTCATCTCCATAGACAAAAATATTTTTTTTGTCTTTTCTCAGAAGGCACTGAGAATTATTTAAATTATTTTATTAAAAAATAATTTCGCATTTCTAAAGACCCAGTTTAAATACAAAGCTTAACACTAAATCACTGAAGTAACACTTTAAAGCTGTGACAGGTATTGTTGTCAGAGAAATTCTCTAAAATGTCTATTCTGGATCTCAGGAGTATATTTTTGCCTCGCGCAGAGTGATTTCAGCATTTAATGTAGACATCACTACCGAAACTTTGCACTATGCAGTTGGCCGTGTGTCCTCTTAGCAGAATGAAAAACAATATTTTTTCATTGTTTCATGCAAGTTTTATTCAATGTATTAAAAATACTGTATAAAACGTTGTCGCTTTGTAAGTTCATCACAATCTTACAAAGTTCCGTTATAATAAATGGAGCTGTCAAGAACAATCCACAATAAATCTCTTACTTGCATCATGTCTACACTTTTTTGTTGTGAGAGGGGTTTCGCGATAGCAAACACATATTTGCACTGGAGTGTTTGCCAAATCGGTTTTGCTAGTGTATTATTACAGTATCAACTGAGGGTGCTCTTGCTTGAATTTGAGGGTGCTTAGCACTAGCACCCCCGTAGAACCGGGCCTGGTTTAGCACATGCAGAGGTTATCAACTTTGACAAACTAAGAGACAAACTTTGTCACCCCTCAGACACCTTATACAGAGCGGAACCACAGAACCGAATGCCCCTAAAATGCAGCTCTGAGTGCTTGGCAGAAGTCTAAAGAACATTACAATTGTATCATGAAAGCGCAAGACTTTCTAGAGAGGCTAATAACTTAATTAGCCCATAAGAAATAATAAAAGGCAGAAAAAAATGGGGCCGCCAAATTATGACAAAACGGCAATAACTTTTTACCCCTGCAGATTCTTAAAAAAATATGCAGCTCATTAACTGAAAGGGTAATAGGCTAATTTCCTATTCTGCAGACAAGGTTTATTCGTTTTTATTAAAGATTGGGTGTGGCCGACAGACAGCACATAAAATTATATTTTGTTTCCTTTTATGCACTGAAATATGAAGGCATCCCATTACTGTAAAGTCACATAAAACTTTAATTAAAGAAATACAGTTATGTTTTTCAATAAAGGAACATGTTAAATATAGTTTGACCTTTCTGTGCCCTGCAGCCACATTTCTCATAAATATTATTTTGGATTAAAGGATAAGAGTTTTTTTTTTAGTATGGTTTATATGTGAAGGTCTCTTCAGACTGGGCATGGTTACTCTTGGCCTAGTGTTTTTAGAATGTGGTTTTACAGAATAGCAATTCTCTGGGTATTAAGAGTGCAATGTGATCATTAAACAAGGTCTATAAAACACATCTCAAATGGCCATGGCTGGACAAATGACCTCTCGGTGACTGCAGTGTACGGCTGTGAGAAAAATCTCAAAACCAAACTAATTCAATACTATTTTAAGGTGTTGTTTGTCAGACACGTACATAACAAAATGAACACAAACACTTGAATGCCTTTATTTAACAAAAACATAACTGTGGATGTGTGGAACAACAACAGACTACGATTTTAAATTATTATTTGCAGAAAATAGTTACTCCAGTAGGTGGAGACAAGCATTAGTTCAACGGGTTCAACACACTGAAACAAAAAAGGGCTGCATCCGAAATTGCACATGTGTTTCTTTTGTATAAGTAATTACTTGGTGACTGTAAAATAATAATAATAATTCTATATAGTATAAATGTGTGCACTTTGAATGTAATCCGGACATACTGCATTCCTCATGTTATTATGACGTGACCTATATGGCGTCGCTTCACTGCTATTCACTATACATGGGATGATAAAGTGTCCATCAGATGTACATTTCAGAAATTCACCAGCCCCTGGTTTCATAGATAAGGCTTAAAGGGTTAGTTCACCCAAAAAGGAAATTGATGTCATTAATGACTAACCTTAATGTGGTTCCACACCTGTAAGACCTCCGTTCATCTTCAGAACACAGTTTAAGATTATATTTAGTCCGACTGCGTATGGAAGTGTATGCACACTTTACTGTCCATGTCCAGAAACTGAATAAAAACATCATCAAAGTAGTCCATATGTGACATCAGCTGGTTGATTAGAATCTCTTGAAGCATCGAAAATACGTTTTGGTCCAAAAATAACACAAACTACAACTTTATTCAGCATCAGTCTTCTCTTCCGTGTTTGTTTTCAAACCTCAAATAAAGATTCAAACGGTCATGTATCAGCGGATTGATTTATGAATCGGATTGCCAATGTCATGTGATTTCAGCAGTTTGACACACGATCCGAATCATGAATCAATAAGCTGATTCATAACTGCTTAAATCTTTATTTGAGGTTTGAAAACAAACGCGGAAGAGAAGACAATGCTGAATAAAGTCGTAGTTTGTGTTATTTTTGGACCAAAATGTATTTTCGATACTTCAAGAGATTCTAATTAACCAGCTGATGTCACATATGGACTACTCTGATGATGTTTTTATTCCCTTTCTGGACATGGACAGTACAGTGTGCCTACACTGGATACGCTCTCGGATTAAATATCTTAAACTGTGTTCTGAAGATGAACGGAGGTCTTACGGTTGTGAAACGACATTAGGGTGAGTCATTAATGACATCAATTTCATCTTTGGGTGAACTAACCCTTTAAGCTAGTCCCAGACTAAAATATGTTTGAGGTGTTTTAAATTAAAGCAACTTGCCCTTATGTCAGTGCCATTGTTTTGTTTCAAGATATTTTTTTGAATTATTATTATTGGAATGTTTATAAAAAACTAATGTCCAAATTGACAAGGCCTAATCCTGGCTAAACTCTTTCATGCATGAATTATTGAATCACAAAGTAATACTTTTTTTAATGTTTGTAGTGACTTGTAAACAAGTGAAAAATCATGGCAATACACCCCCACCCCCATATTTTATTTTGAGGGAGTTACATATCTGTCCACTGCAGTAATGTGATTCAATAGAACTCATTGTTTGGTCTGAAAAATAAATAAATCATAATTATACGTTTTTAAAACATTTACTAAGATAATAAACATAAGCAAATTCAATTACAACAACAAGAGAGGACATTTAAAAAAAAACATATCATTTTATCTAACTTATTTAACTTATTTTATTTTTTTAAACCAATCAAAACCAGTATCACAATTAGTCTAATTTGATTTACATTCTTCCACCTATTAAAACTATTAATAATATAATTATGAAATATATCAAATAAGTATATGCCTACACTTTTACACTTTTTATGACCTAATAAATACATATGTATTTACACTGTAAGCATTAAAATAAATTATAAAATATGAAGACTATTTATTATTGCTGTTTAACAACTATTCAAGAGTAAATTATGTCATAATTTTAACTAAAACATACAAAATAAGCTGGAATCTAAATACAGGCCCAATATAACCTTTGGCGCATGACGTCCACTGGAAAGGACAGATGTATTCTCTGTCACAGAAAAAAAAAAATCGTATTTAACTGAAAAATATTTTTTGTTCCTGTCTGGTTATCTGAGAATAATAAGAATTAACATTTATTCATGAGGTACTTGGTGCATCTCCCCTTTCCTGCAACATTTTGAATGTATGATGCAATATCTCAAAACAACAGTGAGATACAAAGACAATAATTTAATAGAATTGTATAGACACCGTTTTGGGGGGTTTGCCACTTGGTGGTTGGGGCATGGTACTGAAACTTAAATGGTTCAAAATGACTTCCAAATATCTGTCCACTGCAGAGGTGGACAGTAACTAAGTACATTTACTTGAGTACTGTACTTAAGTACACTTTTTGAGTATCTGTACTTTACTGGAGTATATTTTTTTCTGGATACTTTTACTTCACTTTTACTTTACTATCATAGCTATCAAAATCCAGTGTTCTGTATTTTCCGTACGTGAGTATTTGTTGTAGCTGGCTATAAAAAAAATAAATAAAAAAAAATTGTGTACTGTGCTAATTAATTGAGATTTCTTACAGCTCTTTCAGGTTGTTGGCCTTGTTTGTTTCGTTGCTTCTATTGCTCTCCCCTTTTTTGTAAGTCACTTTGGATAAAAGCGTCTGCTAAATGATTAAATGTAAATGTAAACTTCACTACATTTAAAAGACAAATAACGTACTTTTTACGCCACTACGTTTCTATCAAGGTCGAAAGTCGTTTCTGTAGCAGCTCTGAAAGTCGGTGGATGATTTTTTTCCATCTTTAAACGTTTTTTAGGTATTGTTGTTTCAGACAGTCTTTCAGGAATCACTCTAATAGGGCCATATACATTTCCCCAACTTTTTTTGAACACTGATCAGTTCATAGCAGAATGGAAGAAGACTGTTCTTAGGCACAAGTGTGTGCACCTATAGCCATACTTTGAAAGTATGTTTCAGTTTAAAAAAAACAACAAGATTAGTTTAGTTGGCATACACTTGGTGCATGTCTTATAAAATATTAACAATATAAACATCTGGGAGAAACAGACAAGTAAAGTTTGGAGAATATCAGAAGTGTATCAGTGTATTGGATCCGTGCATTTGGCCTTAAAGTGACAGCAGCTTTGTAAAGAGCTTTGTAACTTTTATACAAGTATTTAAATTAGTTTTTAGTTAGTCGTATGGTAGTATGTCAGATGGAGCATCACTGAATGGCTTAAACCATGATGACAGTGTGCATTTATACAACAATAATAAAATAATGCATTGGCATAAAAAAAGGAAATTTACTTTTATACTTGAATACTTTTGAAAACAAATACTTCTGTACTTTTACTTGAGTAAAAATCTGTTTTTACAACTTTCACTTGTAACAGAGTAATATTTGACCAGTAGTACTTTTACTTTTACTCAAGTAATAGAGTTGTGTATTTTGTCCACCTCTGGTCCACTGTAGTGGACGCCATGCATGAAAGAGTTAATCTAAGCCCTCTCTGTGAAACCAGGCCCAGGAGTAGCAGGTCATCTGGGCAATTCTTACCTATTAATATTGTTTTATGAATACTGTGGATTCAGATATGCTGCTCTTTTCACAAAGTTTTTTCGCCTACTGCTATAGTAGGAAAGAATGCACAGATGTAAGATGTAACCAATTTTTTTAGATGCAACCAATCATCTTTTATGAGATTTTCAGTATATAAATACATTTTTGCTTAGTCTGTCACACAATGTTATTGTATGGCTTCACACGATTCATTTATAGATTTTCATTGTGCTTTTTGGAAGTTGAGAGATCAAATAATTTTGGTTCCATTTTGGTTGTATGGAAAAGAGCATCATAGAATAGAAATAGAACATTTCCACGCTTTCCACGGAAGAATTTGTTTGGGTTTGGAACAGCATGAGTAAATAATGACAGCATTTTCATTTTTGGTTGAACAAGCTCTTTAAAGTAGATGCCACATTTATTTTTACAATGATTTTCCAGATTGTGGTTCCAGACTGCGGTATGTTGCAGATTACATTAGCTTCGTCATTGTTCTTTGATGGAAACCTCTGCCCTTTCTCACACTATGCATATGGGCCTTAACTAGAGCGGCCTCCATCTGACCGGTGCTTCCCGCCACTAAAAAGTTGTCACACCTAAATAAGAGAGATCAAAGCTGTCCACTGCCTCGGACGAAACCAGAGAGCTGCACCTGCCAGACTGCTCCGTCAGAGATACAACCTGTTCAGCATTTTGCTCTGACACACACACACTGACACACACACACACACACACACGTTTGTTTTGTGACATATGGGGATATTCCATAGGCGTAATGGTTTTTATACTGTACAAACCGTATTTTCTATCCCCCTACACTGCCCCTGCCCCTAAACCTACCCATCACAGGACACATTCTGCGTTTTTACTTTCTCAAAAAAACTCATTCTGTATAATTTATTAGCATTTTAAAAAGTGGGGACATGGCCAATGTCCTCATATTTCACCCTTTTCATGTAATACCTGTGTCATACCCATGTCATTATACACATTTGTGTCCTGATATTTCACAAAAACACACACACATCTGGTTCACTATCTTTGTGGGGACTCTACGTAGACGTAATGGTTTTTGTACTGTACAAACTGTATTTTATATCCCCCTTACACTGCCCCTGCCCCTAAACCTACCCATCACAGGAAACATTCTGTGTTTTTACTTTCTAACTCATCCTGTATGATTTATAAGCCTTTTGAAAAGTGGGGACCACTGGCTGTGATCTCAGGTTTTACTATCCTTAAGGGGACATTCGGTCCCCACAATGTAATATAAAAAAGGACACACACACACACACACACACACACACACACACACACACACACACACACACACACACACACACACACACACACACACACACACACACACACACACACACACACACACACACACACACACACACACACACACACACACACACACACACACACACACACACACACACACACACACACACACACACACACACACACACACAGTCTGGTGCGCTATCTTTCATGGGAACTCGCCATAGACGTAATGGATTTTATACCGTACAAACCATGTATTCTATCCACTGCCCCTGCCCCTAAACCTACCCATCACAGGAAACATTCTGCATTTTTACATTTTCATAAGAG
This sequence comes from Pseudorasbora parva, assembly GCF_024679245.1. Classification (NCBI taxonomy): domain Eukaryota; kingdom Metazoa; phylum Chordata; class Actinopteri; order Cypriniformes; family Gobionidae; genus Pseudorasbora; species Pseudorasbora parva. The sequence goes on from NC_090172.1 coordinate 38,232,746, forward strand.
CTCATTCTGTATGATTTATAAGCTTTTGTACCGATGGGGACCTCAATTTAGGTGACACGAGTCCCCATGAGTCTGTGTGCATTCAGATTGAAGTCCCCACCAGGCTAGAAAAACATGTAAACACACACACACACACACACACACACACACACACACACACACACACACACACACACACACACACACACACACACACACACACACACACACACACACACACACACACACACACACACACACACACACACACACACACACACACACAAATCCAAACTTTGATCCCATTCTTCCTGTATTTATTATCCTCAGGGGGTCATGTGTCGATTATCATGAGGGATCTAACACGGTTTAACTGTCACATCGCTGCTTTTCTGGTTGTTTTGAGGTTGTAAAACCACAGTTTTATGTATTTGTTTGTTTGTTTGTTGTCATGTTTAGTCATGAAAAGCCACAGGCAAAAAAAAGTTATGCCAAAAAAAGAGGAAAAACTGTGAGAGACAGGGAACGGGTTCTGCCATCTCCGCACTGCCAAGCCATAACCACCAAGGCTTAATTGTGATGAGGTTTCCACTTGTTAAACAACAGCTTTGGCTGGTGACAGAAACAGCTTTTCATAGGACAAACATGCTCGCAATTCTCCGCTCTCTTCACTGAGCATGCCCAGAGAGCTGTTCTGGGGACTGTCATTAACAAATTCCACAGAGGCAAGCGAGATGATTAAATGCTAACTGCAACGAGGCAGCAACTTCTGTGCCATGAAAACAATCACCAAAAAATGAGGGCTGTAAATTTCTTTAGGCAATGGCAAGGCAACAAATAAGCAAACAGGGGTGAAAAAATCCTGTGAAGAAGAGAAAAGGGGGAGGCAATTCAACACTATTCACTGTTGTTGATTAATTAAGGGATATTTGGGATTATTGAGCTTTCAGGATGTAGAGGTTCAGTGACATCTGTTGGTTCCCTGTTCCAGAATATCACTTTATCCTCGGAAAATAATTAACTTAAGTATGCACACCCAATTGAACTAAACCTTTTCAGTCCAGATTGATTTGGAGAAATGTCACGGCAGATCACGTTAATGCTCCACTCCTTTTCTTTTCTCAAAAGGGTATTTGCTTCTTCTTTTCTCTTTACTGCAAATAACATGGTTGCCAAAAAGAGCTAAACATGTCATTAGAAGGCCCTTTAACAAATTGTTCACTTAGAAATGGAAATGGATGTCAGTCACACATACCAAATAAATAAATATAGATATTGTTATCTTACCTGTGTATACTTTTCAGCCAAAAATGTCATCATTTACTCACCCTCAAATTGTCCAGACCTGTATGCAATTCTTTCTTCTGCTAAAGACAGAAGAACATTTAGGAGAATGTGGGTGACCAAATGGATTTAAAAGTTTTTTGTGTTTTTTTGTGATGCTTTGGAAGTCAATGTTACTGTTAGTTGAGTAAATGATGAAATCATTTTCATTATTGGGTGAACTATCCCTTTAAAGCTTCCGCTAAGGATTAAAATAGTACAATGTACAAAACAATCAGTCTAGTAAAATGAACACTGCATTAATATTACAGTTATTTTAAAGTATCTATAAGTCTTCAGCACTGTAAAAAAATAAAAAAATCCTTAAAATAGGGCACAATGTAATAGCACAATAGTACAACAGTACTGTATAAATATTGTACAGGTCTTTTTCCTGAATTTTGAATAACATGTTGCATGTAAATTTTTTGTAAAATCATTGCAATCATGCATTGAAATAATGCGTGCTCATGACTTGAAAAACAAAACAAACAACAACAAAAAATCCCTATCGATTAACAGCCCAGTAGTTCGTAACAGGTCTGATAAAGATTAAAGATGTATAAATTATGGTTAAAATAATCCCACTATTTTTAATGTAATTTTTTACTCTATTTCAGATGGCTGGATGGAGAGATGAACCAATCAGAATCGAGAATTCCTGAAAGAGAAACATCCATCTTTACGTTCGCTTTTTTCCATGTGGTTTAGCTTATTAAATCAATTCAATTATGAATTAAGTCATACTGTGGTGAATTTAAGATAAACTGTTTTTTTTTTTTCCTGACAGAAATAACTCAATGTATGAATACATTCAATAACTGATAAAAAAGCTTAAAATTTACAAAAGATGTGTAGCATACTTGGGGAAAATAAGATCGGCATCATAAAACAGACATTTTAATGGTTTGGTTTTTGGTAACAGCTTTGTGGCATTATGTTATTGATATTTTTCTGGCAATGAATAAAAGACATTGAGATCTGGGATGGAGGGGGTAGAGAAAGAGACCCAGGTCACACTTGAAAAAACACAGATGTTTTTATCAGAAATGAGTCAGTGGATGAAGTAAGAGCTTATCAGTCAAAAAGCTGTGACTGCCAGATGCAACTGTTTCAAGACAAAAGCATTTTTTATGAGCACACTAAAAATGATGAGAGCAGGCCTCAGTTAGTGTCAAGTACTGGTCAGTTTAGCATTAAAAAAGCTTTATCACAGACCTAAGTGCCCCGAGACGCTTCATTACTCAGTGAGACATAAACATTTTCCACACGTAACATATATCACCTTTAATTATATCAGTATAGTGTGTATTAAGTAATATACACAAAGTCCTTCTGCAAGATTTCTGTCTAAGTGTTTTTTGGAGACGACTGATAAAACATTTGGTTTTAGCTCAGTAGTGAATTGTATGATAATATTTCTGTTAGTCCATGTAATTTCGATCATGGAAAAAAACAAAAAACAAAAAAATTGTAACTGCCACCAGGTCTGTGTTTTTACATTCTTTGAAGAAAAAAAAAACCTTATCTAAATATATAGCAATTATATAGCAAATAGAAGTTTTTGTGGTGCATAATGCAAAGTTAATTATTTATATAAGGCGTTAGATTTCATTTTCACAGTCAGTCAGACCTCATGCAAGGCATAGTCTGCAACCACAGTGAGTTTTGCAACCATGGAAACATTTTCATCTGTGGCTGTTTATGATAATTCATAGTCATACAATCATAATTCCATCAGACATGTTGCAAAAGTATTTTCCTTGAAATGTTTCATAAGAGAGCTTGAACAATCTAAGGTCTACACTTCTAAACCTCATAGAGGGAAAATATTTATAAATGCTTTATTATGTCTGTTATTTCCCAATTATGTCAAAAAAGAACACCAAAAAAGAAAGATAAAGTGCAAAATTCAGCAATTACCTGTGTTTTACCAACAGGCTGCTATTTCCACAGATGGCAATCTACTGGCTAATAAATATATTTATTAGTTATATATCTTCTTTCTATAAGTCCTTGCTGTCATGTGCAGACAAGAAAACAGATCAACAAAAGAGAGAGAGAGAGAGAGAGAGAGAGAGAGAGAGAGAGAGAATTTGAATTTTAAATCTCTTTAATTTTCTACACAAAGATTTTTACAAAGATTTTAAACTTTTTTTTTTGTTTAAAAACAAATGTTTTTTTTTTACACCATTACCAAAAAGTTCTGAGTGATATTTAGATCAAAATATCTCCAAAGCACAACATATTGTCAACAACAGAACACAACACATCTTTGTAACACCAGATGAAAATGAATTCCTCAACATTATTTGTGGACATAAACTAATATATATGTAGTTATATGTGTAGACTCCTACTAATATATATGGCCATTTTTGCTTGGCCCAAAACAAAATTAAAAAGCTGGCATCTCTGTCAGTATTTCTGACTGTATCGATACCCAAAAATAAACATCTCTTTAGAAAAAACAACATCAAACATTAAAAACAGTTGTATATATTGTATATATATAGTTGTATATATAGTTGTTGTATATATATATATATATATATATATATATATATATATATATATATATAGAGAGAGAGAGAGAGAGAGAGAGAGAGAGAGAGAGAGAGAGAGAGAGAGAGAGAGAGAGAGAGAGAGAGAGAGAGAGAGAGAGAGAGAGGAGAGAGAGAGAGAGAGAGAGAGAGAGAGAGAGAGAGCATAGATATGGAAAGCAGGTTGCATATTTATACCCATATTCAGAATTATTTAGCAGAAAATGGGAGACATCTGGGAAGACTAGGATGCTCAGCTTTTATAGTCTAGTGTTTTTTAATTGATTATTTCTTATATATGCCCCAATTTGTCAAGAAACGACTGCTTTATGGATCAGATGATATACTTGTGGTTTATTTGTGGTGAAGAGCTTGCAAGCCCATGATCCCTCGTGATTCATGAGTCTCTTTCCAGTGTGGACAAACTATTGAACAAAATATCATTTAAAATAGGATTTATGAAACCTTGGAAATATCTTCTGGAATTTCTTCTGGAAATAACATCTAAAATGTATGAATAGTTTATCACAAACATTTGCAGAATATAAAGGCCATATTTTCAAATATATTACAATCACAGATTTCTTTAATTAAAAAAATAAAATAAAAAATATCTGTGAGTCAGGGTTTATATCAGGTTATATTAAGAAATGTAGATTTAATTCCTTTTTTATTTAAGGACAGTTATTTTCATTGACAAAAAAAAAAGATCTTCTAATTGAAAAATGCATAATTTATATTTGTAAGGATAAATATTGATACAGTTTTTTAGGAAACCCTATATTGATTGCTATTAAAGTGTCAGTCAGTGCTGTTTAGCAGATCAGCAGCGATTATATGATCAGTTTGATATTAGCATCTGACAGAAAAAAAAAAGAAAAAAAAACATCTATATGTTTATAAGTTAGATTTGGGTACTGTACCATTACCATGTTATTACACATGCCATTCCCTAACCTGGTTCACCATTGTCAACTGTTGGCTGGATGGGATTTATTGAGGATTTAATGGTGATTATTATTATTATAACAATAATTTCATCACAATTCCTCAACTAAAATTATCCCTTAATGCTGCAGAACTATGGGGAATTGTAGAAAGGATGAATAGGAGGAATGGATTTTCTCTTGAAATGAAAAAAAGGGAAATGTTGTCCTCCAGGTGAGCATGTTAATCTCCTAACTGATCTAGGACCAGTTTCCAGTGGCCTGATCTCAGACATTATGAGACTACACAGCTATCATGCTTATAACGAAACCAAATGTTAGCTACGGAAATGTGTGTGTTCATGTGCGAGGTGTTAGCGTATACGGTGAAAAGCAGCGGCCTAACATCTCACACGCTCATGTTGGCGCACACAGAGGATGGCTGAATGGCCGCCAGATGTATCTAGGGAGGCGAAGACACAAAGGCAAACCGAGTTGAAACATTTCAAAACTCGCGGCGGCATGTGTGCGCGCACACAGGCACGTCTTAATGAGTCTCAGTCACATCAAAGCCAAATTACACCCGTTAAAACCTGTCTCGCACTTCGGCCTAATACAGTGAGCGGGAGAGATCTGATACCAGAACAAAAACCGCGCAGACAAAAGCTAGCCATGTGCTAACCATTACCGAGCCGCTCTTTTCTTCCCGCTCCTGATGGAAGCAACATGTATAAAACAAGAGAGACATAATCTCAGCAGCGGCAGCGAGGAAAAGATCTCGACATCAAAGACGCAGCGTGCATTACCAAAATGTACGCCTTCACCCTTCTTGTGTCTTTATTGCTTTTTCAGATTTTTACATTTGTTAGATCATTCCGGGAATAAAGTGTACAGGCTACGCCGCACTGATACTGACAGCTGTTAGCAGACACGCCTGGTCCTGTCACAATGGCAGAGAGAGACAGAGTTGAGTTGCTCAAAATGGACGAGTGCGGCGCTTAGTGAGGATGTGATGACTCGCTGACAGAGCACATGGACGAGGAGGGAATGTTCCGGCATGTCAAAATCAAGTTCGCAAAGATGTGAACTAGGCCATAAAACAATGCCGGAGACGAATGGGAAAAACAGAGAGCGCACAAGAGAAAGAGAGACCACAACCGCTTTCAGTCTGTGCTTGCGGCTAAGTGACACCATGTTTGCTAGTGTGCCTCTGTTGTGTTCTAGTGTTTCAACAAAGCCAAAACCAAAACAGACAACAGGCACACCATTGCCCCATGCTTGTAAGTGTGGCATGAGGCCTTGTAAGAGCTGAAAGAAATAAAAGCAGCAGTCTGCAAGACCGACATCTCTGGGTTTGGTTTAGCTTCATTTTAAGTCAAACATACATGCACGTCGACTACTGCCCAAAAATATTCAAAAACAATATTTTTAAAATGGTTTAAATGAAGAATGCACTTTAAAAAAACTGGACTGAGTACACTACTGTTCAAAAGTTTGGGGTCAGTGGCTAGTGGGTACATTAAATATGCAACAATAATGCAGTTCTTTATAAAGAATTTACTTTTATTCGAAAAGGATGCATTGACTGAGAATAAGGGACAGTGAAGATAAATGTAATATTATAAAAATTTTCTA